>NW_012101976.1:2347138-2350818 GCF_000951045.1 Mandrillus leucophaeus | reverse complement strand
AAATAAATAAATAAAAAATTGCAATCTTCTATGTGACTGGGTTTCTCTCCTCAGTCTTGTGTATGTAGGGGGCTCTGGGGCTCCAGTCTAACGCTAGTTTGGTTTGGGCTAGTAGTTTGCCCTCGACCCCAGGTGAGGAAAAAGTCCTAGAAATGGGGAGGGGGTATCTGTGATGGGCCTAGGTCTTTCCTGGGGAGCTCCTCTCCTGAGCTAACAGCAGGACCCTAAACTTCACCTTCCTCAGGAAAGAAGCCTCCTCAGCTTCTAGAAAGTTCTTTTTAGAAATGTAAATCCACGGCCAGGCACGGTAGCTCACGTCTATAATCCTAGCACTTTGGCAGGCCGAGGCGGGCGGATCACAAGGTCAGGAGTTCCAGATCAGCCTGACCAACATGGTGAAACTCTGTCTCTACTAAAAATACAAAAAAATTAGCTGGGCGTGGTGGCGGGCGCCTGTAGTCCCAGCTACTCGGAAGGCTGAGGCAGGGGAATGGCATGAACCCAGGAGGCGGAGTTTGCAGTGAGCCGAGATCGCGCCACTGGACTCCAGCCTGGGCGACAGAGCGAGACTCTATCTCTCCCGCAAAAAAGAAATATAAATCTACTCATCGTACTTCCTGCTTAAAACTCTCTAAAGGCGGCCGGGCACGGTGGCTCACACCTGTAATCCCAGCACTCTGGGGCGCCGAGGCAGGAGGATCACGAGGTCAGGAGATTGAGACCATCCTGGCTAACATGGTGAAACTCGGTCTCTACCAAAAATACAAAAACAAAATTAGCCAGGTGTGGTGGCAGGCGCCTGTAGTTCCAGCTACTTGGGAGGCTAGGGCAGGAGAATGGCGTGAACCCGGGAGGCGGAGCTTCCAGTGAGCCGAGATCAAGCCACTGCACTCTAGCCTGGGCGACAGAGCGAGACTCCACCTCAAAAAATAAATTTAAAAAAAAATTACCTAATGACTTCCCACAGCCCAGGTGACCACGGGTCTGTTTCCCCCAGCACCGCTCGCGAAGACTCCGCAGACGAGCCTGTCCTCCTCCAGGCCATCTGTGCCTGCCCCCTTGGCATTACTCAGGCCTCCGCTTCCCAGCCAGTTACTCAGGGAAGCACTAAACCAGCCCAGCAAGAGAAGCCCCCAGCAACTACCCCGGGACAGGGCCCGGTCCCAGGATTGTTGCTCCTGCCTACAAGGTCTCTGTAGGGCGAACGAATGGTGCCCCAGTGGCTGGATGCCTGCAGCATGAGCCAGGTCCCAGCTTCCCCGCTCGGAACTGAAATGGCCACGCACACTCCATGCACAGACACAAACCAAAACACGCTCAGTTCCTGGAGCCTGTACGTTTTGATAGGTCCCACCCGGGGTCTTTCTGCAGAGGACAGGAGCTGTTTCTTTTCGGCTCCTCTGCAGCTGGTCTCTGCTGACCGTGCCAGGGTGAAGGGCTCAAAGGAAGGAAGTGGGGATCTCAGATCACTGACTGAAGCCACAGGATGGCCTCCGTGGAGAGCCTGGGGGAAGCTTAGCTCTGCCCACCCTGTGATCAAAGCCAGGCCCTCCCAGGACCCAGAACACACTTCATAGGAAGAGCTCCCAGCAGTGATGGCCCACCTCCTGGGGACCCCTGGTGCTGCGGACATGTCCGCCAGGACCCCAGGCCTGCCCTTACCTCCACCTGCTGGAACCACTGGGTCCTCAGCCTCAGCGGAGGCTTCAACCCACCCCGGCTTGCCCACACAACTCACCTGAGAGGCCTGCGGCTGTGTTCTGGGGTCAAAGATCCGCAGCTGCTTGTCCTGGAAAAGCAGAGAGGAGGAAACAACTTGCAACTAGGGCTGGAGGGTCCCTGGAAGCCAGCCTGTTCTCCCACCCACCAGCTCTGAGCAGCCCATCCCCAGCACACAGGGCTGGCATCACACACCAGGGCATCCCTCCTCAGCCCTGTTTCTCCTCCTCAGCACAGCAGCAGGCCCCACCCAGTCCCCCAAAAAAGCAAGCTCAGCAAGCAGTGTTCAGCTTCCTGAGACCTACTCCACACCAGGCATACCAGACACTCGACCCCTCCTAGTCTTCCAACTACCCTATGAAGTGGTACTATCACCATGACCCCTCACAGACAGACAAATGGAGGTCCAGAACCAAACTCTAGGCTGTCAGTGCCCCACACACGCTCAGCCCTATGCTAGGCCCAGCCTGGAGAGGCTCACGTGACGACCTCATTTCTGCACTTACAGAATTTAGCATTTAACCAGGAAAATGAGCTTACACCTCCGAACCATCCATTCAGCAGTAACTGATTCAGATTATCCAAAGGGAGGATGGAAACAGACAAAAAGCAGAAAAAAATGTACTGAAATAAAACACCCATACTTTGTATAGGACCTTCTTTCTGTGGAACAATCTGTGTGTGTGTGCATGCACACGTGTGTGTACACAAACATGCACGTTTGGCCATAATAAATTAAGTGCAAAAGGAAGTTGTAGAATAACATGGCATAGTGTGATTCTACTGTGGTAAAAATCAACAGAAATCTCCATTTGTGTGACCATGATCCTGTTTGTTTTTATTGTTACACAGCTGTCATACAGCCCATACATTTTACA
The DNA here is from genome assembly GCF_000951045.1 of Mandrillus leucophaeus. Taxonomy (NCBI): domain Eukaryota; kingdom Metazoa; phylum Chordata; class Mammalia; order Primates; family Cercopithecidae; genus Mandrillus; species Mandrillus leucophaeus. The sequence goes on along the minus strand of NW_012101976.1, from coordinate 2,348,221 downwards.
CGTTTGCTGAGCAAGGAGAAAGGTCTAGACTAACACAGGCCGCTGTGCTATTGCTGGGTACCAAGGGTGGGGAAGGTGGGGGCTGGTTAACTTTTTCTTTTTACATCTTAGCACAGGTCTATTTTGTTTCATTCAGCATAGATTCCTGTTTTCATATTTTGAAAAATAGTAAACAATTTGAATTTGAAATGAGAAACAACACCAACCAGGCATAGTGGCTCGTGCCTGTAATCCCAGCACTGTGAGGCTAAGGTGGGCGGATCACCTGAGGTCAGGAGTTCGAGGCTAGTCTGGTCAACATGGTGAAACCGCGTTTCTACTAAAAATAAAAAAATTAGCTGGGCGTGGTTGCAGGCGCCTGTAATCCCAGCTACTCAGGGGGCTGAGGCAGGAGAATCGCTTGAACCCGGGAGGCAGAAGTTGCAGTGAGCTGAGGTTGCACCACTGCACTCCAGCCTGGGCAACAGAGTGAGACTCCGTCTCAATAAAAAAAAAAAAAGAAAAACAACATCCTTTGCACCAGCACACAGTAAAAAAAACTTGAAATACACATGCTCCTCAAAATACAATGGAGTTACATCCCAATAAACCCATCTTACATTGAAAATACAGTAAGTATGGCCAGGAGCAGAGGCTCATGCCTGTAATCCCAGCACTCTGGGAGGCCGAGGCGGCACATCACTTAAGGTCAGGAGTTCGAGACCAGTCTGGCCAACAAGGTGAAACCCCATCTCTACCAAAAATACAAAAATGAACCAGGCATGGTGGCAGGCACCTGTAATCCCAGCTACTCGGGAGGCTGAGGCAAAATTGCTTGAACCTGGGAGGCAGAGGTTGCAGTAAGCCAAGATCATGCCACTGAACTCCAGCCTGGGTGACACAGCAAGACCCTCTCACACTCACACACACACACACACACACACAAAGGCCAGGCCCAGGGGCTCACACCTGTAATCCCAGCACTTTGGGAGGCCAAGGTGGGCAGATCACCAGGTCAGGAGATCAAGATCATCCTGGCTAACACGGTGAAACCCCGTCTCTACTAAAAATACAAAAAATTAGCTGGGCGTGGTGGCGGGCGCC
>NW_012101976.1:2344856-2345498 GCF_000951045.1 Mandrillus leucophaeus | reverse complement strand
TGCACCTGGCCTTTTGTTTGTTTGTTTTTGAGACAGAGTCTCGCTCTGTTGCCCAGGCTCAAGTGCAGTGGTGCAATCACAGCTCACTGCAAATCAACCTCCTGGACTTAAGCGATCCTCCCACCTCTGCTTCCCAAGTAGCTGGGACCACAGGCACAAGCTACCAGGCCCTGCTAATGTTTTAATTTTTCTTTTGTAGAGATGAGGTCTCATTACATTGAGGAGGCTGGTTTTGAACTCCTGGCCTCAAGTAATCCTTCTGCCTCAGCCTCCCAAAGGGATGGCATTACAGGTGTGAGCCACCAGGCCTGGTTTAAATATACGTTTTTAAAATATATATATAGAAATGGCCAAAAAGCATATGAAAAAGTGTTCAATATCACTAACCATTAGAGAAATACAAACCCAAACCACAATAAGATATCCCCTGACACCCATTAGGATGCCTATTACATTTTTAAAAATAGCAAGTGTCAGGCTGGACACGGTGGCTCATGCCTGTAATCCTAGCACTTTGTGAAGCCAAGGTGGGGAGAATCACTTGTGGTCAGGAGTTCGAGACAAGCCTGGCCAACATGGTGAAACCCTCTCTCGACTAAAAATACAAAAATTAGCTGGGCGTGGTGGTGTGCACCTATAATA
>NW_012101976.1:2338118-2339131 GCF_000951045.1 Mandrillus leucophaeus | reverse complement strand
AAAAAAAAAAAAAAGAAAAAAGAAAAGAAATATATATTAAGTAAAATTTGCAGACCAGAGAGTCTTTGTTCAAAGAATCACCAGTGCTTAAAGTGTGAAAACCTGTGGTTGTGTATCACTTTCACACCATCGTAAAGTAAAAAAATTGTAAGTCAGGGACAATCTGTACTTAGTTGTAAATCTAATGAAATATATACAATATTTATATGAGGACAATTGCAAAACTTTGATGAAAAAACCAAAGAAGATCTAAATAAATAGGTAGTCCATGTTCATGGATATAGAATCTCAATACTGTCAAAAAGTCAGTTATTCTCAACTTTATCTATAAATTCAACAGAGTCCCAATCAAAATTCCAGTAAATTATTTTGTGGACAAACTGATTTTGAAGTTTCTACGAAGAAACAAAAGACACAGAATAGCCAACCAGGTGCAGTGGCTCCCGCCTGTAATTCCAGCACTTTGGTAGCAGCCCAAGGCTGGTGGATCATTTGAGGTTAAGAGTTGGAGATCAGCCTGGCTAACACGGTGAAACGTCATCTCTACTAAGAATACAAAAAAATTAGCTGGGCGTGGTGGCACACGCCTGTAATCCCAGCTACTCGGGAGGCTGTCAGGAGAATCACTTGAACCTGGGAGACAGAGGTTGCAATGAGCTTGCAGTGAACCAAGATCGTGCCACTGCACTTCAGTCTGGGAAACAGACTGAGGCTCCATCCAAAAAAACCCCAAAAATGCTACCGTAGGCCAGGCACAGTGGGTCCTGCCTGTAATCCCAACACTTTGGGAAGCCAAAGTGGAAGAATTACTTGAGCCCAGGAATTCGAGATCAGCCTGAGCAATATGGCAAACTCCATAAATGGACATTTCTCTCTTTTTGTATTTTTTTTTTTTGAGATGAAGTTTCACTCATCACCCAGGCTGGAGTGCAGTGGTGTGATCTCGGCTCACTGCAACCTCTGCCTCTCGGGTTCAAGTGATTCTCTTGCCTCAGCCACCCGAGTAGCTGGGA
>NW_012101976.1:2330872-2333088 GCF_000951045.1 Mandrillus leucophaeus | reverse complement strand
TCTCTACGAAAAATACAAAAATTAGCCAGGTTTGGTGGTGTGTGCCTGTATTCCCAGCTACTGGGGAGGCTGAGGCAGGAGAATCACACGAACCCAGCAGGCAGAGATTGCAGTGAACCGAGATGGCACCATTGCACTCCAGCCCGGGTGACAGTGCAAGACTCTGTCTCAAAGAAAAAAGGAAAGCAAGTGTTGGTGGGTACGTGAAGTTAGAACCCTTGCACACTGTTGGTGGGATTGTAAAATGGTGCAATTGCTATGGAAAACAGTACGGCAATTCCTCAGAAAATTAAAAGTAGACCTGTCATGTGTTCCAGCAGCCCCACTTCTGGGCACCTATCCACAAGAACGGAACGCAGGCCACAGAGAGGTATTTGCACACCCGTGTTCACAGCAGCACTACTCGCAATAGCCAAGAAGTGGAAACAACCCAAGATCTACTGATTGATAAATGGATCAACAAAATGTGGTCTGCGCGTCCTACACAGCCTTCAGAGGCAAGGAAGTCCTACCGCACACGGCAACAACCAGTAACCCCTGACGACGCAGCATTTCACGATGCTCAGAGAAATCAGTCAGCCCCAAAAGAACAAACAGTATATGACTCCGCTTATGTGAGGCATCTAAAGTAGTCAAATTATACACACAGAAAGTGGAACGGCAGTTCCTAGGGGTTGGGAGGTAGGGCAAAGGGGAACTGCTGTTTAATGGGTATAGAGTTTCAGTTCTGCAAGATGAGAAAGTGATCAAATCTGTTTCACAACAGTGTAAATATACTTAACACTACTGAACTGTACACTTAAAAATGGTTAAGATGGTGATTTTTGGCACTTTGGGAGGTCAAGGCGGATCATTTGAGCCTGGGAGTTTGAGATGAGCCTGGGCAACATAGTGAGATCCCTGTCCCTACAAAAAATTAAAAATAAAAAAAGTAGCCGGGTGTGGTGGCACGTGCCTGTAGTCGTAACTACACAGGAGGCTGAGGCACGAGAATCACTTGAACCCGGGAGGCGGAGATTGCAGTGAGCTAAGATCACGCCACTGCGCTCCAGCAGTGTAATAATGATGATGATAATAAGAATAATAATAGTTTACCATTGGTTCCTCAATTGAAACAACGTACCACACTCACGCAGGATGTTCGTCACAGACACTAGGGGAGGAGGTAAGGAATATGGAAAATCCTTGTACTACTTGCTCGCTTTTTTTGTAAACTTAAAACTGTTCTAGAAAATAGTCTATCAATTAAAACAACCCAAAAAGAAATGCAGGGGAAAACCAAGTGAATTCCCACTCCACAGGCAGCCCCTCCCTGGGGGATAAGTAGCCTCCCTGCTACTACCAAGCTCGAGGCTAAGTGCTGGACTCTGGGGTCTGGAGGCTGTCATGGGAAACTGCGGAGAAGAACTTAGACCTGGTCGTGGAAGGACAAACAGAGCTTGTGCTGGGAAGGGAAAGGCATTCGAGAAAGGTAAAATAGCATGAGCAAAGAGGTGGAGAAAGGAGCTTGCTGGTGTGTGGTGTCGGGGGAGGAGAGGCCACGTGAGGAGGCAGATGGTGGGAACCAAAGGGGCGGTGGGCACATGCACGGCTGGCAGAGGTGGGGACCTGTCTGGAGAAGGCCTCAAAAGCCAGGTCTCCCTGGTCTGCCTCGGCAGGGCCCCGGTTTTATGCCGCTCCTGGCAAAGCCCTGCCAGCTGCAGTTTACCAAGGACCTGCTACATGCCAGGCGGGCACCAGGTACAGTCCAGGGGCTGGCTCTTAACACTCCACTACTCCACAGCCTCGGGTTCAGAGGGATGGCGAGAGACAGAGAGAGGAGGATGAGAGACAGAGGATAGAGACCAAAGAGAGAACAGCGAGGGACAGTGAGGGATGAGAGAGGACAGAGAGGGATAGAAACAGAGGACAATGACAGAGCAGGCCAGACAGAGCAACTAGAGATCAAGGACAGAGAGAGGGGACAACAGGAGACAGGCAGGACACAAGGGACAGCAAGCGACAGAGGCTCTAAGAAGATGAAGGGCAGGACTTGACATCCAGCAGCCAGCGCTGCTCCTGCCCCACGGAGCTGCAGAGACCGACAGCCTGCATCCCGATGCCAACATCACCACTGACCAGCTATGGCATGGGCAAGCCCCCGAGCCCCCTATGGTTTATTTTTATTTTTTATTTTTTGTTTGAGCTTTTAGTTTGTTTGTTTGTTTTGAGATGGA
>NW_012101976.1:2326268-2330332 GCF_000951045.1 Mandrillus leucophaeus | reverse complement strand
CTCAAACTCCTGGGCTCAAGCAATCCTCCTGCCTCAGCCTGGGACCACAGGCGTGTGCCACCAATGCCTGGCTAATTTTTGCATTTTTTTTGTAGACATGGAGTTTTACCATCTTGCCCGGGCTGGTCTTGAACTCCTGGGCTCAAAAGATCCTCCCACCTCGTCCTCCCAAAGTGCTGGGATTACAGGCATGAGCCAGCGCCCGGCCACCCGCCCAGTTCTGTGAACTGTGAGGATGCGGACAGCGCCACCCCTGGGCAGGCTGGGTGCTGGGGTTAAGGGCGGAACTCACAGCACACACTCCAAGAGGGCAGCTGGGCCACCGGGTGCAGGAGCTTAACGTGGGGTCCAAACCAGAGTTCAGAGTGAGCATTGAGGCTGCTCTGGCGCATTGGAGAGGAACTGGGCTGCAGAGGCCACGTCCTCCCCCGCTCACCAGGGCTCAACTGTGCCGGGAATAAGGAGAGCAGCCGGCCGGAATGGGCCATCCGTGAGGAGAGCGCGCCCCCTAGCGGCCTCCTGCCCCTTCTCTCCCTCCGGCCCCGTCACCGCAGTGGGAGGAGCTGAGAGGGAGTAGGAGGCTGAGAGGGAGTAGGAGGGGGCTTTGGTGGTCCCGGGAGGCAGACCTGCTCACACAGCGGCAGGACAGGAGTGGGAACCAGGGGTACGGAGGCTTCCCCGCCAGGAAGGAGATGGAGCGGGGGTGGGGGCACACTCTGGTGGGAAGTCCCATGACCCCTCCACCCCCATCCCCATCAGGCAGCCCGTGGCATGAGCAGCTACAGTGCGGAAACCCACAGCCAGGTGCCGCAGCAAAGAAGGGCTCAGGCTCGCTCCTGCTGTGGGGTGGGCCCATCCAGCAGCTCCAGCCACAGCTCAGGACAAGCCCTCGCTCTCTGCACACTCATGGGCATCACCGGCTGCCCTACTACAGTCAGGCCGCCCCCCACTCCCGGCTCCATACTGCCAGGGTTTCCAGTGTAGGATACCCCACCAGGACTCCGATGTACCCGCTTTACAGCAAAAGGAGGCGAGAGCAGACCCAGGGCTGAGGTACCCACTGGCCCTAGACTGTGCTGACGGGTGCGGCTTGGAGGCAATGCTGCATCCCCACAGGTGGAATTCCTAGGTCCAGGAACCAGGGAAAGGAGCGGGAGTTGGTCCACTAAGCATCACTCCCACGACCCACTTGGGACATGTGTGCTTCTCGTCCCTGCAACTTTAAGCTCTGGGTTTAGTGGGGGAAACACGTCCACTGGGGAAGCGGCAGGAGCTTCTCCATACTGTGGACTCCTCTGACTCTCCCTGTAAGACGCCAGCAAGCAAGCAGAAGAGAGGCCAAGCCAGTGGCCCACGGGGTTGCTCACCGTCCTTCCCTGCACAGCTGTGACGGTAAATGGGGCTCGGACCCCCAGGAGGAGGACCTGGACCACCACACCAGTGACAGAGGGGCAGACAGTTTCTCAAAGAAAGGAGATGTCACAGTCCCAAGGCAGCCATCCCTGAGTCCTGCTGAGACTGCCCGGGCCATCCCCTCTGCCCGTCCCCTCCTTCACAACCAGGGCTCATCCCTCAAGGACTGGTCTTGAGCTCACTCTGCCTGGGAAGCCGTCCCTAGCAGGGTTAGGCCAGAGCATGCATATCAGGTCTCCCCAGAGCTCAGGTCTCCCCAGAGCTTAGAACTTTATTGGTCCTCAGAGCTCAGGCCAGTGTCTGGGACTCTCTGCTCAACAACCACCACAAAGGAAAAGCTGATCTAGACTGGGAGAGGGGCTTCTACAAAAGCAGAGTACAGAAAAGAAAGTTAGACTAGGGTCCTTCCAAGTATGCAGAGCCCTGGGGCAGGATGCTCAGGTCTGGTTGGCCTCCTTGCCCTGCTAGCTCCTGTTCGGCTCCATCCCCAGGCCTCTCGGCCATTCTTTATGTGTCTTCAGGCTCGGCACACCTCCAGAAGGGCCCTGACGGGTGCCCTCATTCCCAGCAACCCCGACAGGTCTTCAGAGACCCTTGGTGGTACCCACGGCTGCCTCCCTGGGGAAGCCCTTTGGCCCTGATCTCAGGGCCCAGCCCGGTCCTGGCTTTCCTCCTCCCACCTCCTCCCCTGCAGGCTCTCCTCATCCCCTCCTAGGGGTAGCACTATGCGGTCAGCATATCAAACAAACAGGACCTTTTCACCTGCAGCCGGATTCTGCTCACAGCCCCTCCGGCCAGACTCCACTGACACCTCCAGGTACCACTGGCAGCTCAACGAGGCTACTGCCACCCTGGAGCAGCTCTGCCCAGAACGTTCACACCAGGTGCCCCTCTAGCGCCCCCTCCCTGCCACAGCACTCCCCTTCCCAGTGACAGGCCTCTCCTACTGCCTCAGGACCACCATGCCTCCCACCCAACCCTTCTCCAACATTTGGCTTCCTCCTCCCAGAGGTCTCCGCCACCCCCGGCAGAGAACAGCTGTCACCTCCCTGCAGGCTGTCCCACATCCCCCTGTAGACGCTGCCCCTCCTGCCACGCACCGTCCACGCGGTTCCTAATGCAAATCTGCTCTCCTCACTATACCACCTGCCCTACTCTGGCCTTTAACACTTCATTGCCACTGGGCACAGGGGCTCATGCCTATAATCCAAGCACTTTGGGAGGCCAAGGCGGGCAGATCACGAGGTCAGGAGATCGAGACCACGGTGAAACCCTGTCTCTACTAAAAATACAAAAAATTAGCCGGGCGAGGTGGCAGGCGTCTGTAGTCCCAGCTACTTGGGAGGCTGAGGCAGGAGAATGGCGTGAACCCGGAAGGCAGAGCTTGCAGTGAGCCGAGATCACGCCACTGCACTCCAGCCTGGACGACAGAGTGAGACTCTGTCTCAAAAAAAACCAAAAAACCAAAAAAACACTTCATTGCCTTCCCATTACCCCTACGGCAACAGGTGCAACCCTTACTCACCACCCAGCACCCGCCTGCCCCGCACCCGCCTGTCCTAGTCCAAGATCCCTGCCTGAGGCCATGTATCCCTGGCCTGTCCAACCAGCTCAAAGCACCATGTCCCTCTTGCAGAGCCCGGGTCACGGATCCTCTTGTCTGTACTATCCTTGACGGAAGTCACCTCCCTAACAACTGGGGCGTGGCCCAGCACCTGTGGCCAAACGCTGCCTAACAAGAGTCTCACGGAAAGGCTGGCGGTTAGGACAGACCAGATGGGGTCAGAGGCGGCTGGCTGAGGGTGGGGATGTCAGGGCGCAAACCAGGGACCAGCATGGGCTCTCATCTGACAAGGGTCCAGGCAAGATAGGAACTTCCAGATGTAGGTGAGCGGGGGTGTGAGGGGCAGCTAGGGGGCAGGGCACACAGGTAACCATCCTGACCTCAGTGCTCCGCTGCCCCCTAAACAACAAACCTGGAAGGCCCAGCCCAGGGGGTCCCAGCCCAGGAGACGGGGCTCCCTGCCTGCCTGCTTACCTTGCATGCCGTGCCCACCAGGGCTCCGTCCCGGCTCCAGATGGCGCTCTGCACCAGGTCCTCATGGGCCACCAGCTCTGCAGAGAAGCAGTCACAGTTAGGCTCCGGGCAGCGAGGGCACCAGGGAAGTGGGTGGGGGCGGGCCTTGCTGGGGCGAACTCTCAGAGCAAAGGCAGCAGCTACGAGGATCCTTTTCAGCCAAGGGGGTAAGGGCAGCAGCTCCTCCCAGACAGGTTTCCCCTGCACCACAGGCTGCTTCCTTCACCCCTTTGTGTAGCTGTACATCACTCAACTACCTTCCAAGGCTCCCTGCTCCTGGCCTGGCTCTCTCATCCCTCCCAGGCTCACTTCCAACATACCTCCCACCCCATAGGGTCACTCCTACCCTAAGCTTCTACACCTGCCATCTATACTCTCTCCCGCTAGTGTGAGGTATTAAAATACATCTCTACATCCTCTGCAACTCCTGTTCCAGGTTAAATTGTGCTCCCCTAAAAAGATGGTGAAGTCCTAACCCCCACTACTTTTCGGAGACTTGCTCTGTCACCCAGGCTGGAGTGCAGTGGTGCGATCTCAGCTCACTGCAATCTCTGCCTCCTGGGTTCCAGCAATT
>NW_012101976.1:2321188-2324338 GCF_000951045.1 Mandrillus leucophaeus | reverse complement strand
CTGCCCTGGGAAGGGCAGGCCAGGGTGGCCTGTACCTGTCAGAGGCTGCTGCTTGGCTGCATCCCAGACCTTCACAGTGGTGCCTGCTGCGCTCACCAGAACGCCGTCAGAGGTGGGGTGGAACTGCAGCACCTCCACTGGGAGGTCCTCGGGGCCCAGCACCACCCCGGGTGCTGAGGGCAGGGCCTGGCCAGGCCCTGGCAGTCGCCAGAGTTTCACCTGCAGGAAAGACCAAGTCCGTGAGCACAGGGTTGAGGGCCTCACTGCCTTGAGCCAGCTGCCGTGACCCCAGTGAGGTCCTGCGTTGGAACCAGGCTGCTCCAGGAGACCACACCACTGGCCTGTCGATGGGGGGGCGCCCACCTGCCTCAGCTTGCTTGGGCCAGGGGCTGCATACCCCACCTCCGAGAAAGGAGGGAGGGAATCTCAGCTCCAGGACCACAGGGCATGGTCTGAGAGTCGGGGAAGTGGCTCTGCTGTTTCTGGCAGCCTCCCTGCCTGCTGTCCTTGGGCTCCAGGTCAGGTCACAGCCACGGCTCCAAGCAAGCCCTGTGGGGCCAGGAATTCAGACCAGCCCTGCAGCCCTGCGGGAGTGTGGCAAGGCTGGACTGGAAGGCAGCAGAGCCCTGTGGGGATCGGGGTGGGGCTCAGAAGCCCTGGACTACGGGCTGGGACATAGAGCAGCTCTTCCAACTGGCTCCACTCACCGTCCTGTCGGCCGAGCCTGTGGCCAGGAGGAAGTCATCAAAGGGCGAGAAGTCCAAGTCGGTGACCAGGTCTGTGGGAGAGGAATGGCTGAACCCACCGGAATGTCCTGTTTCCAACCCAGTATGAAGCAAAGCCCAGGGCTTCCGAAGTGACACTTTGTGCGCACACAGAAACAGGCGGCAAGTCGACAAGGCCCCTCTGGACACCATGGGGGCAAACGCCACAGGCCCCTCCTGTGACATATGTCCCTGAGGGCCCTACTGAGCCAGGGTGGCCAAGGGTTCTGGTATCAGGAGGTTGGCATGAAATAGGCAGGAAGCCCCTTGAGTCACCAGGCACATGCAGGAATGCAGCCGCCCAGCCCGACCCCACCTAGGGCAGCACAGCCTGCTGCTTCTTCAGTGGTGGAACGTCCCCAGGAGTCACCTAATAAATTGCTTTTTGGTTAAGCAAGCTGGAGTTGGCTTTAGTTCTTTGCAACCAAAGAACCTGCATGGTGGCCGGGCATGGTGGCTCACGCCTGTAATACCAACACTTTGGGAACCTAAGGCGGGAAGATCATGAGGTCAGGAGATCGAGACCATCCTGGCTAACACGGTGAAACCCCATCTCTACTAAAAATACAAAAAAAATTAGCCAGGCTTGGTGGCGGGCGCCTATAGTCACAGCTACTCAGGAGGCTGAGGCAGGAGAATTGCTTGAACTCAGGAGGCAGAAGTTGGAGTGAGCGGAGATCACACCACTGCATTCCAGCCTGGCGACAGAGCAAGACGTTGTCTCAAAAATTAAATAAGTAAGAACTTGAACGGCTCAGCTCTGGAGGTGGGGAGGGGTAGGTGCAGTGCACAAAGTGAGCCAGACACCAGAGGGAAATGCGGTGGGTGGTTGCGGAGGTAGAGACTAGGCATGGAGGGTGGCTGGGGTTCGGGGTGTGAACAGGACGAGAGGCATCACCAGAGCTGGGAGCACAGCGACCACCCGCTGCTATCTGCCTCCCAACAGGGCTGAGCAGGACTGTCTTCCTCCTGGCCGCCGGAGACAGGGAAAAGACGGGACACGCCTTGGGATAGCCTTGGCCTGGAATCCCAGCTGGCAGGACCACAACAGTCCTGGGCCTAAAGCCACAGAACCTCTGCTGCCCTCAGTCTGGGGTGTGCTTGCTGGGCCCTGCAGGGCAAAGTAGGTCCCTGGGCAGGTGTAGCAGCTGGCACAGGGGGGCTGGCATCTCAGGCATGAGATGTGATAACGTAATCAAGTACTCTGAGTGCTCAGCGTGTGCCGGCACCGCAGGTGCCCAAGGGCTGCCATGCAGGGACTTCACTGAATCCTCATAAGGATGCAGCAGGTGGTGCTGCGGCAGCATCCCCCACTGGAGAATGAGGACACCAAAACCCAGAGAGGGTGGGTAATTGCTCCAAGTCACACAGCTGAGAGACAGGGCTGGTTTTAGAACCTGCGCTGCTCAGCACGACAGCTGCTGCCTCTCCCCACTGGAGCGCGCCCCAGCTGCCACCCCACAGCCTGGACACCAGAAAGCGCCCAGAAGTTGCTCACCCTCTGCCCCACTGGCCGCTGGGTGCAAGGGCAAGAGTGGCCCTGAGCTGAGAGGCTGAAGGAGCCCCTGAAGGCAGGGCAGCAGCCAGAGCCTCGCCTGGCCATTTCTCCCCACACCAGCACCTCTGAGGCAGAAGGGCACCTGGTGTCTCTAGGGCAGGTTCCAGGGCTGCTGGAGCTCAGCTTCCCACGAGCAGTTTCCCGGGAGGGCTGCTCATGCAGGCGAGGCTCTGAACAGCTGCAGCCACAATGAGGCTCCGGACTTGCCTACAAAACCCTGGTCCAGCTTCTATTTGGAGACTCCTAGTAGCAGAGGGCTCACCACCTTGCAAGCATCACCAACTTGGGCTAGCTCCCTCATGGGTAAGAAGCATCAAAAAATCAAACATGAAGCCAGGCACATTGGTTCATGCCTGTAATCTCAGCACTTTGGGAGGCCAAGGTGCGAGGATCACTTGAAGCTAGGAGTTCAAGACCAGCCTGGGCAACACAGCAAAACCCAATCTCCACAAAACATAAAGAAATCAGCTGGGCATGGTGGTGTGTGCCTATAGTCCCGGCTACCAGGGAGGCTGTGGGAGAGGATCCCTTGAGCCCAGGAGTTTGAGACTGCAGTGAGCTATGATTGCACTACCACACTCCAGCCTGGGCGACAGAGAAAGACCCTGTCTCTAGAAAAACAGACAAACCCAAACACAAGCTCCTATAGACCTGGGTTCTGATTCTGGCCCTGCCATAACAATGGGTAAGCTCCTAACCTTCCAAGAGTCTCAGTTTTCATAGCTATAAAATGGGTTGTTTTAAAACCTACTTCAAAGAGATTTGAGATTAGGTGAGAACAGACTTGTTATACAAGCTGCCACACAGATGTATCTCTAAAACAACATG
>NW_012101976.1:2314997-2318863 GCF_000951045.1 Mandrillus leucophaeus | reverse complement strand
CCCGGCGAGCCCCACCATTTCTGAGAGAGTGCACAGACAGGGTGACAGGAGGGACCTGGCAAGCCATGGGGTGGTGGGGCCAGGTGAGGATGAATTTCTAGCGCTGGAGAGGGAGGTGCAAGTTTCAGGCTTCACCCACTAGTTAGACACCCACTCACCTGAGTGGCAGCCCAGGTGGGCCACACGTCGCTTGTCTTCTCCTTGGCCTTGCAGAGGCACAATGCCCAGTACACCTGTTAAACAAACAAGGGGGCTCTGACTTCAGGCCCCACCTGAAGGAGGACCACCGACCTCCTTGTCCAGGGCTCCCAGAGGAGATGAAACCCAGCAGCTCAGCTTCAGACCTTCCCAGAGCCTCCACTAATCACAAGATCATGTCCTCTGCACATAGCAATGGCCTATGGGTAGGTTCTGGCCCCATGCATGAGCCATCCGTGCCTCGGATGGATACAGAAGACATTAGGCGAGAGGTCCTCTCTTTTTCACATGGGTCATACAAAAGGGGCTGGGGGCTTTCGTGTGGGGTTTGTGGCTACCATCTGCCACTTTTCCCACCTTTTCTTGAGGAGGAAGCCAACACCCAAGGTGGCAGAGTTGAGAGACCCAGAGAGGTCAGGGCCAACAGTACATGTGAGCCTTTGGGTACCAATCTGCGTTAAGCCCCTGACTTCTTAGTTAGGTTAAAACGTTATCCATTTTTTGCTTAAGCCAGCTTGAGGGTCTGAGTTACCAGTATCAATCAAGAGAGTGCCAACCAAAACATGGGATTTTCAAACCTTTGTGTTCCTACTGTCCCCAGCCATCCAGGGCCTAAAGATGAGGAGCAGGGAGCACAGGGGGACAGCTGGAAATACAAGCATCAGTCCCCTCCCAGCCCTCCTGGCCATGCTCTTGCATGTGGTTTGTACACACACATGCCCTAATCAAAAGCAATCAGATTACTGCGCTTGGACCAGTTTGTGGGGGTCTAAAGCCTGGCATGGGGCTCACCTCTGAGCTCCCCAAGGCAGTTCTGTTCCAAGTCTCCAACCAAACCAAGCCTGCCCCTGCTCCCCACCCCATCTATGGTGACGATGACCAAATACGTGAGCAAATCTCCACACTCATGGCCACTCCCTACCTGGATGGTCGGAGTTGAACGCGATCAAGCTGCAGCTTGATTTGATGTGGTTCCTGCATGAAGGGGCGGTTCCTGCTCGAATGTCACTGATCCAGGCCTGAAAACCAAGAGTAAAGAAGCATGTGATGAGAGACAGGGTTCCACTTCCATACATGCCTAAAGCAAGGGGTGGGGCATAATCCGGGGAACTCTAGTTCAAAGCTGTACCATTCGAGATGGATTCTTTTATTTACTTTTTCTTTTCTTTTTGAGACAGTCTCACTCTGTTGCCCAGGCTAGAGTGCAGTGGCGCAATCTCGGATCACTGCAATCTCCGCCTCCTGGGTTCAAGTGATTCTCCTGTCTCAGCCTCCTGAGTAGCTGAGATTACAGGTGCCTGCTACCAAGCCCAGCTAATTTTTGTATTTTTAGTAGAAATGGGGTTTCATCATGTTGGCCAGGCTGGTCTCGAACTCCTGGCCTCAAGTAATCTGCCCGTCTTGGTCTCCCAAAGTGCTGGGATTACAGGCATGAGCCACCACACCCAGCCGTGATGTATTACTTCAGATCGGGTCCCCACTCACGAAGTCCCTTAGAAAATGCAAAATGTGGGCAAGGTGCAGTGGCTCATGCCTGTAATCCCAGCACTTTGGGAGGCTGAGGTGGGAAGATCACCCTGAGCTCAGGAGTTTGAGACCAGCCTGGCCAACATGGCGAAACCCTATCACTACTAAAAATACAAAAATTAGCCAGGCATGGTGGGGGGAGGCACTGACAATTCCAGCTACTCAGGAGGTTGAAGCAGGAGAATCGCTTGAACCCAGGAGGCAGAAGTTGCAGTGAGCTGAGATCATGCCACTGTACTCCAGCCTGGGCAACAGGGCGAGACTCCGTCTCAGGAAAAAAAAAAAAAAAGACAGAAAAAGAAAATGCAAAATGTGGCCAGGCCTCCTCCAAGTACCAGGAGAAAAACACCCAAGCTCAGGGAAGGGAACCACCAAGGCCTGGCCTCATCAGGACACACTTCTCCACAAAGTCACATAAGTAAAAGGCACACCCCCACCCAAGGGGAGGCAGAGGAGCACTTTTCTGAAACTAAGATCTGCAAGGTCCACACATTTTCTCTGTTGTCGTCAAACCACCGCTCAGCACTCCTTCCTGCCCTCAATGACAGAACACCCACGTTTCCCAATCCACCCACCCATAGCACCCCGGAAACCACCTCCACCACCTGAAGTTTCTATATCAATGTTCACCTGCCATGGTTAGAGCATCAGTCCCACCCTATTATTTCTCCCTCCTGATTCGTGTTTACTGTATAAACACAGTGACTGGAAATATCTGTGAAAAGACCAGATCACCTGTTCTCCCACCTCCCTAACATAAACTGTTTTACGCTCTCCCTACAGTCTGTAGTTCCATGCCTATCTCTTTATGTTGCTGGACTAGGGCCCACCCAGGAGCAAGAACTAGGACCCCTCAAGTATTCTCCAGACCCCTCCAAGCAGTACTTAACTGCACTCAGAGCCGCCAGCTGTCTTGATGCAAACCTAGGTACTTCCTCCTAACTTTTCTTTTTTTTTTTTCTTTTTTTGAGACAGTGTCTCACCCTGTTGCCCAAGCTGGTGTGTAGTGGTACGATCTCGGCTCACTGCAACCTCCGCTTCCTGGGCTCAAGACATCCTCCAGATCCTCCAACCTCAGCCTCCCAAGTAGCTGGGACCACTGGAGTGAGCCACCACGCCTGGCTAATTTTTTTTTTTTTTAACTTGTTGTACAGAGGGGTTTCACCACGTTGCCCAGGCTGGTCTCAAACTCCTGAGCTCGAAGCAGTCCACCCACCTCAGCCTGCCAAGGTACTGGGAGTCACAGTGTCCAGCCCCTCCCCCTAAATTTTCAATGGCTCCCCACTGCATTCAGAATAAAACCCAACTTCTTCCGGTGGCCCTCAGGTTCTGCAGGACCACTCTGGACTCATCCGTCACCATGCTGCTCCGGCCATCCCCTCCCATCCACTCATGTTCACTTTCCATTTCTCCACCAGGCTTTCTCAATTCTCACCCTTCCGGCCTCAGCTGAAATGCTACCTACTCCAAACAGCCTTTCCTGACCACCCTACTGAGACTGGCCCCTCCATTCTCCATCCCAGCCCCTTATGTGTGTTCTTCGCTGTCCTTATGAAAACCTCCAATGCTCTTGTCTGTTGGCTTGCTGTCTCCCTGATGAGGCTACAAGTGCCACAGGGGAAGGAAAATGCCATTGTGTTCACCGCGATGTCTCCAGCAGCTTAGCACAGCATAAAGTGGGAGCAGAGGAAATATAGTCCAGACCACAAAAACGGAGCCTCTACCCAGACTGCCCTGGGACCCTGATGGGGTCACCTGAGGTCAATTCCTAGGCCCAGGTATCGCAGGACACTCCCAGGCCTTACAAATAACACGGAAAGCGGCAGAGCAGAGCTGACATCCTCCAAGACACACCTCTCATCAGTCCTCCTGCTCTTTCGGGGGTCCGAAGGGTCTCCCGGCACCTGCCTCAGCAATTGTTTGGGGCTCCACCTGCTCAGGCTTCCCCAGGCCCCACCCAGCCGTGGCAGAGCATCACCGAGATAAGGGAAGAGCTTGCGCCAGCAGCGAGAGGAGGAAGCACCGGCGGAAACCCGAAGGAGGGGCGCGTGCGGCCGAGGGGCTCCCTCCCCACCACTGACACACTCGGGCTCGCCGGGGCCAGAGGAGAGACGGGCGTCTCCTCACAGCCCAGCCCAGCC
>NW_012101976.1:2312110-2314337 GCF_000951045.1 Mandrillus leucophaeus | reverse complement strand
CCCGCCCCCCGAGGCCACGCCCTGATATCGAGGGGACGGACAGGCGCGGGTGGGAGGTCACGTGGGGCGCGGCTGTCCGCCCACGTACCGTGTGGTGCTTGCTTGCGTGGGGTCTGGGTTGCAGCATCCGCGATTTTGTGTGCAGGATTTGCTGTGGAGTATTTGCGGTGTACCTAGCACGCCTTCCGGCACTATCTACCTCTTCCCGTAGAGAGGGAGAAATTAGCTCCATTTCGAGACAGGAAACCCTCCGCTAAAGGAGAATGTAAGCTGTTGATCCCCAGCTCACACCAAGGGTAAGAGACAGAGGGGGAACAGGGGCCTAGGTAGACCAGCAAATCCCTGTCCGCCGGGTCTACTCAAAAGCCTCTGCATCGGGCCAGACGCGGTGGCTCACGTCTGTAATCCCGGACTCTGGGAGACTGAGGCAGGAGGATCCCTTGAGTCCAAGAGGTCGAGGCTGCAGTGATCTGTGATCATGCCACTGCACTCCAGCCCGGTGGACAGAAAGAGACCCTGTCTCTAAAAATAATTATAATAATAACTTTTAATTTTTATTTATTATTTATTTGACACGGAGTTCCTGTCACCCAGGCTGGAGTGCAGTGGCGCAATCTCAGCTCACTGCAACCTCCGCCTCGCGGGTTCAAGCAATTCTCTTGCCTCAGCCTCCCGAGTAGCTGGGATTACAGGTGCACGCCACCACACCCGGCTATTTTTTTTGTTTTTTGAGATGGAGTCTCTCTGTTGCCCAGGCTGGAGTACAATGGCACAATCTTGGCTCACTGCAAACTCTGCCTCCTGGGTTCAAGCAGATTTCCTGCCTCAGTCTTCTGAGTAGTTGGGATTACAAGTGCCTGCCACCGTGCCTGGCTAACTTTTGTAGTTTTAGTAAGAGACGGGGTTTTACCATATGGGTCAGGCTGCTCTCTTAACTCCTGACCTCGTGATTCTCCCTCAGCCTTCCGAAATGCTGGGATTACAGGTATGCGCCAAGGCACCCAGCCATTTTTTTTGTATTTTTAGTAAAGACAGGATTTCACCATGTTGGCCAGGCTGCTCTCTCAAACTCCTGACCTCAGGTGATCCACCTGCCTTAGCCTCCCAAAGTGCTGGGATTACAGGCGTGAGCTACAGCGCCCAGCCAAAAAAAATGTTTTCAATGTGCATTTTAATGAATAGTCAGTTCAGGGACAGATAACTAGATCTAAGGAGCTTGTTGGCATTGAAGCCGGCCTCATTTATCCCTCTCCCACAGAAACTCTGATTTGTTGAAATCACTGATTTCCCAGAAGATTGACAGCAGGTTGGAAACTTCTTTCTTTGGCATCACAGTGAAAAATTGGGACGCATCATGAGCCTCTTCCAGGCTTTTCTGCAGGGTTTTTGCCCTCTTCTTCATCACTAGGCCCTTTTTCTTTCTGCTAATGTTACTTCCTTCAGTTGTACAAATTGTTTTTGAGTTTTCCAGAATGAGGGCCTCATTACAATGAACTCTCAAATTCTTGTTTGTTATTAATTATTCTTGAAAACAGTACTTGTGAAATCCAAATCACTAATGCCAGGCAGCAGGCTAACCAGCCAGCACTGTTTTGCTGGAATTTGACCTGCCATTTGATGGACAGCCATTCAGGGTAGAGAGGTGTCTTCCAGTACCCTTAAGACAAACAGTGGAGTTGTCTGCATTACTAGGAGTATAAAGAAACAAAGCTGGTTATTCACAGGTTTGTGGGACTGGGAGGAATATCGGAGGCCCTCCAGTTCAACTTTGCAATTCACAAAGTAATTTATTCTGCTTAAGTTTGTGGCAGCCGGAATACTCTGAACTCTTATGGAATCACTCTCTTCAGTCAGAAAGGGTCTGAGAACATGTGAGACGAGTGGTCACTCTCTAGACTCCAGCCATTATTTTTTTGTTGAGACGAAGTTTCGCTCTTGTTGCCCAGGTGGGAGTGCAATGGCGGCAACCTCAGCTCACCGCAACCTCCGCCTCCTGGGTTCAAGCGATTCTCCTGCCTCAGCCTCCCAAGTACCTCGGATTACAGGCACGGGCCACCACGCCTGGCTAATTTTTACATTTTTAGTAGAAACGGGGTTTCACCAGCCGGGCGCGGTGGCTCACACGTGTAATCTCAGCACTTTGGGAGGCTGAGGCAGGCGGATCATGAGGTCAGGAGATCAAGACCATCCTGGTCAACATGATGAAACCCCCATCTCTACTAAAAAT
>NW_012101976.1:2306040-2307633 GCF_000951045.1 Mandrillus leucophaeus | reverse complement strand
TGGATCAAGAGGTCAGGAGTTCTATACCAGCCTGGCCAAGATGGTGAAACCCCGTCCCTCCTAAAAATACAAAAATTAGCTGGGTGTGGTGGTAGGTGCTTGTAATCCCAGCTACTTGGGAGGTTGAGGCAGAGAACTGCTTGAACCCGGGAGGCGGAGGTTGCAGTGAGTCGAGATCGCGCCAATGCTCTCCAGCTTGGGCCACAGGGCAAGACTCTGTCTCAAAACAAAACAAAACAAACAAAAAAAGAAAACAAAGAAAATCATCAGGTGACTGGGCATGGTGGCTCACGCCTGTAATCCCAGTACTTTGGGAGGCCGAGGTGGGTGGATCACCTGAGGTCAGGAGTTCAAGACCAGCCTGGCCACCATGGTGAAACCCCGTCTCTACTAAAAATACAAAAATTAGCAAGGCGTGGTGGCAGGCGCCTATAATTCCAGCTACTCGGGAGGCTGAGGTAGGAGAATCACTTGAACCTGGGAGGTGGAGGTTGCAATGAGCCGAGATCACACCATTGCACTCCAGCCTGGGGACAAAAGCGAGACTTCGTCTCAAAAAAATATAAAGTAAAAAGAAAATCATCAGGACAGTGGTCCCACTGGATCCCAGGTGACTGAGGCACAGCTCATCCCCTTTCACAGGGAACTGTACCTGCTACAGACATCACAGACCAGAACATCTGGACCACACATTCCTCACCTGCTTGGAATTGTCCTATACTCTCTGTGAAGTATCTGTGAAGTACAGAAAATGCTACACTTAGAGAAATCATGCCCCTGAAGAGCTGGGCTGAAGCTCTTCTGCCCTCTGTAGAAGAGCTCTGAGCTCACATGGGAGAGTTGCAGCCATTGGCAGCCATGAATTTGGTCAGTTACATTATACTTCAAATGATCAGTGGTTTCAGCAAGAAATCACAGAGACCCTCTTGTCTCCCGTTGCCTTCAGCCCAGCACCGTGGAGAAGCACCATTAAACTCCTTCCCAGCTCTCACAGACACACCCACAGCTCAGGAGTTGGGGAACGGGCTCAGTAGAATTGCTGGTCTAGTGAAATGAAGTATGGAGGGGGAAACACTTACGACTTTGTATGCCCTTTGCAAGTAACATTTATTTCTCCTTTCTGGTTTTTTTTTTTTTGGAGACAGTCCGTCGCCAAGGCTGGAGTACAGTGGCGCAATCTCAGCTCATCGCAACCTCTGTCTTCTGGATTCCAACGATTCTCCTGCCTCAGCCTCCCGAGTAGCTAGGATTACAGGCGCATACCACCCTACCTGGCTAATTTTTGTATTTTTAGTAGATACGGGATTTCGCCATGTTGCCCAGGCTGGTCTCAAACTCCTGAGCTCAGGCTATCTGCCCACCTCGGCCTCCCAAAGTGCTAGGATTACAAGCGTGAGCCACTGCGCCCGGTCTGTTTCTCCTTAAAGCTCACATTTTTGAGCTTCTGCCTGGAGAACATGTGGTCATATTCTGACTGGCACTGTGGATAGGTGTAGCTTGTGGCTCCTGCAGTCTTTGGCAACAAGCCTGGGATGGATCCATTTGTGTCTAGTCGCAGCAGAAGTCCTTGAAAGGCAGGGCAGCAGTTTGTAC
>NW_012101976.1:2299011-2300603 GCF_000951045.1 Mandrillus leucophaeus | reverse complement strand
AAAAACAAAAACGGAGTTTCACCTTGTTGGCCAAGTTGGTCTTGAACTCCTGCCTGGCCTCCCAAAGTGATCCACCCACCCGCATGGGCCTCCCAAAGTGCTGGGATTACAGGCATGAGTCACTGCGCCTAGCCCATTTTCTTTTTATTTTTGTAGAGATGCAGTCTCACTATGTTGCCCTGGCTGGTCTCGAACTCCTGGGCTCAAGTGATCCTCCTGCCTTGGTCTCTCAAAGTACTAGGATTAAAGGTATAAGCCACCGTGCCCAGCCTTTTTTACCTTTAAAACAGAGATTCCTGCATTTTTCTTTTTTTTCTGAGACAAGGTCTCACTCCATTGCCCTGATTGTACTGCAGCAGTGCAATCTTGACTCACTGCAACCTGTCTCCTGGGCTCAGGTGATCAAACCTCCCATCTCAGTCTCCTGGACTACAGGTGCAAGCCAACACTCCCACCTAATTTTTTATTTTTCAATTTTAAAAAATGTTTTGTCGAGATGAGGTCTAATTCTATTGCTCAGGCTGGTCTCAAGCAATCCTCCCAAGTTGGCCTGCCAAAGTGTGGGAATTACAGGCATGAGCCAATGCACCCAGCTGATTCTTGCATTTCTAAGGTTTGAAAAGCAATGCTTACATTTTATCTTAGTTTGGGCAGAAGTACATTTACTGTGAGCCAAAGTCACTTGTGGTTTATTGAAAAGGTTTTTCGTTTGTTTGAGACAGAGTCTCACTCTGTTGCCCAGGCTGGAGTGCAGTGGTGTGATCTCGGCTCACTGCAACCTCCACCTCCTGAGTTCAAGCGATTCTTTTGCCTCAGCCTCCTGAGTAGCTGGGATTACAAGTGTGCGCCACTACTCCTAATTTTTCTATTTTTAGTAGAGATGGGGTTTTGCCATGTTGACCAGGCTGGTCTCAAAATCCTGACCTCAAGTGATCCACCGTCTCAGCCTTCCAAAGTGCTAGGATTACAGGCGTAAACCACTGTGCCCAGTCCAAAAAGGTTTTTAGCAAATTATCAGGTTAGCCAGACGCAGTGGCTCACGCCTGTAATCCCAGCACTTTGGGAGGCCGAGGAGGGTGGATCAAGAGGTCAGGAGTTCTATACCAGCCTGGCCAAGATGGTGAAACCCCGTCCCTCCTAAAAATACAAAAATTAGCTGGGTGTGGTGGTAGGTGCTTGTAATCCCAGCTACTTGGGAGGTTGAGGCAGAGAACTGCTTGAACCCGGGAGGCGGAGGTTGCAGTGAGTCGAGATCGCGCCAATGCTCTCCAGCTTGGGCCACAGGGCAAGACTCTGTCTCAAAACAAAACAAAACAAACAAAAAAAGAAAACAAAGAAAATCATCAGGTGACTGGGCATGGTGGCTCACGCCTGTAATCCCAGTACTTTGGGAGGCCGAGGTGGGTGGATCACCTGAGGTCAGGAGTTCAAGACCAGCCTGGCCACCATGGTGAAACCCCGTCTCTACTAAAAATACAAAAATTAGCAAGGCGTGGTGGCAGGCGCCTATAATTCCAGCTACTCGGGAGGCTGAGGTAGGAGAATCACTTGAACCTGGGAGGTGGAGGTTGCAATGAGCCGAGATCACACCA
>NW_012101976.1:2296461-2297906 GCF_000951045.1 Mandrillus leucophaeus | reverse complement strand
GGCCTGGACAAGTCTTTTCATCTTGCAGAGCCTATTTTATTATTTTTTTCCTTTGTAGGGGGCGTCTCTGTTTGTGAAAACGGGAATAGTCCTCCCCCTACCTACCTCATAGGGTTGTGCTCCTATCAAAATAGAAAACAAAGCCAAGGAACAGTGGCTCACGCCTGTAATCTCAGCACTTTGGGAGGCTGAGGTGGGCAGATCACTTGAGGTCAGGAGTTCGAGACCAGCCTGGCCAACATGGCAAAACCCCTTCTATACCAAAAATACAAAATTAGCTGGGCGTGGTGGCGCATGCCTGTAATCCCAGCTACTCAGGAGGCTGACGCAGGAGAATCGCTTGAACCCGGAAGGTGGAGGTTGTGGTGAGTTGAGATCGCACCATTGCACTCCAGCGTGGACAACAAGAGCAAAACACTGTCTTAAAAAATAATAATAATAAAGTCTAGCACCACAAAGAGACCAGGCATAGGCCTGGGCTGCTCTGAGCTGGGAGTCTTTCCCATGTTTTTCTTTCTTCTGTGTGGCAGATCCCAAGGACTTTGTCCTTTCCTTTGGTAATTACCATTATCCACTCCACTCCACTCCTTAAGCGTTCTCTGCTTCATAACAGAAAATACTGGTTCCCCGACAATCAGCCTTCCTGCTATCCCTGAAAACAAGAACACACACACCCTTTCGACGTGGAGGATTTTTACCATTCATCACTATGGGGAAATAGATGGGGGATAAACAAAAATTTTTTTAAAAAAAGGGGGAAGTTACAACGGTGACAGTTTTCATATTACTGAGCTCTCCTCTAGTTCCTCACTCACTCTGAGGTAGTAAATGAAAGGCCTTTTGGCTCTTATTCTCAGCTTCTATTCTTGAAAGTTGTTCTTCTCAACCAGTAACATTCCCCCAACCCCCATTTCCCCTAAGTTTTGGGCTCCCTGTGAGTAAGTAACTGTGTCTGAGTTCTTAGTATTCTCAGTGCTTAGTGGAGCCTGGCACATGGGGCTAACGCAGACTGAGCACTGGCTATGCATCAAGTACTATAGGACGCCTTTACATGATTTCACTCAGATCACCCTTTGAGGTCATTACTATATTTTGTTTTGTTTTGAGACAGAGTCTTGCTGTGTTGTGCAGGCTGGAATGCAGTGGTGTGATCTCGGCTCACCGCAACCTCCACCTCCCAGGTTCTAGTGATTCTCCTGCCTCAGCCTCCCCAGTAACTGGGACTACAGGTAAGTGCCACCACACTTGGTTAATATTTTTTCTTTTTTTGAGAAGGAGTCTCACTCTGTTGCCCAGGCTGTAGTGCAGTGGTGCAATCTCAGCTTACTGCAGCCTGGGTTCAAATGATTCTCGTGTCTCAGCCTCCCAAGTAGCTGGGATTATAGGCACGTGCTGCTGTGCCTGGCTCATTTTTGTATTTTTTTCTTGTTTTTTTTTTTTTTTTT
>NW_012101976.1:2293237-2295146 GCF_000951045.1 Mandrillus leucophaeus | reverse complement strand
ATTTTTTTTTGTAAAGACGAGGTCTTGCTATGTTGTCAAGGCTGGTCTTGAACTTCTGGGCCCAAGTGATCCTCCCACCTCAGCCTCCCAAGGTGCAGGGATTTACAGGCATGAGCCACCATGCCTAGCACAGAACCCATACTCTTTTTCTTTATTGTTAAGATGGAGTCTCACCCTGTTGCCCAGGCTGGAGTGCAGTGGCACAATCTCAGCTCACTGCAACCTCCACCTCCCGGGTTCAAGCAATTTTCCTGCCTCAGCGTCCCAAGTAGCTGGGATTACAGGCACCTGCCACCACACTCAGCTAATTTTTGTATTTTTAGTAGAGACAGGGTTTCACCGTGTTGGCCAGGCTGGTCTCAAACTCCTGACCTCAGGTGATCCACCCGCCTTGGCCTCCCAGAGTGCTGGGATTGCCAGGTGTGAGCCATTGCGCCCTGCCCAGAACCCATACTCTTAATCACTATGCTGGTCATTTAAGTATTTGCTGAATGTATTAAAGAACTCTTTTGCTCACCTCCCAACACCCTTGTTCATCTCAGTCCTCTCCATTCCATAGCCCAACTCTCTTCAACTATTACTTGCAATTTACGAAAGCTTGCTCACTGTTCTTCAAAGGACTGGTGGTTTTTAATCTTCGAGTCTCAATGCCTGTGGAGAATTTGACAAAAGCTATGGGTATCTACCCAAATTAACATCCACGTACACAAAAATTTGGTGTAACAATGCTGGGAGTAGGGGGGAGGGGGAGTAGCACAGATTCCCAGGCTTTGGGGATGGGGGCAAAGATTTATGAGCACAGATTGTTTTAAACCCAACCAAGAATCCTCAGGTTTTCTTCCTGTTGCTTGAGGTGGTGATGATGGTGGGAGTGTGAAAATTGGAAGTCCTTTGCAAGACTAACCAGGTCAGGTCTCCCTTCCTAGCCGCATCTTACCACATTTTTTTTTTGAGATGGAGTTTTGCTCTTTCACCCAGGCTGGAGTGCAGTGGTGGGATCTTGGCTCCCCGCAACCTCCGCCTCTGGGTTCAAGCGATTCTCCTGCCTCAGCCTCCAGAGTACCTGGGATTACAGGTGTGTGCTACCATGCCTGGCTAATTTTTGTATTTTTAGTAGAGTCGGGGTTTCACCATGTTGGCCAGGTTGGTCTCACACTCCTGACCTCGTGATCTGCCCACCTCGGCCTCCCAAAGTGCTGGGATTACAGGTGTGAGTCACTGCGACCGGCCTCATCACATACTCTTAAATTTACGGCTTAAACACACTTTTTCATCGATGTCCAATTTGAATCTTACCTCTCAGAAGCCCTGACATCCCAAACTTCCTCTCCCCCATTTTAGAAATGGAATGACTCCTTCACTTTGTATGCCTTTAACAGTGCTTATTCCTATGATAGCATTTAACATTATTAGTTGGGTAAGGAGCCTCTCTCGGGTCATTGTTTGCTCCTCCCGAGCAGAGATGGTGTATCATGCATCGTTGTATCCCCGATATTCTAGAACATGCATGACACACAGTAGGCGCTCACAAGTTTTGCTAATTTAGTTTTTGGGCAGCACGGCTCCCATTCTGAACCAGCAAGTTCACTGCAGGTTTGGA
Organism: Mandrillus leucophaeus; assembly: GCF_000951045.1. Classification (NCBI taxonomy): domain Eukaryota; kingdom Metazoa; phylum Chordata; class Mammalia; order Primates; family Cercopithecidae; genus Mandrillus; species Mandrillus leucophaeus. Next base: position 2,293,546 of record NW_012101976.1, on the reverse strand, counting down.
AAAGGCTAACATGCTTAAGGAGGGAGCTAAGGTAGCCGCGGTGGCTCTCGCCTGTAACCCCAGCACTTTGGGAGGCCGAGGTGGGTGGATCACGAGGTCAGGAGCTCCAAGACTAGCCTGGCCAAGATGGTGAAACCCCCGTCTATACTAAAAATACAAAAAAATTAGCCGGGTGTGGTGGCACGCGCCTGTAATCCCAGCTACTCGGGAGACTGAGGCAGAGAACTGCTTGAACCCGGGAGACGGAGGTTGCAGTGAGTCGAGATCGCGCCACTGCACTTCAGCCGCGACAGAGCGAGACTGTGCCCA
>NW_012101976.1:2285116-2288282 GCF_000951045.1 Mandrillus leucophaeus | reverse complement strand
CTGTCGTCATCCCCATTTTAGAGAATGGGAAACTGAGATTCAACAGAGGAATCGACCAGCCCAAGGTCATGAAGTTAGACGGGAAGAGTTGTCTCAAACCCATAGCTGTCGTGTCTTAGCTTATGCTCTTTCTACCACGTGATGATAATTCAAGGGCACAGTTAACAATCTTTTTAGAAGTCCTTAGTTGGTGATTGTAATAATAACACAGTCAGACATTTATTGAGCACTTACTGTTGACCAGGTATCGTTCCCCCCTTACATCACATTTCCACATGAGAGGCACTGTTATTCCATTTTATAAAGATACCGAGGCTTAGATGTTAAACCACTTACAAATGTCACAAAGAGGTGGAGCCTTGATTTCATTGCCTGAAGTGATACTGAATTATACGTTAAGCTTTGAAGTGCTTAGCCATGTTTTCTTTTCTTTCTTTCTTTTTTTTTTTTTGTGAGAGTCTTGCTCTGTTGTCCAGGTTGGAGTGCAGTGGCTGGATCTCGACTGACTGCAACCTCTGCCTCCTGGGTTCAAGAGATTCTCCTGCCTCAGCCTCCCAAGTAGCTGGGATTACAGGCACATGTCACCACGCCTGGCTAATTTTTGTTGTCTTTTATAGAGATGGTTTCTACATGTTGGCCAGGCTGGTCTCAAACTCCTGACCTCAGGTGATTCGTTCCCCCTTGGCTTCCCAAAGTGCTGGGTTTACAGGCGTGAACCACCGTGCCCTGCTTAACCATGTTTTCTTATGCTGTGTGTTTTGTGCTGTATATTCTATGTACCTGAATTGTGCTAGTTTCGTGTCCTCCAGAATTTGTGCAAATGATATTTAAGCTATGTATAAATGTATAAAGATTAATAAAGGGCCCTGAGAAGAGAATTTATGCCAAGTAACTTCCTATTGCAATCCAGTTTGTAATACTTACATAGTAGACAGTTCAGTAATTGTGGTTACTTCATGCAATGTTAAGAAGAGAGACTGGGCTTCAGGGGTGAACTTTCCCAGTGTGCGTGAGTGGGGTGTATTATTTAAGCCCTTTGAGCTTCTCTTTGAAAATTCATTCATTCACAGGTATTAATTGAGGCCAGGTGTATGCCAGCCACTGTTCTGGGTGCTGAGGACATGGCAGAGAACAAAGAGATTGGATGTGTGTTTGGTTGAGAGAATGATTATTTATTTATTTTTTTATTTATTGTTTACGACAGGGCCTCCTGTTGCCCAGACTGGAGTGCAGTGGCACAATCACAACTCAGTGCAACCTCGACCTTCCAGGTTCAATCGATCCTCCATCCTCAGCCTCCTAAGTAGCTGGGACTATAGGCATGCACCACCATACCCAGCTAGTTTTCTGTAGATGGGGTTTCACCATGTTACCCAGGCTGGGCTCAAGTGATTTGCTTGTTTCAGCCTCCCAAAGTGCTGGGATTACAGGCATCAGCCACTGCACCTGGCCAAGAGAATGAATGAACTTTCTTTTTTTTTTTTTTTTTTTGAGACGGAGTCTCGCTCTGTCACCCAGGCTGGAGTGCAGTGGCGCTGTCTCAGCTCACTGCAAGCTCCGCCTCCTGGGTTCACGCCGTTTTCCTGGCTCAGCCTCCCGAATAGCTGGGACTACAGGTGCCCGCCACCATGCCTGACTAATTTTTTGTATTTTTAGTAGACATAGGGTTTCACTGTGTTGGCCAGGATGGTCTCAATCTCCTGACCCGGTGATCTGCCCACCTTGGCCTCCCAAAGTGCTGGGATTACAGGCATGAGCCACCGTGCCCAGCCTTATTTTTATTTTTGAGATGGACTCTTGCTCTGTTGCCCAGGCCGAAGTGCAGTGGTGTGATCCTGGCTCACTGCAACCTCTGCCTGCCGGATTCAGGCGGTTCTCCTGCCTCAGCCTCCCGAGTAGCTGGGATTACAGGTGTGTGCCAGCATGCCTAGGTTTTTTTGTTTTTTTTTGAGACGGGGTCTTGCTCTGTTGCCCAGGCTGGAGTGTAAGTGGTGTGATCGCAGCTCACTGCAAGCTCCGCCTCCCGGGTTCAAGCAGTTCTCCTGCCTCAGCTTCCCTGGTAGCTGGGATTACAGGTGTCCACCACCACACCTGGCTAATGTTTGTATTTTTAGGAGTGACGGTGTTTCACCGTGTTGGCCAGGCTGGTCTCGAACTCCTGACCTCAGATGATCCGCCCGCCTTGGCCTCCCAAAGTGTTGGGATTACAGGTGTCAGCCATCGTGCCTGGTTAGCTTTTATATTTTTATTAGAGACGGGATTTCACCATGTTGGCCAGGCTGGTCTTGAACTCCTGGCTTCAAGTGATCTGCCCACCTTGGCCTTCCAAAGTGCTGGGATTACAGGTGTGAGCCACCAGGCCTGGCCCAAGAGTGAATTTTTAAATTCTGTCCCTGCATTTGTGTACCTCATGAAAGGAGCAGTTGTCTGTAAAGTATTCTTTCTAGGTTTCCTGTGGATTATTTGGAGAGATGTCACGATGGATTTTTTGGTTTTTTTCTTAAATACATACATATTTTTTTATTCTGTAGAGCCATGGTCCTACTATGTTGCCGAGGCTGGTTTCAAACTCCTGGCCTCAAATGACCCTTCCACCTTGGCCTCCCAAAGTGCCAGAGTTACAGTCGTGAGCCACCAAGCCAGGCTAGATTTTTCAACATGAGCAAAAGTGGTCATTTTTAGAGCTTGCTAACATTTTCTAATGTCAAGGTTGTTTTAAATAGAATCTGGCTGCATCTGTTTGTTCAAATATTAATTCCTTAGATGAGTTCTTTTATTAAGTCAAATTTGTTCAAGTTCCAGCTGTATAAATTTGGGAGCGTTTGTTGTTATTGTGTATGTGAAAGAGAGGCACTAAGTACTAAGCATTGTGTGAGGCTGTTATTAAGAACTGCGGTTAGCTGTTTTGTTCCCCAAGTGAGCTTATAACCTGGCACGGGCAAGTTTTGTATCAGGTAGTGTACACAGGTGAGAGGCGGCATCCTTCAGGGTATATATGTTCTGTTTTCACAGGTAGAGTCATCAAGTGGTTGGGCAGGGTGGCTCACGACTGTAATTCCAGCACTATGCTGGTGCTGAGACAGGAGGATCACATGAGCCCAACAGTTTGGGACCAGCCTGGGAAACATAGGGAGATCCTATCTCTACAAAATTTTTTTTTCTTTTT
>NW_012101976.1:2272169-2280556 GCF_000951045.1 Mandrillus leucophaeus | reverse complement strand
GTTGGACAGTGGGTTGGCCATTCTTGGAACGACTTGGAGGCTTATTTTATTCTGGGTTGTTCTAAAAAGGACAGGACATTTACTGGTCATATCTGATAAAATAAATTGTCTATTAAATGAACTCTAATTATTGTTAATCAATGATGCCCTTTGGATAATGTTGAAAGTCATCAGACGGGATGGTGGTTTATGCCTGTAATCCCAGCACTTTGGTAGGATGAGGCCGGCGGAGCACTTGAGGTCAGGAGTTTGAGACCAGCCTGGCCAACATGATGAAACTTCTTACCTACTAAAAATACAAAAATTAGCGAGCTGTGGTGGTGTGTGCCTGTAGTCCTGGCTACTTGAGAGGCTAAAGCAGAAGAATCGCTTGAACCTGGGAGACGGAGGTTGCGGTGAACCGAGATCACACCACCGCACTCCAGCCTGGGCGACAGAGCGAGACTCTGACTCAAAAAAAATAAAAAACAAAGCCATTAATCTTGTAATTAAACATGATTTGTCTTTATCCACATGCAGTTTTGTGCGTTACTATCTCTGTACTAACTCCAGTCCATGTTCTCTGCCCACAATGTTGAAGTCACAGCTGCCATAGGTCACTACCAGCCTCAGCCTTTTGGCATTGGAAGGAGTGGTGAGAGAGAGGCTGGACTGGGCCAGGGCAACCCCTTACTCCCAAATAAAAAGAGGGTGGAGTACAGGTTCAATAATAAGCCAGCTCTAGTGTTTTCTCAAGTCTGACTGAAGAAACCCAATAGTGGTCTCCTGACCCCTACTGCTTCCAGTGTGCTTTTTATATTCCCAGGGTATTGGGTATGCCAAACACACGGATTTATTTCCTATTTCTAATTTTAAGTATCCTGACCATTCCTATTCATTCTGCTCTGATCATCCTTTACCTGGCCTCCTACTTGGATGTGTTCAACACCTCTGGCTGTATTTTGTGCTCATTAACTTCAGGTAGTCTTCCAGGCTTCCTAGAGTTGTTTCTCTCTCTCTCTCTTTTTTTTTTCAGATGGAGTCTTGCTCTGTTGCCCAGGCTGGAGTGTAGTGGCACGATCTTGGCTCACTACAACCTCAACCTCCCAGGTTCAAGCAATTCTCATGCCTCAGCCTCTGGAGTAGCTGGGATTATAGGTGTGCGCCACCATGACCAGCTAATTTTTGCATTTTTAGTAGAAACAAGGTTTTACCATGTTGGCCAGGCTGGTCTCAAACTCCTGGCCTCAAGTGATCCACCGGCCTCGGTCTCCCAAAGTGCTGGGATTACAACAGGCGGGAGCCACCGCGCCCAGCCTAGAGTTGTTTCTCATGCAAACCCACTGAGTTCTTTGTTTAACATTTGCAGTGACTCCCTATTGCTCTTAGGATAAAATCCAGACTCCTTAGCATAACTCTAAGGCCCTTCTTATTCCTAGGCCCCATTAATCATTATCTCTAAACACCACTGCCACCACATACAGAATTAATCTGTATGGATTCAAATCCCTCTTAGCGTATTTCTTTCTCTCTCTTTTTTTTTTTCCATGTCATAAGTCTATTTACAAACATATCTAGTGTGCCTTATAAGTTCAAGTCTTTGATCCATTTATTTATTTATGTTTAATAGAGACAGGGTCTCTGTGTTGCCCAGGCTGGTTTTGAACTCCTGGGCTCAAGCGATCCTCACGCCTCAGGTTCCCAAAGTGCTGGGATTACAGGTGAGAGCCACTGTGCCCGGGCTTATTTTTATTTATTTATTTATTTTTTATTTTTTATTTTTCTGAGATGGAGTTTTGCTCTTGTAGCCCAGGCTGGAGTGCAGTGGTGTGATCTTGGCTCACCGCAACCTCTGCCTCCCAGGTTCAAGCGATTCTCCTGCCTCAGTCTCCTCACTAGCTGGGATTACAGGCATGCGCCACCACGCCTGACTAATTTTGTATTTTTAGTATGGGAGACGGAGTTTCTCTATGTTGGTCAGGCTGGTCTCTAACTCCTGACCTCAGGTGATCCTCCCGCCTTGGCCTCCCCAAGTGCTGGGATTACAGGCGTGAGCCACCACGCCCGGCCCGGCTTATTCACTTTTTAAAGAGATTTCACCTATTAAAACACTATTGCAGTCCGGGCCTGGTGGTGCATGCCTGTAGTCCCAGTTACTTGGGAGGCTGAGGCAGGAGAATCACTTGAACCCAAGAGGCAGAGGTTGCAGTGAGCCAAGATTGCACCATTGCACACCAGTCTGGACAACAGGAGTGAAACTCCATCTCAAAAAAAACCCAAACAAACAGAAAACCTACCGGGCATGGTGGATCACGAGGTCAGGAGATCGAGACCATCCTGGCTAACACGGTGAAACCCCGTCTCTACTAAAAATATAAAAAAATTAGCTGGGCATGGTGGCGGGCGCCTGTAGTCCTAGCTACTTGGGAGGCCAAGGCAGGAGAATGGCATGAACCCGGGAGGTGGAGCTTGCAGTGAGCCAGGATGGCGTCACTGCACTCCAGCCTGGGAGACAGAGCGAAACTCCATCTCAAAAAAACCAAAAAACCCGCTCTTCCTATCTGTTAAATGGATGAACCAAAACTTCTTTGTTTCTTAAGCAGTTGTTGTCTTGCTGTTAAAAAAGGTGCTGCAAATCCAGATCCAAAGTACGAAGTTATCCTAGTTAGTAACTGCCACTTGTTTTCCACTGAAAATGGCAAGTGCTTTCCTGGGCAGCTCAGCCAGTTTCTGCAGCTTAACAACTGATGCCTAGAAGTTCTTCCCTGACCTTCTTAGATTGAGTTGTCATTGGTTCTCAGCAGGGGACTCTTACTTCCCAGGGGACATTTGGCAATGCCTGGAGACATAGGGGGAGTTCTCTGCTGGCATCTAGTGGGTGGAGACCTCCTGAGTTTCTGGTGAATGTGTGGAGTAGGGCTTGAACGTCTGTATTTTCTTCAATGTAATGATGCTGTTGGTCCAGGGACCATAGTCTTGAGAACCGCTCCTTATGCAGTACCCAAGGCTGCAAGATAGAGGGAAAAGAATGTGGAGAGTTGTTAAGCATTAAGTGTGACAGAAGAATATGAAAATACCTAGCATATGGTAAGTGCTTATGTGGTATAAGAAGGGGAGCTGAATCCCTTTTTATTCATCTCCCAGTCAGGGGTATTATTCCTTTAGTGGTGTGCTGAGACCACTCCAGTAGTATAAGGCAGGAGAATCAGCCTCATCCAGTACTCTATATTAATCGAATACTGTGGCTTCTTTAGCCATTATTGAAGTACATTGAGTTTGATCTGCAGTGGGCTTGGCAAGGAACAGCCCTAAAGCTGTAGTCTGTGTATTAGTCTGTTCTCATGCAGCTAATAAAGACATACTTAAGACTGGGTAAATTTTAAAGGAAAGAGGTTTAATTAACTCACAGTTCAGCATGGCGGGGGAAGCCTCAGCGATCATGGTGGAGGGAGAAGCAAACATATCCGTCTTAACATGGCAGCAGGAAGAACGAGCAAAAGGGTGAAAAGCCCCTTATAAAACTATCAGATCTTGTGATAACTTACTATCGCCAGAACAGCATGGAGGTAACCGCCCCTGTGATTCAATTACCTCCCATCAGGTCCCTCCCATGACACATGGGAATTATGGGAACTAAAATTCTAGATGAGATCTGGGTGGGGACACAGCCAAACCCTACCAGGTTGTTTGTTCCTTCACAGATACAAACCAGTGGGTCATGTACTCACAGTTTTCTTTTGTTGAGAACATTCCCAGAGTGATTTTCTTTCTTTTTCTTTTTTCCTTTTTAGGAACAAAACATTACCCTTTCATTTGTACTGCCTCCTTCCACACGAATGCCCCTTTGGCCAAAGAAGATTATTACCAGATATTAGGAGTGCCTCGAAATGCCAGCCAGAAAGAGATCAAGAAAGCCTATTATCAGGTCTGTATGGAAGTCAGATTTTGGTGACCAAATTGTAGAAGGAATGTTTTTGATCCCATCTGATCCTGAATCAGTACAGCATATATGTCCATGTGGATAGGTCTCATGAGCTGATATATAGAAGGGTGTGATAAAGTTGGACTTTGCTAGACTGTTTTTTGGTGCACAATGCTGTAGAGGTTAGTGCTTCAGAAAAAAGAGAAAAAACCAGAGATTTTTAAAAGTTTTTTTTCCAGAGCTGTTTTCATAATTAAATTTAGTCTGTACTTTCTGAATCAGCAGGTGTGCTAGTCTTAAGTTTTAGGTAGTCATTTTTTGCATCCAGATAAAAGTTTATAGGTTTAGAATTACTTCCTTTCTTTTTTTTTTTTTTTCCCCGAGATGGAGTCTCACTCCGTCACCCAGGCTGCAGTGCAGTGTCGCGACCTTGGCTCACTGCAATCTCCGCCTCCCAAGTAGCTGGGACACAGGCGCATGCCACCACACCCGGCTAATATTTTTTGTATTTTTAGTAGAGATGGGGTTTCACTTTGTTGGTCAGGCTGTTCTCAAACTCTTGACCTCGGATGATCCACCAGCCTCAGCCTCCCAAAGTGCTGGGATTACAGGCGTGAGCCACCGCGCCCGGCCCTTTCTTAACCTGGAAAATGTGGAATTCCCATTGTTGTATCCCAGGGTGTATTAGGGTAGTTAGGGTAGCTGAGTAAAGTTGTATACGAGATGTCTACACCACTGGTTCCTAGACCCTTGGTTTGCTCTGACCAATAAAATAAAATCAATATTGGAGGCACCACTCTAGGATTGACATCTTTTTATAAGTGCACACTTCACTGGAGTTGTGCAACTGCCACCACAGTCAACTTTAGTACATTTTCATTACCTCAAAAAGAAACCCTGTATTCATTAGCACCCCCCTTCCATTATCCTTTCTCCCCGGTCCCTGGCAGCTGCTAACCTGCATTCTGCCTCTTTGGATTCGCCTATTCTGAGTATTCACTTACAGGGAATCATAGGATATGTATCCTTTTGTGTGTCTGGCTTCTTTCATTCACATAATGTTTTCAAAGCTCGTCTGTCTTGTAGCTTGTGTCAATACTTCATCCCTTTTCGTGCTCAAATAATCTGTTGCATGGATTGATCACATTTTGTTTCTTCATCGTCTGATGGACATTTGGATATTTTCCACTTTCTGCTATCATGAACAGTGCTGCTATATAGACATTCATATGTAAGTTTTTGTGTAGACATGTTTTCAGTTCTCTTGGATATTTAGGATAGTATAGTTGCTGAGTCATATGGTAACTGGATGTTTCACCTTTTGAGAAGCTGCCAGCCTTTTTCAGAGCAGCCGCACCATTTTACATTCCCACCAGCAGCGTAAGAGGGCCATGATTTCTCCACATCCCAGTGAACGCTTATTATCATCTGTCTTTTTAATTACTACCCTAGTGAATATGAAATGCTATCTCGTTAGAGTTTCCATTTGCTTTTTCCCTGGTGACTAATGATGTTGAGCATCTTTTCTTGTGCATGTTGGCCATTAGTATGTCTTTGGAGAAATGTGTGTTTGGATCCATTGCCTGCTTTTAATTGGGTTGCCTTTTTTTTAAATTGGGTTGTAATGGAATGAGCAGAGGCATGGGGACCGGAAGCAGAGATCTTGGCCTGTGAATAGCTGATGGCCTGTCTCTTCCTGAGCTCAAGAGTCAGGTGCCTGATCCAAGAGTGGGAAAAGATTGAAAAGATGGAGGCTGGGTTGAACTCACATGACAGTTGATTTCAGGCCCTTAGCAAGTCCTAGAGACATAATTTAAGAGAAAGACTTAATTCTCTAAATTAAGTCTTTAGGCGTGGAAGTAAAAAGATCAGGTAAAGCTGTAGCAATTACTGTATTTTATGTACTTACAAAAATAATCGAAACAGCAGAAACGTCTATTTATTCAGTCATTTTCTTCCCTTTTTAAAAATTTTTCCTTTTTTCAGACAGAGTCTCGCTGTCTTGCTCCGGCTGGAGTGTAGTGGTGCAATCTTGGCTCACTGCAGCCTCTGCCTCCCGGGCTCAAGCGATTCTCCTGCCTCAGCCTCCTGAGTACCTGTGTTTATAAGCGTGTGCAACCATACTTGGCTAATTTTTGTATTTTTAGTAGAGATGGGGTTTCACGATGTTGGCCAGGCTGGTCTCAAACTCCTGACCGCTGGTGATCCACCCAGTTCAGCATCCCAAAGTGCTGGGATTATAGGCATGAGCCACTGCACCCGGCCCCCTTTTTAAAATTTTGTTTTTCTTTTTTGTTCATTTACCTATTCTAAGCCATGCTGGGTGCTAAGGGCAAAGATACATCAGAATCAGTTCCTGCCCTCAAGTGGAGAGATGGGTACATTAAAACAGATCATTATTATTATTATTTTGTGGGGTGGAGGGACAGTCTCACTCTGTCACCTAGGCTGGAGTGCAGTGGGTCAATCTCTGGTCACTGCAACCTCCACCTCCCAGGTTCAAGTGATTCTCATGTTTCAGCCTCCTGAGTAGCTGGGACCACAGGCATGTGCCACCATGCCTGACTAATTTTTTGTATTTTTGGTGGAGAGGGGTTTTGCCATGTTGCCCAGGCTGGTCTTGAACTCCTGAGCTTAAGTGATCTACCTGCCTTCGCTTCCCAAAGTGTTGGGATTACAGGCGTGAGCCACTGCACCCGGCCGAGAGACAACTTTGATAAAGGAAACATAATTATGACTGGTATCTGGGGTTCTGTTGTATCTGGTATTTGGGGTTCATGTTGTATCTGAAATAATTTCTCATGTTTTTCCCTTAGCTTGCCAAGAAGTATCACCCCGACACAAATCAGGATGATCCCAAAGCCAAGGAGAAGTTCTCCCAGCTGGCAGAAGCCTATGAGGTAACACGACTTTGGTGCATGTGGCCACTGCTGTTACAGCTGTGTGTATGAATCAAAGGTTGCGTTGCTACGTGGGACAGCCTGGTGTGTCATACAGTCCAGTGTGAAGGCCATGTCCCTGCACCAAGTCATCTTGTTAAAAAAAAAAGAGAGAGATTCCAGGCCAAGCCTGGTGGCTCACTCCTGTAGTCCTAGCACTTTGGGAGGCTGTCAGGAGGATCACTTGATCTCAGGAGTTGGCTTGACCCTAGGAGTTTGAGACCAGCTTGGGCAATGTAGTGAGACCCTGTCTCTACAAAAAAAAAAAAAAAAAAAATCACCAGGCATGGGGGGGGCGCACCTGTAAACCCAGCTACTTGGGAGGCTGAGTCAGGTTCATCACTTGAGGGGCTCAAGGCTGCAGTGACCCATGATGCCATGATTGTACTGTAGCACTATGGTCTGGGCAACAGAACAAGAGCTTCTCTCAAAAAAAAAAAAAAAATTCTAAGACTAACTTGGAATCTCAATGAAGAACGGGATCCAGGCCAGGTGTGGTGGCACATGCCTGTAATCCCAGCACTTTGGGAGGCCGAGGCAAGTGGATCACAAGGTCAGGAGATCGAGACCATCCCGGCTAACACAATGAAACCCTATCTCTACTAAAAGTACAAAAAAATTAGCCTGTAGTCCCAGCTGCTGGGAAGGCTGAGGCAGGAGAATGGTGTGAACCCAGGAGGTGGAGCTTGCAGTGAGCCGAGATCGCGCCACTGCATTCAAGCCTGGGTGACAGAGCAAGATTCCCTCTCAAAAAACAAAAAAAGCAGGATCCAGTAATCTGTACTAATAAAGTTCCCCAGGTAATTTAGGCTTATAGCTGGATTTGGGAACTCACAGTTGGATTAATTAATTCAGCCCTTATTCAATAACACCCCCTTCCTCCACCTCAGGGCAACACTGCTTTTTAGGGATAGCGGTTATTGTAAAAGTGGAAGCCCATTGTTGTCCTATAAGAATTTACAATGTAATCAGAGGAGAAATCTCTGAAAACAGGTATTGACCACTTCCATAGTTTTCTGAAAGTAGACCTGTTCCCCAGATGTTTTGACCATCTTTTTTTTTTGGTTAAGAGACAGGGTCCTTCTGTGTTGCTCATCCTGGTCTCGAACCCCTGGGCTCAAGAGATCCTCCTGCCTGGGCCTCTCAAAGTGCTGGGATTCTAGGTGCAAGGCACCACACCTGGCCAACTTTGGCCGTCTAATGGGGTTCAGGATATATAGGAGCTTGTATATGTACAGGAGGGGACAGCCACGTGCAAGAAGAGCCTCAATTCAGTAAATCTTTTTTGAGTAAAGGTCTGTCAACTAGATCCAATGAAAAGTTTATTTACTAGGGTAATTTTAAAATAATATGTTTTTATTAAGTAACTCAAACTAATTGATAGCATAACTGAAGAGTCTTGGAACCTACTTCTATGGAAGATAAGATTAAATTTATTTATTTATTTTTATTTTTATTTTTATTTATTTATTTATTTTTGAGACAGAGTCTCGCTCTGTCGCCCGGGCTGGAGTGCAGTGGCGCGATCTCCGCTCACTGCAAGCTCC
>NW_012101976.1:2266222-2272119 GCF_000951045.1 Mandrillus leucophaeus | reverse complement strand
GGATGAGTTTTGGAGAGTCCTAATCCACCATTTTGCTGACTTCCGTCTCCAAGGGGGATGTTATTAAAAGGACCGAGCCTCAGAACCTAACAGCAGCAATTCCTCGGGAAGGGCTGGAACCAGGAGATAAAAGCCACCAGGAAGTCATGGACTCCTACCTGTCTCTTCTTCTGCCAACCTTCTTCCTTTGCATCTTAACTGGGTGCCCTAAAAATTACCCTAGGCACCAAGCTGACCTCCACCTGTTTTCTTAGTCCCCCTCCATTCTAGGTGGAAGTGTCTTTTCCTTTGGAGGACGTATACTCTATTCTGTTTGGCCTTAAGGACCGTGGCTTTTTTTTTTTTTTTTTTGAGACAGGGTCTCACTTTGTTGCCCAGGCTGGAGTGCAGTGGTGCAGTCACGGCTCACTGCAGCCTCAACCTCAACCTCTGTGCTCAAGCAATTTTCCAACCTCAGTCTCCCAAGTAGCTGGAACTGTAGGCATGCACCACCATTCTTGGCTAATGTTTTTGTGTTTTTTTGTGTAATGGGTTTCACCATGTTGCCCAGGCTGGTCTTGAACTCATGAACTCAAGCAGTCCACCTGCCTTGGCCTCCCAAAGTCCTGGGATTACAGGTGTGAGCCACCATACTCAGCCTAGGGCAGTGTCTTTTTAATTAAAGAAAAAAAGTAAGACAAACACATAAAAAAAGATACAAGGTGAGGGCCAGGCATGGTGGCTCATGCCTGTAATCCCAGCAGTTTGGGAGGCTGAGGCGGGCGAATCACGAGGCTAAGAGATCGAGACTATCCTGGCAAACATGGTGAAACCCTGTCTCTACTAAAAATACAAAAAAATTAGCTGGACGTGGTGGCGTGTGCCTTTAGTCCCAGCTACTCGGGAGGCTGAGGCAGGAGCATCACTTGAACCCGGGAGGCAGAGGTTGCAGTGAGCCAAGATTGCGCTGCTGCACTCCAGCCTAGTGACAGAGCAAGACTCTGTCTCAAAGAAAAAAAAAAGAAACAAAGTGAATACTACATTTTTTTTTGCCCCTCCCTAATCCCCCTTTTTGAGGTAGTCCTTATTAACAGTTTTGTGAGCCAGGCCCAGTGACTCATGCCTGTAATCCCAGCATTTTGGGAGGTCGAAGTGGGAGGATTGCTTGAGACCAGGAGTTTAAAGCAGCCTGGGCAACATAGCAAGACCCTGTCTCTCCAAGAATTAAAAAATTTGCCAGGCATTGTGGTGTGCGCCTGTAGACCCAGCTACTCGGGAGGCTGAGGCGGGAGGATTGCTTCAACCTGGGAGGTTGAGGCTGCAGTGAGCTAGGATTGCACCACTGCTATTGTTGTGTTACTTCTACTTGTTACTCCGGTTGTTCTGGCTTCCAGAAAACCTGTCGATGCAGGTAAGGGTAGGAAGCATAAATTCTCTACAAGGTAATGTCTCCTGAGGAGAGAGGTGAAGTGTGAATCTGTGAAGAGTCCAGGGCGCCTGTGAGGTCGAGCGACGATCAACACAAACATTTCCGCAGCACGCACGACCCCTGGGAGAGTTCGTGAGACTTTTGGAAGCACTTCACGCCCTATACTTAGCATTCAGTTTGGTCATCTCGTCCCTATTCTAGGTGCTAAAGTCGCAGGCCCACCCCAACCTCATAGGATGTGTTTGCACACAGGGCCACTTAGTAAATGTTATGGCTGCCTTATTTGCTGTGAACTCTTGTCTGTATTTCTGGGCCTTGGTAGACCCAGGATGCCCAGTGGCTCTGCCTTTCACTGTAGGTTTTGAGTGATGAGGTGAAGAGGAAGCAGTACGATGCCTACGGCTCTGCGGGCTTCGATTCTGGGGCCAGCGGCTCCCAGCACAGCTACTGGAAGGGAGGCCCCACTGTGGACCCCGAGGAGCTGTTCAGGAAGATCTTCGGGGAGTTCTCATCGTCTTCGTTTGGAGATTTCCAGACTGTGTTTGATCAGCCTCAGGAAGTAAGTTCCTTGCTTTGAAGAATTAATCAGATTTTAGACTAAGTATGGAGTGATCTGGAGGCAGCCATTTTAGTAGAAAATAATTTCAGTATTTGAAAAATCGCATAGGTACTAATGAGTACATCCATTCTGATGGTATTCTTCACAGCTGCAGAGTCAGGCAGCACCGAAGGCTTTCAGAGCCCACGCTGAGGGTGCGAGTGTTGTCTCTCATCTGTACAGTGTTCCAGGAGAGCTCTGCCTGCTGGGAAGGCACTGCTGATCCTCTCTCATGTCTGTATAAAACACTGTCAGAGTGGAAGAGAGAGGGGATATATTTATGATCTAAGTTATGATTGTGGATCATTCAGGCTCTTTTTAAGTGCCATGTATGAGTATTTATCTGTGAACATTTTCAGTTTATTGAAAGTACGTTTTCATTTAAGTCACATTATCTCTTAAAAATCCCAAAGACTAGGACAGAATTGGTTCAGTGAGTCCTACCTATGCTTACCTGGCAGAGTGCAAGTAAGTACAGTGGTGAAAGAGTGACTGAAAATGTGGGCCAGTGCCCTCCTTTCCCTTTAGAGCCAAGCATCAGTTTTGGTCGTTGCAAACAAAAGTTGACAGGCTGTCCCTTGGTTTCTTTAGTACATCATGGAGTTGACATTCAATCAAGCTGCAAAGGGGGTCAACAAGGAGTTCACCGTGAACATCATGGACACCTGTGAGCGCTGCGATGGCAAGGGGAACGAGCCTGGCACCAAGGTGCAGCATTGCCACTACTGCGGTGGCTCCGGCATGGTAAGGGTCTGCCCAAGACTCCACCTCCCACGGCTTGCGCCACTGACCGTGAGAAGAGCTGGTTGTGGCACTGCTCCCAGAGAACTTATGCTAGGAGTGGAGGGAGTTGGTGAACTCAGCCTGTCTGTCTTTCCCCGTGACCCTGAGGAGACGAGCCTGTGCTCCTCCTTCCCTGGCATCGCAGGCTCAGCAACCAGAGCACAGCAGCTCTGGGGGTGGGGCGGGCGATTGCATCCCGTTGTCACTTTCTTCCTTATTTTTCTAACAATTGCTTTTGTAATTGAAGGGGGAATAATCTTTTTTAAATGTACTGCTCAGCTCCCAGGAGTCTTCAGGTACTTCTGTAAGAGGCGGTATCGCATTTTTCATTGTCGTATGGTCAAGTTGATGATCTGGAGTGCAGAAGTTTGTGTGTTCTAGAAAATCAGATGAATAGACTCTGAGGCCCTGCACCTGGGTTCCTAGGCAGTGTGTTTGAGTGCACATGCACATAAAAAACAAGCCTTAAAGGGACATTTTTCTTATGCACATTGTGGTCCCAGAACCACCCATCGGTTTACCTGCGTAGTTAGGTTACCATTTTTCTTGTTTTTATCAGGAAACCATCAACACAGGCCCTTTTGTGATGCGTTCCACGTGTAGGAGATGTGGTGGCCGCGGCTCCATCATCATAACGCCCTGTGTGGTCTGCAGGGGAGTAGGACAAGCCAAGCAGAAAAAGCGAGTGATGATCCCTGTGCCTGCAGGTGGGTGTTTGGGCCCGCCATGTCCAGGAGCTTGGAGAGGGCGGAAAGGACTGAGGCCACCGCACTCTGTGTGAGTGGGCTCTTGGTAGAAGTTGTGGTTGAGGCCCTGGAGCCCAAGGCTGGAGGAGGAACTGGAGTCTCTTTGAATCTTTCTATTTGTGCCAGTTATCCTTACAATCTACACTTTGCACGTCACATTGGGGAGAAGAGACCTGATGTGCCTGCTCTGCTTCTTCCTGGTGAGGGAGCAGCTTCCAACCCCCAGGCTCCTCTCCTCTCTCCTCTGTCTTAGTCACCGAAGCCATCATTGTCCCCACTGCCACCCTATCTACATCAGCCCCACAGATCCACCCCCCACTCCACGTCTACTGTTGCCTTGCCTGAAACTCGCTTTCTGCTTTCTTTTTTGGGTTAACTTTGTTCATCTTGGAGATCCCAGCTTGAGTATCCCTTCCCTAGCAAGCCTCAAGCCCTCCTCCCTGTTCTTTAGATGTCCCTTTCTCTAGAGTTGTGAGCATTTGCTTTGAAGAACATTTCTGTGTTTGTAGTTGTGCATTAGTGCTATTGTTTGGTTAACACCTATCACCCCAGTGAGACCATGAACTCCCTGAGGTGCTACATAGACCAGGCCTGAGGCAAGTGCTGAGTCATCAGGTGTCTTGTGTTGCATCTCTGGAAGGTTACCCATGTGCCTCTTACATAATGGCATTGTTCCTCCTTAATAAGAAACAGGAGTGGGGAAGAAGCTGTGGGTTACAAGTGGATCTTGGGTGGAAAGTGCTGTGGGCGGTCTCACAATAACTGCTCCCTTTCTTTTTTTTTTCTTTTTTTCTTTTTTCTTTTTTTTAACATGGTGTCTCGCTCTGTTGCCAGGCTGGAGTGCAGTGGAGTAATCTCGGCTCACTGCAGCCTCCACCTCCTGGGTTCAAGCGATTCTCTTCCCTCAGCCTCCCGAGTAGTTGGGACTACAGGCGCACACCGACACGCCCAGCTAGTTTTTGTATTTTCAGTAGAAATGGGGTTTCACCATGTTGGCCAGGATGGTCTTGATCTCTTGACATCACGATCTACCCGCCTCAGCCTCCCAAAGTGCTGGGATTGCAGGCGTGAGCCACCGCGCCCTGCCTAACTGCTCCCTTTCTAACGTCCCTTGTAGGAGTCGAGGATGGCCAGACCGTGAGGATGCCTGTGGGAAAAAGGGAAATTTTCATCACGTTCAGGGTAGGTGCTCTGTCCTGCACAGCTTCTGTTGGGCCCTTCCTCTCTTCCGGTGGATGTGGCTGAGGCTGCTCCATGCGGTCAAAGCTTCACAGAAACATGTCTCGCCATTCATGTTTCTGAGGGGCACAGTGGCCACCTAGAGTTTCCTTCAAAGTTCTGTGCCTTGTGTGAAGAGAAGACAACTTCTTCAAGATGTTAACAAATTAGAAATACAGGTCACATAAAAATACAGAAAACATCTTGTGTTTTTATGGTAAGATTGTTGATGAGGCAGTGAGTGTGAAAGTTATAATTTTACATACTGTATACAGGGGCAAACCTTGGTTTTCTGAGATGGTGGAAACATTAATGAAAATGCCTTCTACTGGCAATTTCCCTCCTATGTGTACACTTGAGAAAAACCCACGCAAGCCTAGCAGGCAGTAGGTACAAAGGGGTGCACGAGAGTCCTGTCCATGGTAGCAAGACACCACCTTCCTCCAACAACAGAA
This sequence comes from Mandrillus leucophaeus, assembly GCF_000951045.1. Lineage (NCBI taxonomy): Eukaryota > Metazoa > Chordata > Mammalia > Primates > Cercopithecidae > Mandrillus > Mandrillus leucophaeus. The sequence goes on along the minus strand of NW_012101976.1, from coordinate 2,266,911 downwards.
TGGCTCAGTGAGCCGTGGTGGTCAGAGGCTGCTGCAGGGCAGTCGGAAGGAAAGAGTGAGAGCTGCACTCAAGGGGTGCTCCAGGCGTTGCAGGTACAGACAGCAGGGATGGAAGGTAGCTTGCCAGTCAGCGGCTGTAGGGCCTCAGAGACCATCTACGTGAAGTTTTAAAGCATGTGAGGTGGCATTATGTATTATTTAGGGACTTGGAGATACATAGTAAATAGAAGCTCAAAGGAATGATAAATGCTAAAGTCAGGGTCGTAGTTGGCTGAGGAAGGCAAGACTCACCTGTATTTATGATGTTTTAGTTTATTTTACTTTATTTTTTTGAGGTAGGGTCTTGCTTTGTTGCCTAGGATGGAATGCAGTGGGGTGATCTTGGCTCACTGCAGCCTCAGACTCCCTGGGCTCAGGTGGTCTTCCCACCTCAGCCTCCTGAGTAGCTGGGACCACAGGTGCACGCCACCAGGCCCAGCTGACTTTTGTATTTTTAGTAAAGATGGGGTTTCACCATGTTGCCCAGGCTGGTCTCAAACCCCAGGGTTCAAATGATCCACCCACCTTGGCCTCCCAAAGTGCTGGGATTACAAGTGTGAGCCATGGCACCCAGCCTGTGATATTTTGTTACCTCCATTGGGTTGTGGGTATGACACGCTTGTTATATTATTTACTCTGCCCTTTTTTTT
>NW_012101976.1:2261773-2262357 GCF_000951045.1 Mandrillus leucophaeus | reverse complement strand
GAATTAAATGAACAACACGTAGGAATTGCTTCGCTGCTGCTGCTATTGTTGAGTTTCTTCTTGTTTTTTTTCTTTCTTTCTTTCTTTTTTTTTTTTAGACGGAGTCTCACTCTGTAGCCCAGGCTGGAGTGCAGTGGCGCGATCTCGGCTCACTGCAAGCTCCGCCTCCCAGGTTCACGCCATTCTCCTGCCTCAGCTTCTGGGACTGTAGGTGCCTGCCACCACGCCTGGCTAATGTTTGTATTTTTAGTAGAGACGAGGTTTCACTATGTTGGTCAGGCCGGTGTTGAACTCCTGACCTCTTGATCCACCTGCCTCGGCCTCCCAAAGTGCTGGGATTACAGGTATGAGCCACCGTGCCCGACCTTTTTTTGAGGAGTCTCTCGCTCTGTTGCCCAGGCTGGAGTGTGGTGTGCCATCTCAGCTCATTGCAACCTCCTCCTCCCTGGTTCAAGTGATTCTCATGCCTCAGCCTCCCGAGTTGCTGGAACTACAGGTGCCTACCACCACGCCCGGATAATTTTTATATTTTTAGTAGAGATGGAGTTTCACTGGCCAGGCTGGTCTCGAACTCCTGATCTCAG
>NW_012101976.1:2254729-2255623 GCF_000951045.1 Mandrillus leucophaeus | reverse complement strand
GCAGACATCCACTCCGACCTCTTTATTTCTATAGCTCAAGCTCTTCTTGGGGGGACAGCCAGAGCCCAGGGCCTGTACGAGACGATCAACGTGACGGTAAGAGGGTGTGAGAATGCCTTTGTCACCCTTGTACTTCATTGTTCTTTTTCTGAAATGGAAAAGAACTGACCAGTGGCCTGGAACCCATGAGTGACCAGCATGTGGGGGGTACTCATGGGGGAGGACATGAGGAATTTTAGATTGCTCCTTGAGTGTGGACCACAAGCCACAAACCTTGACTCTATAATCGCATGGGAAGCAGTTACTGGCTGGCATCACTCCCATACTGGTTAGCGGGGCCTGGGAACTGGGCGCACCCAAGACAGAGAGGTTCACCCTGGGGTGTGTTCTCTGCCCTTGCTTCCGTCCAGTGTCTGGCAGCAAGAGCAGAAGTCTCGGGGGCTGTGCACATCTCTTTGGCCACAGTGATGGCTGCCTGTGTGCTGCCCTCACCTATCCCCCACCTCTTTCTTGATCTGCCCCCCCTGCTCCTCCCACTTCTAGGCCACTTCATTCTCTGTATGCGCCTCAGAACCTTCTCCAGCTTCTTTGTGGGGAACCTTGGGGTAACCTCCACCAAGGAGGTGGGTGTTTTGGGCCAAGGCTTTCTCCTCCGTCTGGGGGCTGTTCCTTGGCTTCTCCAGGGTCCTGTGGTTCCGAGGGCCAGGGAGTGACCTCAGCCACACACCCTGTATTGGCGTTTCCTGCTTCGCTCCCTCACTCCTGCTTCCTGGGCTCACTTGCCCAAACTCCTGCCCCCTCATCCTAGTCATAGGCTCTGCTCTGGGCAGACCGAACTTAGCTTATTTCCATGTGCTTGTGGGCGGGCTTGGCCCAGAAACCCAAGTGGCAGTT
>NW_012101976.1:2248698-2249828 GCF_000951045.1 Mandrillus leucophaeus | reverse complement strand
GTGATCTCAGTTCACTGCAACCTCCACCTCCCAGGTTCAAGCGATTCTCATGCCTCAGCCTCCTGAGTAGCTGGGATTACAGGCATGCGCCACCACACCTAGCTAATTTTTGTATTTTTAGTAGAGACGGGGTTTCACCATGTTGGCCAGGCTGGTCTCGAATTCCTGACTTCAGGTGATCCACCCACCTTGGCCTCCCAAAGTGTTGGGATTATAAGCGTGAGCCACCGCGGCCAGCCTATACTTCCTAATAAAGTAAGATGTTTTTTGTTGTTGTTGTTGTTGTTTTTGAGATAGAGTCTTGCTCTGTTGCTCAGGCTAGAGTGCAGTGGTGTGATCTCTGTTCAATGCAGCCTTCATCTCCCAGGTTCAATCGGATCTCCTGCCTCAGCCTCTTGAGTAGCTGGAATTACAGACACCTGCCACCACACCTGGCTAATTTTTGTATTTTTAGTAGAGACGGGGTTTCACCATGTTGGCCAGGCTGGGTCTCAAACTCCTGACCTCAGGTGATCTACCCACCTTGGCCTCCCAGAGTGCTGGGATTACAGGTGTGAGCCACCGTGCCTGGCTAAAGTAAGATTTAAAAAAAAGTTCTCTCAGGAGGCTGAGGCAGGAGAATGGCCTAAACCCGGGAGCCGGAGCTTGCAGTGAGCTGAGATCCGGCCATTGCACCCCAGCCTGGGCGACAGAGCCAGACTCCGTCAAAAAAAAAAAAAAAAAAAAAGTTCAAAAGCCAGTTTTACGTTTTTATTTTCCTTCACGATTGAATGACTTGACCTGAGACTGAGGAAATCCTGGCACGCTTCCGTTTTGGTGTGCAAGTGTGTAGAACATTGCAGTGTTGAAATATGTAGAATATGTCGTTCCTGGGCCTGCGATGGTGTCACCTTGGTGGAACGACAGTTCTTTGCCTCAACACTGTGCTTTATGTATGGAAGGGGTGTGAAGTTTGTCAAGTCTGAGCTTGGGCCTGGCCAGGCACGCAGCTGGTGTTTAGTCTGCAGTGGACTTACCTTCACGTGCATCTGTCACGTTTGACCTTAGGTGCAGAAAAGCCCTGTGTTCCGGAGGGACGGCGCAGACATCCACTCCGACCTCTTTATTTCTATAGCTCAAGCTCTTCTTGG
>NW_012101976.1:2238346-2243043 GCF_000951045.1 Mandrillus leucophaeus | reverse complement strand
TGGTCTGCCCACCTTGTCCTCCCAAAGTGCTGGGATTACAGGTGTGAGCCAGCATGCCTGGCCCGTTGATTTTCTCATTGATGTTACTGGCACTGTTAGGAGCTGGAGAGGCAGCCTGGGCAGAGTGCTGTGAGTACCTAGGGCAGGACATGCCTGACTCCCCTCGGGAGCACCCGTGCTTTTTGTTAATTAATTTCTTTTCTTTTCTTTCTTTTTTTTTTTCTTTTTGAGACAGAGTCCAGCTCTGTCTCCAGGTGGAGTTCAGTGGTGCAATTACGGCTCACTGCAGCCTCCACCTCCCAAGTTCAAGCAATTCTGCCTCAGCCTCCCAAGTAGCTGGGACTACAGGGACGCACCGCCACGCCCAGCTAATTTTTATAGTAGAGACGGGGTTTCACCTTGTTGACCAGGATGGTCTCTATTTCCTGACCTTGTGATCTGCCCGCCTTGGCCTCCCAAAGTGCTGGGATTACAGGCATGAGCCACCATGCCTGGCATAATTAGATAATTTCTTACCTGCTTCACACACAGACTTGTAAAATCTGTTTCCCCTCCTGTAAACTGTATTTAGCATAGCCATAGTGACACTTGTTTAAACGACTTAGGGTGTTTTATTAGCTTTTCTGTACAGAAGCTCTGAGGGCGTGGTCCTTAGGTTCTCACCACTGCACTGGCTCAGGGTTTCTGCCCCTGCCAGGGTTGGGTCCCTCTCCTCCCATGTGCCTCGAGAGCACTGGCTGCCTGTGAGTTCTTTCCAAAGCTTCCTGGCGGAAGCCTTGGCTGCTAACTCTGCTTGATCCACAGGAGGCTAACGAGCCGGCAGCAGAACCTGATCCTGAGCTACGCCGAGGACGAGACAGATGTGGAGGGGACAGTGAATGGCGTCACACTCACCAGCTCTGGTAAGGGGTCTGAAGACTACGTGGCGACACGTGGGGACGTCAGAGCCCCCTGGAGTGTGGACGATTCAGGGCAGCATGTTGGGGTTTCCACTTGGGGTTCTTCATGAAGCCTTTAAAATGTGCAGTTGAAAGAGGGGGGCTGTGGGCGGGAACACTGGGCAGGGAGCCGCAGCCCCCAGTCCAAGCTTCGCCTCCTCTCTCTGTGCGTGTTCGTGTGCTGAGGTGAGAGCACCAGGGCACTTCCTGCAGGCAGCTCTGCGTGTCTCAGACCCAGTGTTCTGAGTTCTATCCTTGGTTCTGCCACTTGCCCTGTGACCTCGGACAAATCCTTCCCTGAGAGCTCCTGGCAAAAGCGTAAGGAGAGCATGGATTGGAAGGATTTGTGCACTTCCCACCTGGGACACTCCGCTAGGATTTCAGAGTGTCTTACAAACAATAGCAGCCACAGTAGTGGAGCCACAGTCAGAGGACTCAGTTCGCCGCTTTAGAGCAGGACTCACTCCGAATTCATCTAGCCGACCATTTACCCTGACCTCAGACATCGTGCTAGCGAGTGGCTGAGTGTTAGCGATCTGTCACCAGAACACCTGCTGTGGGCGCTGTGGCAATGGCACCCCAGCCACAGCCCCTCTTCCTGTGGGAGGTGGGGCCTCTGTTTCCTGGGATTCCTGCTCATGGCAGGGCAGGCTGTGTCCAGGGGGTCCTTGGTTCAGGCTCAACGTATTTCCTCATTGCATCATTTTGGTTTTGTTTGGATCCTGGGTGGAGTTCTCAGAACTTGCGTGGCCTTAAATTAGTGCATGGTAATTCATAGCAGGTGTTTGGAGCTGGGGGCAGATTTTCCAAAAAAGTGGAGGATTTGGAGTTCCAGGGGCTGGGGCAGGGGCTGGGATGGAAGTCCCTGGAATTTCACTGAGCTCTTGTTGCTCCTAGGGTACTGGAAGTCCTCTCTTTAAAAGCAGCTGCTGGCTGGGCGCAGTGGCTCTCGCATGTAATCCCAGCACGTTGGGAGGCTGAGGCAGGTGGATCAGTTGAGGTCAGGAGTTTGAGACCAGCCTGGACAACATGGCGATACCCCGTCCCTACTAAAAATGCAAAAATTAGCTGGGTATGGTGGTGCATGCCTGTAATCCCAGCTACTCGGGAGGCTGAGGCAGGAGAATCTCTTGAACCCAGGAGATGGAGGATGCAGTGAGCAGGACCGCGCCACTGCACTCCAGCCTGGGTGACAGAGTGAGACTGTCACACACACAAAAAAGGCCAGGCGCAGTGGCTCACACTTATAGTCCCAGCACTTTGGGAGGCCGAGGAGGGTGGATCATGAGGTCAGGAGTTTGAGACCAGCCTGACCAACATGGTGAAACCTTGTCTTTACTAAAAAAGAAAAATACAAAAATTAGCCAGGTGTGGTGGTGAGCGTCTGTAATCCCAGCTACTCAGGAGGCTGAGGCAGGAGAATTGCTTGAATCTGGGAGGCAGAGGTTGCAGTGAGCTGAGATTGTGCCGCTGCACTCCAGCCTGGGTGACATAGCGAGACTCTGTCTCAAAAAAAAAAAAAAAAAAGCAGCTGCCATAAAACTCTGTAGCCCAACCAGGTTCCGAATGTCACTTATTTTAATGGTTTGGTACATATGCTATCATCTTTTATTCTTGTTGTATCTCTTGAACTAAAATAGAAGTGGTCATAGTGTAGCTATTCCCTGGAACTCTAATCATTGCACCTGTGGCTTCTCCTTCCTCAAACCCTACAATCGCATAACATGCGAGATTGGCTCTATAGACAGTTGTCCTTCCCTCCTCCCGCCCATCAGGGCAGCTTGAGGTGTGCTAGGGCCGGGCCCTGGGTGGGGTCATGGGTGTTGCTTACTCTATTGGAGGGTGGGTATTAGTGGTCACCAGTTGATGTTTTGACCCCCTCTCTGATACTGTAAGTTGAGAGTTGATTCCGCCATCCACTGAGATCCTTTGTCACTTTCATGGTTCCTTGTCCTGATCACTCAGCCTCACTCAGCTGTTCCCTCACTCAGCCAGGATTTCTTCTCCTGTGTGCAAGACACTGTCAGCTCTTCCTTTTAAAAATCTTGGTGAGGTCGGGTGCAGTGGCTCACACCTATAATCCCAGCACTTTGGGAGGCTAATGCAGGAAGATCACTTGAACCCAGGAGTTCGAGACCAGCCTGGGCAATATAGTGAGACTCTGTCTCTACAAAAAGTTTTAAAAGTAGCCAGGTGCAGTAGCATGCACCTCCATCACCAGCTGCTCGGGAAGCTGAGATGAGAAGATCTCTTGAGCCCCAGTACTCAAGGCTGCGGTGAGTCACGACGGCGACACTGTACTCCAGCCTGGGTGCCAGGGTGAGACTCCGTCCCTGAGCATACACTGTCACATGTCAGTTTGCTGCCTGTGAGTGGTTAAGTCTCTCACACTGAAGGAAATTAGTTTTGCGTCCACATATGACAGTATTACAGGACATATAATTCCCACGTCCTGAGAACTTAAGCAACAGTGGGATTTATTTGGTTGAGACAGAGTCTTGCTCCATGGCCCAGCCTGGAGTGCAGTGGTGCAGTCATAGCTCATGGCAGCCTCAAACTCCTGGACTCAAGTGATCCTCCCACCTTGGCCTCCCAGAGTGTTGGAATTACAGACATGAGCCACTGTGCCTGACCAGCGTAGTTTTTGATGTACTTATATCTTATTTATTTTTGTTCCTTAATGTAGCTGCTAAAAACCTTAATAGCTGACCCTGGTCTCCCAGAAAGACCATGGTGTGCTTAGAGACTCAGCATTTGCAGGGATAAACAGGTCCATCTTCTGGCAAAAAGAGAGGGAACGGAGCGAGGGGCTTGCAATTACCATGTGACTTTTTGAGTGAGAGACACAGTATGGCTCCTTATTGTTCTTTTTCTTTTTTTGGAGACGGAGTCTCACTCTGTCACCCAGGCCAGAGTGCGGTGGCGCGGTCTCGGCTCACTGCAACACACCCCGCCTCTCGGGTTCCAGCAATTCTGCCTCAGCCTCCGGAGTAGCTGGGACTACAGGCGCACGCCGCCCCCGGCTATGTTTTTGTATTTGAGTAGAGATGGGGTTTCACCATGTTGCTGAGGCCAGTCTCGAACTCCTGAGCTCAGGCAGTCTGCCCGCCTCGGCCTCCCAAAGTGCTAGGATTACAGGCGTGAGCCACTGCACCCGGCCTTTTCTTTTTTGAGACTGGGTCTCACTCTGTTTTATGTAGCCTGCCTCACCCCTTCCCGGGGACCTGTGGAACCAAGCTTTGGACCTTCCACTAGCGAAGGCACTGTCTTACTTAGACTGAGGTCTTTACTCCGTTATGCACCGTGCATGGCCTAGGTCTCTGGGCACATTAAAAATGCGCTCGACAATTAACATGCCAAGTTCAGGTTTATATTCTCACTCATAACAAAAGTGTGCACTCCTTGTCTAGTGGTTGGCAAATCTGTAACACGTTTGTGCGAGAAAGTACCTCTAGGGGTGTCAGCCTGGGCCCTAAAGAAATAGCAGCACACCTCCCCCAGGTTGAGAGCACTTAGGTTAGGTGCCCCAAATGGGGGACAACTTGCTCAACTTGTTGCGCCCCAAATGGGGACAACATAGACTGCTGATGTGAGGGATGAGATGAAGTGCCTGTGACAGAGGATTGTGCGTGGCCGTGACTCCGACATGGGCTGTTCTGCAGGGTCTTTATACACAGCAGCAGCATGGAATCTGGTCATTTGGTCTAGAAGTAGGGTTTTTCGTGGTGTCATCATTCACCTTCTTTTTTTTTTTTTTTT
>NW_012101976.1:2232737-2237996 GCF_000951045.1 Mandrillus leucophaeus | reverse complement strand
GCCCATTCACCTTCTTATAGCCAACAGCGTGGTGGTTGAGAGTCTCGGCTTTGGAGTCAGACTGCGTGGGCTCGCACTCAGTCCTGCCTCTCGCTTGTTGGCTCTGTGGGCCTTGGGTAAACCCTGCAACCTCTCTGTGCCTCCCTTTTTTGTTTTTTTCATTTGCCCGTAAGGAAGTGTGTGGCCTGGCCTGGGAGGTGCCTGGCACTTGACTGTGTTTTTGTCACTGTTGCTCAGATAGAGACAGCTGTCATGGTCCGTCTCCGTCTCTATTTCTTGTTTCCCTGCTGTGGGTCCATGATTGAAAGAGCAGTTGGGAGACCTTCAGGCTCTGAGTGCTCTGTTACCTCAGTCATCTGCCAGGTGAGGCATCCTGTGCCATCTTAGGAGTGGCCCCCCTCTTCTTGAGGTGGCGCTTGGCCGCTCCTTGAATGTGGGCCCCTGGGTGGCCAGGCGGGGGTAGGTGGGGCCGAGGATATGACCTTGGAGGTGCGGGCCCCTGACGCCAGTTCTTTCTGCTGTTTGTGCCCAGGTGGCAGCTCCATGGATAGCTCCGCAGGAAGCAAGGCTAGGCGTGAGGCTGGGGAGGACGAGGAGGGATTCCTTTCCAAACTTAAGAAAATGTTTACCTCCTGATATCCCAGCTGAGGTAGGAAAACCCTGGAGGTTTCTTTCCCTTTGTTTTCCTCTGTGAACTAATCCTGGTTTTCTCCCACTTTAACTAATATTGTGCCCCCACCCCCAGGAGTGGGAACAGGTGCCAGTCCAAGGTGTGGTAAAACTAGCTCCACTAGGAGCCGGCCTCTCAGCCTAGGGAAGAGATGACGTGGCAGTCAACCTGTAGTGTAGGACTGGCTGGGCTGCCGCGGCCAGCCTCTGGCTGTGTCCTCTTCCTGGGGAGGTGGCGATGGGGGGGCTGTTGTACAGCCCCCTACAGTGGTGGGTCGGCTTGCCCATGGTCACAAAGGGCGAGTCAGGCAGAGCCAGGCCTAGAACTCAGATCTTCTCACGTCCTGCCTGCTTGGAAGCTGCCCGCCTGCATAGACAGTGCAGGGCTGTGCAAGCCTGGGGGCTGCTCCAGGGATAGCGCTTGCTCGCCGTGTCATCTTGGGACCCACTTTTGTTGACTACGCTCATCTCAGCGGCTGGGGTTCTCGCCCCTCTTTTCGCACAGCTGCTTTCCAGGGATTAACCGATGCTCCCCAGTGGGGTGTGTTCCCTTGAGATGTTGAGTATAAGGTAACTGCCTGTCTCTTTGGCTCAGGAAAAAGATCCACTGGAAACTAGGCCAGGAAGCAGCAGCCCCTCCCAGGGCCAGGGCACCTGGGAGACGAGAGGATTCCAGAACAGCAGCACTGAGCTCCCACCCGCAGAGCCTCTGGACGGCCTTGACAACAGCAAAATCATGGGACAACACCTCTCTCCACACAAAGGTCACAGTGGACAGCCTGGGCAGTAGGATGCAGCCCCGAAGGCTGGTGGCAGTTTCCTGTCCATGGGTAGGTGACGGCCCCTGGCTCAGGCAGAGGGAGACGGTTAGACTCTTGTAGGGCTAAAACTCTAATTTGGAATTGAATGTTGTGGAGATCTTAATTAAAGGCCACACTTACAGCTTAGAAATGAAGGCTTAAGTGGCACCAAGTTACAAAGTGATTTATTTCCTTCTCAGCAAACCTCCGGGAGGTTCCAGAATGAGTTCTTTCTCACAGGTTGTCTTCATGGGAGCCTGGGGCCCCCCCAGGCCCCACCAGCTCCGTCCTCCCCTGATGAGGGGCCCTGCTGAGTTGTCAGCTGCTCTGCTCAGTTAGTCTTTATTCCCGGGGTACCAGGCAGCTGCACACTCGGGGCCTGGGAGGCACATAGAGGCCCAGAGAGTCCATGGGGGTTCTGCTCCTGACCGTGTGGGTGGTGGTGATCCTTGTCAGGATAGACAGTCCTTGCTCCCACCCCATCCAGGATGGCCGCCTGTTGCTGACCATTGAGTCCTGTTGTTGTAAGCCAGGCATGGAGGGCTCCTGCCCTTCTGCTGAGCCACAGCCCTCTGCAGCACTGTGCTGGCCAGATTTCAGCTGCCTTGGGAACTGAAGCCCTGCCACTGTTGCTAGCCAGGGGCTTGGTTCTCCCACTTACACTGTTGACATCTATTTTCTGAAGTGTGTTTAAATTATTCAGTGCTAATCATTGTTTTTTCCTGTGTAAATGTTGATTCAGAAAAGGAAAGCACAGGCTAAGCAGTTAAAGGCTCCCCACCATTCAGCCAGAGCAGAACCCCTATTCCCCAGCCTCTGCTGGTAGCATGTCGCAGTTTCCATGTGTTTCAGGATCCTTGGGCTGTTGTCAGACAGGTTAATGAAGAAACATTTCTCAATAGTTTCCTTTTTGTTTTCCTTTATAATTCACTAAAATAAAGCATCTATTAGTGTCTGATTTAGGAATGTAAAATGATTCTGTATTAATGTAAATAAGATTATCTATTGCAAAAAGATATTTAAAACCTAAATTGTGGTCATTTCTTCTTTGAAAGAATTCAGACAGCCTCTGCAGGTAGCTTATGGGAGTTACTGGAGACTTGGCTGGCCTCATCCTGTGCTCACGCCCACCCAGAGTACATAGAGGCAGACAGGTCTGGGGTGCCGACAGTGCTGACCCTCAGTCAGATTCCAGAGGAGGGTGCTGGCCATGACACAACAGTCCCATGTGAGTGAATGTTCTAGAATCTGGATGTGACTTTTTCCTTGGGAGCCCATGCTGTGAGAGCTGGGCAGTGTCCCTGGGTCCCTGCATTTCAGTCACCCTCACTGGATTGTTTCTCTACATTCTTTTCAGAGTCTTTGCATCTTTTACATTCAATTTTATTTTATTTTTTTGACATAGAGTCTCACTCTGTCGCCCATACCGGAATGAAGTGATATCATCTCTGCTCAGTGCAACCTCTGCTTCCTGGGTTCAAGTGATTCTCCTGTCTCAGTCTTCTGAGTAGCTGGGACTACAGGTGCATGCCACCACGCCTGGCTAATTTTTGTATTTTTAGTACAGATGGGGATTTCACAGTGTTGGCCAGGCTGGTCTTGAACTCCTGACCTCAGGTGATCCACCTGCCTTGGCCTCCCAAAGTGCTGAGATTACAGGTGTGAGCCACCATGCCTGGCCAAAATTTTTATATATTATAGTTTGGCTACTTTTGGGTTTCCAGCCGAGCTCTATGCCTGACATGGCTGAAGGGGCCCTGATACACAGCTCAGTCCACCCTGGTGCTCCGTGCTGAGCAGGGTGAGATGTGAGTCCATTCGCTGGGTCAGGTGGAGAAAGAGCTGACGGATAGGAGAGGCTCAGCAGTGACATTCTGCTCATCTCAGATACTTCCCAGTATTTTCATCAATGAAATATTGATTGCCTGACTACTGTGGACACTCAGTATGGACCAGGCACTATTCTAACTCCTGGGGACGCGGCAGTGGGGAGCTAGACTGTGTCTCTTGTGAAAGCTTGGGCTTATTCCTGGTCCAGTCGCTCTGAGTCTCATTCATGTCCTATTGCTTCAAAGCAGAAGTCTAGAGAAAGACTTTGGAAGAGAAAGGCAGATTCTCTTGCTAAACAGAAACCGTTGTTGTGTTGAAGCATCCTTCCCTCAAGGGATTAGAAGGTGGCTGTACATGGCTGGGTCCGGTGGCTCACGCCTATAATCCCAGCACTTTGGGAGGCCGAGGCGGGTGGATCAGTTGAGGTCAGGAGTTCAAGACCAGTCTGGCCAACATGGTGAAACCCCGTCTCTACAAAAATACAAAAAAATTAGCCAGGCGTGGTGGTGCACGCCTGTAATCCCAGCTACTCAGGAGGCTGAGACAGGAGAATTGCTTGAACTCAGGAGGTGGAGGTTGCAATGAGTGGAGATCATGCCATTGCACTCTAGCCTAGGCAACAGCACGAGACTACATCTCAAAAAAAAAAAAAAAAAAAAGGTGGCCATGCAACAGCTGTAAAATTCCTTTCCAGGCCTGGGTTTGGTTTATTTCCACTTGTGCTCCTGATGTATGTGTTACCAGACTTTATAGCTTCGGAGTAGGGGCATGTATTTAAAAATGCAAGAAAAGGGCCAGGCATGGTGGCTCATGCCTGTAATACCAACACTTTAGGAGGCCAAGGAGGGAGGATTGCATGAGCTCAGGAGCAAGATAGTGAGACCCCATCTCTACAAAAAATTTTAAAAACTTAGGCTTGCACCTGTAGTCTCAGCTCCTCGGAAAGCTTCAGGTGGCAGGATTCCTTGAGCTGGGGAGTTCAAGGCTGCAGTGAGCTGTGATCATGCAACTGCACTCCAGCCGAGGTGACACAGCCAGACCCTGTCTGAAGAAAATAAAGTATCTCTAGGCCCGTGAGCCTGTGGGAGGTGCATGTTTGGCACTTGCTTAAAAATTAGGAGGGTGGGCCAGGCATGGTGGCTCACGCCTGTAATCCTAGCACTTTGGGAGGCCAAGATGGGCGAATCATGAGGTCACGAGTTCGAGACCAGCCTGGCCAACATGGTGAAACCCCGTCTCTACTAAAAATACAAAAATTAACCAGGTGTAGTGGTGTGTGCCTGTAATCCCAGCTACTCGGGAGGCTGAAGCAGGAGATCCCCTTGAACCTGGAAGGCAGAGGTTGCAGTGAGCCGAGATCACGCCACAGGATTCCAGCCTGGGTGGCAGAGCGAGACTCCATCTCAAAAACAAAACAAAACAAAACATTAGGAGGGTGGACAAGGCCAGCTCTCAGGGATTGGTCCTCAGCCCTGTCCCCACCTCAGGCCTGGGCTTGGGTTGTTTCCAGCCTGAGCCTCCTCCTCACTCATAGTCCTTTGGGTTCTGGTGGACTGGCCTTTGTTTCCTTTCCTGTCAACCAAACCCCTCTCTGTCTGCAGGAATCCTCTCCAGGCCCACAGGCCTCCAGCTGCCCCTGCCCCTCTGTGTTTGTAGCACTGCAGAGCCGGCTCTGATGTGGAGGACGGCAGCTGCACAGCTCCTACAAGAGGCTTGTTTCCCACTCTTGCTTGTTGATAAGTACTGTGCACGTCTTTTAACCAGAAGTTCTGCTGATTTGTCATGACCCTTGAAGAGGGTCACAAATGGGCCAGGTGGGAACGTAAAAGGTGAACTGGGTCCACAGTCATGTGGCCAAGGGCATGATCCACAGACTTTAGCTTACTGGTCACCTTCCCCAATGCTGCTCCTGTCCCCATTTGTTATTTATCCTTGCTGTTTTGTTTTTTGCAGCCCTTAT
>NW_012101976.1:2230785-2232687 GCF_000951045.1 Mandrillus leucophaeus | reverse complement strand
TCCCAGCTACTCGGGAGGCTGAAGCAGGAGATCCCCTTGAACCTGGAAGGCAGAGGTTGCAGTGAGCCGAGATCACGCCACAGGATTCCAGCCTGGGTGGCAGAGCGAGACTCCATCTCAAAAACAAAACAAAACAAAACATTAGGAGGGTGGACAAGGCCAGCTCTCAGGGATTGGTCCTCAGCCCTGTCCCCACCTCAGGCCTGGGCTTGGGTTGTTTCCAGCCTGAGCCTCCTCCTCACTCATAGTCCTTTGGGTTCTGGTGGACTGGCCTTTGTTTCCTTTCCTGTCAACCAAACCCCTCTCTGTCTGCAGGAATCCTCTCCAGGCCCACAGGCCTCCAGCTGCCCCTGCCCCTCTGTGTTTGTAGCACTGCAGAGCCGGCTCTGATGTGGAGGACGGCAGCTGCACAGCTCCTACAAGAGGCTTGTTTCCCACTCTTGCTTGTTGATAAGTACTGTGCACGTCTTTTAACCAGAAGTTCTGCTGATTTGTCATGACCCTTGAAGAGGGTCACAAATGGGCCAGGTGGGAACGTAAAAGGTGAACTGGGTCCACAGTCATGTGGCCAAGGGCATGATCCACAGACTTTAGCTTACTGGTCACCTTCCCCAATGCTGCTCCTGTCCCCATTTGTTATTTATCCTTGCTGTTTTGTTTTTTGCAGCCCTTATGTCAATTTGTTTTTTGGGTTTTATTTTTTTGAGACAGGTTTTCACTCTGTTGCCCTGGCTGGCGTGCGGTGGTGCAATCACAGCTCACCACAGCCTTGACCTCCTGGGCTCAAGTGATCCTCCCACCACAGCTTCCTGAGTAGCTAAGAGTACAGGCACATGCCACCATGCCTGCCACCATTTCTTCTATGTTTTTTGTTTTTGAGACAGAGTCTGCCTCTGTCGCCCAGGCTGGATAGAGTGCAGTGGTAGTCTCAGCTCACCACAACCTCCACCTCCTGGGTTCAACTGATTCTCCTGCCTCAGCCTCCCGAGTAGCTGAGACTACTGGCACATGCCACCACGCCCAGCTAATTTTTGTATTTTTTGGTAGAGACAGGGTTTCTCCACGTTGACCAAGTTGGTTTTGAACTCCTGACCTCAAGTGATCCACCTGCCTTGGCCTCCCAAAGTGCTGGGATTACAGGCATGAGCCACCACGCCTGGCCCTAGTTTTGTTTGTATTTCTTTTTTTTTTTTTTGAAACGGAGTCTCGCTCTGTCGCCCAGGCCATCTGGGCTCACTGCAACCTCCGCCTCCTGGGTTCACGCAATTCTCCTGCCTCAGCATCCCGAGTAGCTGGGACTACAGGCGCCCGCCACCATGCCTGAGATGGGGTTTCACCATGTTAGCCAGGATGGTCTTGATCTCCTGGCCTCGTGATCCACCTGCCTCCGCCTCCCAAAGTGCTGGGATTACAGGTGTGAGCCACTGCGCCCGGCCTGTATTTCTTTTTTTTTTAGTAGAGATGGGGTCTTGCTATGTTACCCAGGCTCGTCTCAAACTCCTGAACTAAAACGTTCCTCCACCTCGGCCTCCCAAAGTGCCAGGATTACAGGCATGGATTCATAACTATTTATTGTGCGTTTCTATCAGGCTCTCCCACTAAATAGAAGCTCCTCAAGGCAGGTAGCATACCTTTTTTTGCTACATTGTATTTAGGGCCCAGCATACTGGTAAATTGTCAAAGAAACGCTTCAGTCAGTGGATAGAATGAACTTTTGTGCCTGGAGTACCAGAGCCAGGGTGGGGAAGTAAAAAAATAAAAATCATGATGGTAGTCACACAAATCCAAATGTGTTGAAATTCACAGAACTGCTGGGCTTGGTGGTTGACACCTGTACTGTAATCCCAGCTACTCAGGAGGTTGAGGTGGAAGGACCACTTAAGCCTCGGAGGTGAAGGCTGC
>NW_012101976.1:2222188-2229780 GCF_000951045.1 Mandrillus leucophaeus | reverse complement strand
TGTTGGTACCCAGCTATCACCCCAAGCCAAATCCTGGAAGCCATCTGGGAGAACAATGGCTTTATTCAGATGTCGGTGCCTCTGCCCCTCTGGTGTCCCCAACCCCCACAAGGGGCTGCAAGATGGGCAGGTCACAGCAGGGCGAAGTCCCCTTTGTGCTGTTCCAGCCACTGGTCCAGCGTCAGGGCCTTGGGGTTGAGTCTCAGGGTCAGCTCGATGTCATGGTCGGGTCTCAGGGCATAGAAACGGAACATGTTTGCCAGGTCCCGGGCCCCGGGAAAGCCAAGCTTTTCATAGTCCTCAGGAGTCATCTGGAAGCAGAGAAGCCTGTTGTGGCCGGTGTCCTCCAGTGCCCTGGGAGGTGGCAGGCTGGGGGGGAAGGCCGGATGGGCTGGGGTCTCCCGACTTGCTACACCCAGAACCACTACTGTCTCGGTCGCTGACCCAGGTCCTCAGTACAAGGTCATTTGAAAACTTAGTAGAAGTTAGAAAAGCCGAAAGTTGAGAAACCGCTACTCTCCTGAGCAGCCTGACATTCTAGATCAGTTTAAAGATTGTTCTTAGCCAGAGGCTGTGGCTCATTCCCATAATCCCTGCACTTGGGGAGGCTGAGGCAGGCAAATCACTTGAGCCCAGGAGTTTGAGACCAGCCTGGCCAACACGGTAAAACCCCATCTCTACCAAAAATACAAAAATCAGCCGGGCCTGGTGGTGGATGCGTGTAATCCCAGCTACTTAGGAGGCTGCGACAGGAGAACTGCTTGAACCCAGGAGGTGGAGGTTGCAGTGAGCTGAGATCACACCATTGTACTCCAGCATGGGTGACAGAGTGAGACCCTGTCTCAAAAATGAATAAATAAATAAAAAGACTATTATTTTCAGATCATGAGATGAAAATATCTCAATCCCTTCCAAATCAGAGACCTCCCTGCATCACTTTCTTGCTCAAAAACCAAAGCTTGACCGGACATGGTGGCTCACACCTGTCATCCCAGCACTTGGGGAGGTGGAGGTGGGAGGATCGCTTGAGCCCAGGAGTTCGAGACCAGCCTAGGCAACAAAGCGAGACCCCTTCTCTACAAAAAATTTTCAAATATTAGCCAGGCCCAGTGGCATGCACCTACAGTCCCAGCTACTTGGGAGGCACAGGTGGTTGGGTTGCTTGAGCCTGGGAGGTTGAGGTTGCAGTGAGCTATGATTACGCCACTGCACTCCAGCGTGGACAAAAGAGTGAGACCGTCTCAAAAACAACACACACAAGACAAACAAACAAAAAACCAAAGCTGTTCCCATCCCCACTGAGCTGAATCTTAACTTCTCAGCTCCCCAAATCTTCCATGACCTGGCTCAGGCCTTTTTCTTTTTTAAAGCAATGTAAGTCATTTAGTGCGTATTTTGGAGGTGTTAGGCATAGTACTAAAACAAAGCTTTTGCAGTTTTTTTCATTTAATCCTCACCACACCCCAGGGGTGTGTATTCTTTTTATACTCTTTTTTCGGATGTGAGAACAGGTGTGGGGGGGGTCAGGAAACGTTCCTGAACTTACACGTTGGCAGGTCTCAATGGCTGGAACCAGATCTCAGCCCAGGAGGCTGACCCCCCTGAACCCTGAACCTTTCTGTGCCACGGCCTCCCCCCATTACTACTGGGTCTCGGTAGGGCTCTAAGGGTGACTTTTGTCTTTGTTGTTGTTAAGACTGAGTCTTATTCTGTCGTTCAGACTAGAGTGGCGGTAGGGTGCACATAGCTCACTGCAGCCTCGAACTCCTGGGCTCAAGCAATCCTCCCACCTCAGCCTCCTGAATAGCTGGGACTATAGGCACGTACCATCACACATGGCTAATTTTTATTTTTTCTAGTGAAGGGGTCTCCCTATGGTTCCCAGGCAGGTCTTGAACTCAAGACCTAGGCTCAAGTGATCCTCCTGCCTTGGCCTCCTGAATAGCTGGGGCAACAGGTGCTCACCACCACAATCGGGTTATTTTTGTATGTTTTGTAGAGATGGGGTCTCACTATGTTGCCTAGGTTTGTCTTCAACTCCTGGGCTCAAGCAATCCTCCTGCCACAGCCTCCCAAAGTGCTGGGATTACAGGTATTAGCCAACGTGCCCAACCAACTTTTTTTTTTTTTTTTTTTTTTTTTTCTGAGATGGAGTCTTGCTCTGTTGCACAGGGTGGAATACTGTGGTGCGATCTCGGCTCACTGCAACCTCCGCTTCCCAGGTTCAAGCAATTCTCCTGCCTCAGCCTCCCTAATGGTTGGGGTTACAGGTGCTTGCAACCATGCCGGCTAATTTTTCTATTTTTAGTAGAGACAGTGTTTCACCATGTTGGCCATGCTGGTCTCCAGCTCCTGAGTTCGTGATCTACCCAGCTGGGCCTCCCACAGTGCTGGGATTACAGGTGTGAGCCACCATACCCAGCTCAACTTTTGTCTTTTGTTTCTTTGTTTGTTTATTTTGAGACAGAGTCTCGCTCTGTCCCCTAGGCTGGAGTGCAGTGGCACGATCTAGGCTCACTGCAAGCTCCGCCTCCTGGGTTCACACCATTCTCCTGCCTCAGCCTCCCGAGTAGCTGGGACTATAGGCGCCCGCCACCACGCCCGGCTAATTTTTGTATTTTTAGTAGAGACGGGGCTTCACCGTGTTAGCCAGGATGGTCTCGATCTCCTGACCTCGTGATCCGCCTGCCTCGGCCTCCCAAAGTGCTGGGATTACAGGCGTGAGCCACCACGCCCAGCCCAACTTTTGTCTTTTAAGGACTCCAGTGTTTCCCAGATTCTTTTTTTTTTGTTTGTTTGGAGTCTCGTTCTGTCACCCAGGCTGGAGTGCAATGGCATGATCTCGGCTCACTGCAAACTCCGCCTCCTGGGTTCCAGTGATTCTCCTGCCTTAGCCTCCCAAGTAGCTGGGATTACAGGCGCCTACCACCAAACCCAGCTAATTTGTTTATTTTTAGTAGAGATGGGGTTTCACCATGTTGGCCAGGCTGGTCTCGAACTCCTGACCTCAGGTGATCCACCTGCCTCAGCTTCCCAAAGTTCTGGATTACAGGCGTGAGCCACTGCACCCGGCCTTCCAGATTCTTTAATGAGTAGGTCTTACTTTCCTAATGGTAATGACGGACATTAGAAACCAGGTACCCAAGAGTCTGTCCAGTAGGCCTCCTGCCCACCCAGCCAGGCCAATATTGGGGGCAGGGGTTGGGCCTCTCTTTCTAGACTCTTTCCCTTCAAATCCCCTCCCACAGAGGAGCCCAGCAGGGCCTGCATTTTCACCCCTCCTCCTGGAAGCTTTTCTCGCTACTTGGCCAAAACATCTAAGCCAGAAATTTCACTCTGTGGCCACTTAGCTCCTAGAACAGCAGAAAATAAACGTTGACAATGAACAAATGAATTTAGATGCATTTCCCAGAGGGGTGGGCAGCCCTGGATACACCCTCCCTATGGGGAGCTAGAAAGCCCTGGCTGTCTCTTATACACATCTAGATGTGTATAAGAGACAGTCCCAGAGGGGTGGGCAGCCCTGGATACACCCTCCCTATGGGGAGCTAGAAAGCCCTGACACGGCTGCCTGAGTCCCCTGGGGTGGGAGGCCCACCTTGGCATCATGCACGACTTTGTGGGTGTGCTTGGTGAGCAGGGCAGCGTACTCCTCAGCCGTGTGCCTACAAGTACTCAGCCCGATGTTCTGGCCGATGTATTTTTCTGGCATCTTCAGCAGGCTGAGCACCACGGGACCCAGGTCGGACACAGACATGCCATCCATGGGAACGTCACCTGTGGGCAGGCCTGTGGGGCACAGACATGAGCTGGCACATGTCCCAAGGGCAGACCTGGGCAGGGATAGAGCCCCTCTCCAAAGGGTCCAAGCTGGTTCTTCCCAGCAGTCAGCTGCATACTCCAGCACTCAGGCATAGCTAAGATATGTCTTGCTATTTGTGGTAGCACAGAGGTAGCAGTGGAATTGAGTCAGGAAGCAGGATGGTATCCAGCTACTGCCACCTGGGGCAGGCTGTTGGGGCTCTCTGAGTCTGGGTTGCTGCATTCCCAGAATGGGGCTAAGAACCTGGGCCTGCCCAGCTCTCTCAGCGCTAGGATGATGGACAAGGGACAAAGGAAAAGGACTTTGAAAGCTGCTACAGAGAGTGCGGCTGGAGCCCAGGGTCTCCGCTGATCCTGAGGCACCAGCCTGAAGTACTCTGTCACATCCTAAATTCCTGGAAGCTGGAATGTCCACCTCTGGGTGGATACTCTAAATACCAACTCACTTACCAGAAATCCTGATTAAGGAGACACCAAGGGCTGGCCCAGAGCAGCACGTCCATGATAAACGCTTGATAAATCCTGAATGAATGAATGACTTGCAACTTTCCAGGCTGAGGTTTTGTAGATGGGGAGGCTGGCAAGGGTCTGGGTGTGGCCTGTGGAGTGCTTGGGTGCCATCCTCTTACCTAGAGACAGGCCAATGCAGCTACCTGTTCAGATCCCCTAGGAGCTCGAGGGCACAGAGCTCAGAAACCAGAGCAAGAGATATCCCTGACTGGAGGTTTTTTTTTTTTTTTGAGACAGTCTTGCTCTGTCGCCTAGGCTGGAGTGCAGTGGCGCCATCTTGGCTCACTGCAAGCTCCGCCTCTCAGGTTCACACCGTTCTCCTGCCTCAGCCTCCAGTGTAGCTGGGACTACAGGCGCCCACCACCACGCCTGGCTAATTTTTTGTATTTTTAGTAGAGATGAGCTTTCACCATGTTAGCTAGGATGGTCTCGATCTCCAGACCCTGTGATCCACCCTCCTCAGCCTACCAAAGTGCTGGGATTACAGGCCTGAGCCATCGCGCCCAGTCTTTTTTTTTTTTTGTCACGGGGTCTTGCTCTGTTGCCCAGGCTAGAGTGCAGTGCCACGATCTCGGCTCACTGCAACCTCCGCCTCCTGGGTTCAAGCAATTCTCCTGCCTCAGCCTCCCAAGTAGCTGGGATAACAGGTGTGCGCCACCACGCTGGGCTGGCTAATTTTTGTATTTTTAGTATAGACGGGGTTTCACCATGTTGGCCAGGCTGGTGTCGGACTCCTGACCTCAGGTGATATCCCCGCCTCAGCCTCCCAAAGTGCTGGGATTATAGGCGTGACCCACCACGCCTGGTCCTCCTCCTTATCTTTGAAGTAGAAATGACAATCACTAGGTCCTCTCTGTAAAGCCTTCCAATGGACTAAGCGAGCATTTGCATCATCACTGTCTCAGTAGATCTTGCCACCCTTGCAAACCTCAGTATAAAGCCCATCTCACAGAACAGGAAGTCGAGGCCCCACAAGCTGACAGGACATGCTCAGTCCTGGGCCCAACGTGAGGGAGCCATGGCTCGGACCTGGTACCACGTGACAGCGGCCCAAGGTCTGCTACACTAACAGCTTCACAAGGTGGAGAGCTCTGCCTCACCGTGTGCGAGGAAGGGCACTCACTCAGCAAGTAGCTCTTTCCGTCTGGGGCTTTCCGGGGCAAGAAGTGGGAGAGGAAGTTCTCGAAATAGCAGGGCAGCCGCACACTGGTCATGGGAACGCCGATGTCTCGGAAATATTCCTCCACCTCTCCTTTGCCGTCAAAGTGCGCCGCGGTCAATCTCCCTGCCGTCAGCTTCTTGATGTTCTCTAGGCCGCTATAGACCACATAGTGGAGGCCCAGACGCTTGGCCAGATCAGCGAGCAGCTTTCCCTGGAGAGCAGGGAAAGAGAGATCACGAGGCTCAGAGGAAGGATGTCTGTCCCTGGTCACGGCCCCAGTGTTCTAATCCCGGAGCGGCCACCATCTGCGAGGTTAACAGCCAGACCCCACTTACCCCTGAGGAGGCCCCCTCTCCTGGAATGATGTTCACATATGACAGCACACCCGTTAACACAGCCCTGGAAGCCTTCTACCAGCCACCAACTCTGGCCCACCATGTGCAACACAGGAGGGGCGAGGAGGTCGGCTGCAGGGGGACGGCCTGCATGGAGGCCCAAAGGATAGTGCACGTGTCCCATTTCTGCTGGTGTGAGAACACCCTGCCCACGGAGCTCAGCCATCTTCCTTGGAGAGCCCCGGGAGGCTATACAGTGACACCACAGCTGCCTAGGTTCCAATCAGGCTCTGCCATGTACAAGCTGTGTGACCCTGGACAAGTGATGCACCATCCTGAGCTCGTTGGTTAAATGCAGATGACAACACTACCTACTGCATGAGGTGATGCAGGGATTCGGACGGTGGCCTCCGAAAAGATACGCCACATCCTCACTCCTGAAACGTGTGAATGTGACCTTATTCAGAACAAGGGTCTTGGCAGATGTAATTATGTGAAGGATCTTGAGATGGGAACATCCTGCACTAACTAGATGGGCCCTAAATCCAGTAACCAGGGTACTTATGAGAGATGGGAGAGGAGATGAACTTGGAGAAGGCCATGTGAAGAGGGAAGCAGAGATGGGAGCTTTGTGGCCACAAGCCAAGGAACACCTGGAGCCACAAGAAGCTGGAAACGGTGAAGAAGGATTTCCCTCGAACCCCTTGTTTTGTTTCGTTTTGTTTTGAGACGGAGTCTCACTTTGTCACCCAGGCTGAAGTGCAGTGGCACAATCGTGGCTCACTGCAAGCTCTGCCTCCCAGGTTCACGCCATTCTCCTGTCTTAGCCTCCTGAGTAGCTGGGACTACAGGCGCCCGCTACCACACCCGGCTAATTTTTTTCTATTTTTAGTAGAGACAGGGTTTAACTGTGTTAGCCAGGATGGTCTCGATCTCCTGACCTCGTGATCTACCCGCCTGACCTCCCAAATTGCTGGATTACAGGCGTGAGCCACCGCGCCCGGCCTGTTTTGTTCTGTTTTTTTAAGATGGACTCCCGCTCTGTCACCCAGGCTGGAGTGCAGTGGTGCGATCTCTGCTCACTGCAGCCTCCGTTTCCTGGATTCAAGCAATTCTCCTGCCTCACCCTCCTGAGTAGCTGGGACTACAGGCGCCCGCCACCATGCCTGGCTAATTTTTGTAATTTTTATAGAGACAGGGTTTTGCCGTGTTGGCCAGGCTGGTCTTGAACTCCTGACCTTAAGTGATCTGCCCACCTCAGCCTCCCAAAGTGCTGGGATTACAAGCATGAACCACCGCACCCAGCCTCAAAGCCTCTGGAGAGAGGGTGACGTTGCTGACACCTTGATTTTGGACTTCTAGCTTCTAGAATATCAGAGAATCGATTTCTATGATTTTTGTTTTTGTTTTGTTTTTGAGACAGAGTCTACCTCTGTTGCCCAGGCTGGAGTGCAGTGGCACAATCTTGGCTCGCTGCAACCTCCACCACTCGGGTTCAAGCCATCCTCCTGCCTCAGCCTCCTGAGTAGCTGGGATTACAGGCGCCCACCACCACGCCCAACTAATTTTTGTATTTTTAGTAGAGACGGGGTTTCACTGTCTTGGCCAGGCTGCTCTCAAACTCCTGACTTCAAGTGATCCGCCCGCCTTGGCCTCCCAAAGTGCTGGGATTACAAGCGTGAGCCACTGCGCTCAGCTGATTTCTATGGTTTTAAGCCACGTGGATTGTGGTCCTTTGTTGTGACAGTACCAGGAAGCCCACA
>NW_012101976.1:2214378-2216683 GCF_000951045.1 Mandrillus leucophaeus | reverse complement strand
TTTCGTTTTGTTTTGAGACGGAGTCTCACTTTGTCACCCAGGCTGAAGTGCAGTGGCACAATCGTGGCTCACTGCAAGCTCTGCCTCCCAGGTTCACGCCATTCTCCTGTCTTAGCCTCCTGAGTAGCTGGGACTACAGGCGCCCGCTACCACACCCGGCTAATTTTTTTCTATTTTTAGTAGAGACAGGGTTTAACTGTGTTAGCCAGGATGGTCTCGATCTCCTGACCTCGTGATCTACCCGCCTGACCTCCCAAATTGCTGGATTACAGGCGTGAGCCACCGCGCCCGGCCTGTTTTGTTCTGTTTTTTTAAGATGGACTCCCGCTCTGTCACCCAGGCTGGAGTGCAGTGGTGCGATCTCTGCTCACTGCAGCCTCCGTTTCCTGGATTCAAGCAATTCTCCTGCCTCACCCTCCTGAGTAGCTGGGACTACAGGCGCCCGCCACCATGCCTGGCTAATTTTTGTAATTTTTATAGAGACAGGGTTTTGCCGTGTTGGCCAGGCTGGTCTTGAACTCCTGACCTTAAGTGATCTGCCCACCTCAGCCTCCCAAAGTGCTGGGATTACAAGCATGAACCACCGCACCCAGCCTCAAAGCCTCTGGAGAGAGGGTGACGTTGCTGACACCTTGATTTTGGACTTCTAGCTTCTAGAATATCAGAGAATCGATTTCTATGATTTTTGTTTTTGTTTTGTTTTTGAGACAGAGTCTACCTCTGTTGCCCAGGCTGGAGTGCAGTGGCACAATCTTGGCTCGCTGCAACCTCCACCACTCGGGTTCAAGCCATCCTCCTGCCTCAGCCTCCTGAGTAGCTGGGATTACAGGCGCCCACCACCACGCCCAACTAATTTTTGTATTTTTAGTAGAGACGGGGTTTCACTGTCTTGGCCAGGCTGCTCTCAAACTCCTGACTTCAAGTGATCCGCCCGCCTTGGCCTCCCAAAGTGCTGGGATTACAAGCGTGAGCCACTGCGCTCAGCTGATTTCTATGGTTTTAAGCCACGTGGATTGTGGTCCTTTGTTGTGACAGTACCAGGAAGCCCACATGGAATCATCAGGATTAGAAATAAGATCTCCTGGGCTGGGCGCGGTGGCTCACAACTGTAGTCCCAGCACTTTGGGAGGCCGAGGCAAGCAGATCACCTGAGGTCAGGAGTTCGAGACCAGCCTGACCAACATGTATAAACCCCGTCTCTACTAAAAATACAAAAAAATTAGCCAGGCATGGTGGCACATGCCTGTAATCTCAGCTACTCGGGAGGCTGAGGCAGGAGAATCACTTGAACCTGGGAGGCGGAGATTGCGGTGAGCCAAGATTGCGCCATTGCACTCCAGCCTGGGCAAAAAGAGCGAAACTCAGTCTCAAAAAAGAAAGAAAGAAAGAAAAGAAATAAGATCTGCTTAGGGCCGGGCATGTGGTTTACGCCTGTAATCCCAGCACTTTGGGAGGCCAAGGCGAGCAGATCAGATGAGGTCAGGAGTTCAAGACCGGCCTGGCCAACATGGTGAAACCCTGTCTCTACTAAAAATACAAAAATTAGCTGGGCGTGCTGGTGCTACCTGTAATCCAAGCTACTTGGGAGGCTGAGGCAGGAGAATTTGCTTGAATCTGGGAGGCAGAGGTTGCCGTGAGCTGAGATTCCACCACTGCACTCCAGGCTGTGCGATGGAACGAGACTCCATCTTAAAAGATCTGGCCATTCACAGTGGCTCATGCCTGTAATCCCAGCACTTTGGGAGGCCGAGGCGGGTGGATCACAAGGTCAGGAGATTGAAACCATCCTGGCTAACATGGTGAAACCCCATTTCTACTAAAAATACAAAAAATTAGCTGGGCATGGTGGCAGGCGCCCATAGTCCCAGCTACTCGGGAGGCTGAGGCAGGAGAATGGCATGAAACCCGGGAGGCGGAGCTTGCAGTGAGGCAAGAATGCGCCACTGCACTCCAGCCTGGGGGACAGAGCGAGACTCTGTCTCAAAAAAAAAAAACAAAAAAGATCTGTGTTAATCAGAGAAGTTGTCTTTGTACGTTCTATATAATGGGTTTCTAGGTAAGACCATAATTGAAGAAAGGGTCAAGGCTAATAAGTTTGGATGGGTACACGTGGACATGAAGTCAACAACAGACACTGGGGACCATGGGAGGGAAGGAGGCAAGGGTTGAAAACCTACCTACTGGGTACTGTGCCCACTACCTGGGTGACAGGTCCGGTCACACCCCAGACCCCAGCATCACTCAATATACCAATGTAACAAACCTGTGCATGTACCCCCGAATCTAAAAGTGTAAATTCTTTTTT
>NW_012101976.1:2203598-2206293 GCF_000951045.1 Mandrillus leucophaeus | reverse complement strand
AGTGTACACATATCTGCAATTTACACGGAAATGCATCAAAAATAAGGACTGAGGCCAGGCACAGTAGCTCATAACTGTAATCTAAGCACTTTGGGAGGATAAGGGGGGTGAGTTTTGCTTGAGGCCAGGAGTTTGAGACCAGTCTGGGCAGCAGGGCGAGACCCTGTCTCTATAAAAAATTTAAAAATCAGCTAGCCTGTTAGTGCTCATCTAAAGTTCCAGCTACTCAGGAGATTGAGGCAGGACGATTGCTTGAGGCTTGGAAGTCAAAGCTGCAGTCAGTGATGACTGAGCCACTGCA
Source organism: Mandrillus leucophaeus (assembly GCF_000951045.1). Classification (NCBI taxonomy): domain Eukaryota; kingdom Metazoa; phylum Chordata; class Mammalia; order Primates; family Cercopithecidae; genus Mandrillus; species Mandrillus leucophaeus. The sequence goes on along the minus strand of NW_012101976.1, from coordinate 2,205,992 downwards.
CTCCAGCCTGGGCAACAGAGCAAGACCCTGACTCAGAAAAAAGTGTACACCAATGTTCATGGCAGCATTATTCATAACAGCCAAAAAGTGGAAATAAATCAAGTATCCATCCATTGATGAATGGATAAACAGAATGTGGTCTATCCATACAGTGGAATATTAGCTATAAAAATGAGTAAAGCTGTCAGGAGTTCGAGACCAGCCTGACCAACATGGTGAAACCCCGTCTCTACTAAAAAACTATAAAATTAGCTGAGTGTGGTGGTACACGCCTGTAATCCCAGCTACTTGGGAGGCTGAGGCAGGAGAATTGCTTGAACCCAGGAGGCAGAGGTTGCAGCGAGCAGCGATCGCGCCATTGCACTCCAGCCTGGACAACAAGAGAGAAACTCTGTCTCAAAAAAAAAAAAAAAGAGTAAAGCTGGCCAGGTGCGGTGGCTCACACCTCTAATCCCAGCACTTTAGAAAGCTGAGGTAGGCAGATCACCTGAGGTCAGGAGTTTGAGACTAGTCTGGCCCACATGGTGAAACCCCGTCTCTACTAAAAATACAAAAATTAGCCAGGCATGGTGGCTTACGCCAGTAGTCCCAGTTACTCAGGAGGGTGACACAGGAGAATTGCTTGAACCCGGGTGGCAGAGGTTGCAGTGAGCAGAGATCACGCCACTGTACTGCGGCCTGGGCAACAGAGGGGGACTCTTGTCTCAAAAAAAAAAAAAAGAGTAAAGCCCGGACACACACTATAACATGAACAAACCTTGAAAACATGCTAATTGAAAGAAGCCAGACAAAAAAGGCTACATATTATGATTTTATTCATATGAAATGTCCCGAATAGATAAATCCATAGATACCAAAAGTAGATTGGAGCTTTCTAGGGGTTGGCTGGGAGGAGTTAGAATGGGGAGTAACTATTCATGGGTTCATGGAGTTCTTTTTTTTTTTTTTTTTTTTTGAGATCAGGTCTCACTCTGTCACCCAGGCTGGAGTGCAGTGGCACAATCAGGTCATTGCAGCCTTGACCTACTGGACTCAGGTGATCCTCCCACCTCAACCTCCCAGGTAGCTATAGGTGCATGACACCATGCCCGGCTAATTTTTGTATTTTTTTGTAGAGACGAGGTTTTGCCATGTTGCTTAGGCTGGTCTCAAACTCCTCAGCTCAAGCGATCTGCCCACTTGGTCCAACTAAAGTGCTGGGATTACAGGGTTGAGTCACTGCACCTGGGCTAGAGTTTCTTTTTGCAGTGGTGGGAATTTTCTAAAATTGATTGTGGTGATGGTTGTACAATTCTGTGAATACACTAGAAACCAAGTGAGTTGCACACTTTAAACAGGTGGATTGTATAGTATGCGAATTATATCTCAATAAAGCTGTTATAGATATTAAATATGTATAAATAAAAAAATAGGAGTGAAATAATATGCTATCATTTTTAAAAATGATAACGTGTTATCTACTCTGGCAGGATATTCAAGAAACTTGGTAACGGCGATAGATGAGGTAGAAGAGGAGGCTAGGAAGATTTAATTTTGGTATCATGTTCAAGTACTCCTATTCAAGTAAGTTAAGTAACTTGTTTTTTTTTAATTTGGAAAGCAGGTCGGGCGTGGTGGCTCACGCCTGTAATACCAGCACTTCGGGAGGCCGAGGCGGGTCGATCACCTGAGGTCAGGAGTTTGAGACCAGCCTGACCAATACGAGGAAACCCGGACTCCACTAAAAATACAAAAATTAGCCGGGCATGGTGGCATGCGCGTAATCCCAGCTACTTGGGAGGCTGAGACAGGAGAATAGCTTGAACCCGGGAGGCAGAGGTTGCAGTGAGCCAAGATCGTGCCATTGCACTCCACCCCGGGTGACAGAGCAAAACTTCGTCTAAAAAAAAAAAAATGGAAAGCAATTCTGGCCTCGTTCCTGCGACCACAGCCCCAACCCGGGTCGGGGGTCCCAGTGACCTTACCCCTCCCTGCAGACCCCAGGACGGGCGGTCTTCAGAGCTGGGCGCCCTGGTTCTGCAGGGGCCCCAGTCTGGGGTTTCGCTCACCTGTGCCTCCGAAAACCACCACCAGTTGCTTGTCCGCCATGAGGACGAGAAGGGAACGAATGCGGTCCAGAGAGATCTGGGGGTAGTGGGAGGCGTGGAATTGGGGGTGGGGCTCGGGTTTCCGCCAGGAGCGACAAGGGACCCCCCATTGTCTGCGCACCGAGTATGTGTCGAGGGGGGCAGCTGGGCCCGGAGCGGCAAGACGCCCGTCCCGAGATATCGGGGTCCTGAGACCCTCCTCGTCCCCCTTGGGCCCGATCCCCTCCTTCGTCCCGCCTCCCCCGCCCGAGTCCGGTCACCCGCCCCTGACCCGGGTTCCACCGGCTGGAGTGACCTCCTTGCCGCG
>NW_012101976.1:2200777-2201833 GCF_000951045.1 Mandrillus leucophaeus | reverse complement strand
TTATGCCCAATTTCCACCTCCAAAGAAAGAAGTTAAAAACTAAAAGGCAGAAATGGAATCCACAGGCAGATAGCCCAGCACCACGCCCTGGGCCTGGTAGTTAAAAATCAAGCCCTGACCTAACTGCTTGTGTTATCTATAGATTTCAGACATTGTATGGAAAAGCATCGTGAAAATCCCTGTCCTGTTCCTTTCTGTTCTGATTACCAGTGCATGCAGCCCCCAGTCATGTACCCCCTGCTTGCTCAATCGGACCCCCTTAGAGTTGTAAACCCTTAAAAGGGACAGGAATTGCTTAAAAGGGAGCTTGATTTTTGGAGACGTGAGTCCACTGATGCTCCCTGCTGAATAAAGCCCTTTCCTTCTACAATTCAGTGTCTGAGGGGTTCTTGTCTGCGGCTCACCCTGCTACACCACCATGCCCAGCTAATTTTTGTATTTCTAGTCGAGAGGGGGGTTTCACCATGTTGGCCAGGCTGTTATTGAACTCCTGGCCTCAAACGATTCACCCGCCTCAGCCTCCCAAAGTGCTGGGAGTACAGGTGGGAGCCACCGTGCCCAGCTTCTAACTCACTTTTGAAGTTGCTACTACTTGCACTGATTTTGGGTTTTTTCGTTTTGTTTTGGTTTTTGTTTTCAAGGTGGAGTCTTGCTCTGTTGCCCAGGCTGGAGTGCAGTGGTGGTGTGATCTTGGCTCACTGCAGCCTCCGCCTCCTGGGTTCAAGCTATTCTCCTGCCTCAGTTTCCTGAGTAGCTGGGATTACAGGCAGGAGCCACCATGCCTGGCTAAATTTTTTTGTATTTTTGGTAGAGACGGAGTTTCGACATGCTGGCCAGGCTGGTCTCAAACTCCTGACCTCAAGTGATCTTCCCACCTCAGGCTCTCAAAGTGCTGGGATTACAGGCAGGAGCCACCATGCCCACCCCACGACTTCAGTAATTTCTTTGTGTTGAGTAAAACTAAAAAATGACTTGGCATGGTGCGGTGGCCTGTAATTCCAGTGATTTGGGAGGCTGAGGCAGGAGGATCACTTGAGGCCAGGAGGTCAAGGCTGC
>NW_012101976.1:2196738-2200727 GCF_000951045.1 Mandrillus leucophaeus | reverse complement strand
GGCTAATAAGTTTGGATGGGTACACGTGGACATGAAGTCAACAACAGACACTGGGGACCATGGGAGGGAAGGAGGCAAGGGTTGAAAACCTACCTACTGGGTACTGTGCCCACTACCTGGGTGACAGGTCCGGTCACACCCCAGACCCCAGCATCACTCAATATACCAATGTAACAAACCTGTGCATGTACCCCCGAATCTAAAATAAAAGTGTAAATTCTTTTTTTAGAAAAGCAACTTCTAACATTTTTCATTAAAAAACAAACAAACAGACCAGGTGTGGTTGGTCAGTGAGACTGAGACTGTCTCAAAAAAAAAAAAAAGTCATTGGACGCAACAGCGTCCACCTGCTTCACAGCCTAGAGCAGGCAGAGGCATGAAGGACAGGGAAAGGCCTGCAGTGGTCAGCCCTCCCTGCGAGTTGGAGCTCCTCCCAGGCGCTCTGCTCCTAGCCTGGCCCAGCCTCCCTGCAGCTCCTGCTTGCCCTCACCTGCTTGACCTCCTTCTCCTGGCTGCAGCTCTCCCAGTAATTGGTCACAATGAAGGTGGCGTAAGCCCCATTCAAGGCCAGCTCCATGCTGACCTGGTCATCTTGGTCTCCCTTCACTACTTCTGCACCTTGCAGCCTCAGCTCCTTTGCTGCCTTCTTCCCAGGGTTTCGGGTCACCACTCGAACCTTGAATGTTCCATCTTCCAGGAGCGTGCGGGCCACGGAGCCACCCTGGGCACCTATAAAGAGTCAAAAACACCTCCCAGGTCAAACCTGCCTGAAAGTCCCACTGAAGGGCGAAACCCTGAAGGGAGTGCTCCACCACAGCAAGGAACATCCAGGGAAACTTCTCAGCGATGATTCTCATTCAATTATTTTTATTTTATTTTATTTTATTTATTTTTTTAAGATGAAGTCTCACTCTATCGCCCAGGCTGAAGTGCAGTGGTACGATCTTGGCTTGGTGAAACCCCACCTCTATCAAAAAATACAAAAATTAGCTGGGTGTGGTGGCACACGCCCATACTCCCTGCTACTCAGGAGGCTGAGGCAATTGCTGGAATCCAGGAGGCGGAGGTTGCAGTGAGCTGAGATTGCGCCATGGCACTGCAGCCTGGATGACAGAGTGAGAATCTGTATCAGGAAAAAAAAAAAAAAAGGCCAGGCACGGTGGGTCACGCCTGTAATCACAGCACTTTGGGAGGCCAGGGCGGGTGGATAACAAGGTCAGGAGATCGAGACCATCCTGGCTAATACAGTGAAACCCCGTCTCTGCTAAAAATACAAAAACTTAGCCAGGTGTGGTGGCGGGCGCCTGTAGTCATAGCTACTCAAGGCTGAGGCAGGAGAATCACTTGAACCCAGGAGGTGGAGCTTGCAGTGAGCCCAGATCACGCCACTGCACTCCAGCCTGGGTGACCTGGGTGACAAAGTGAGACTCCCTCTCAAAAAAAAAAAAGGGCCGGCGCAGTGGCTCACATCTGTAATCCCAGCACTTTGAGACCAAGGCGGGTGGATCACCTGAGGTCGGGAGTTTGAGAACACCCTAACCAACATGGAGAAACCACTGTCTCTACTAAAAATACAAAATTAGCCAGGCATGGTGGCACATGCCTGTAATCCCAGCTACTCAAGAGACTGAGGCAGGAGAATTGCTTGAACCTGGGAAGCGCAGAGGTTGCGGTGAGCCAAGATCGTGCCATTGCACTCCAGCCTGGGCAACAAGAGCAAAACTTGGTTTCAAAAAAATAAAGGTAAAAATATTTATGATGTAATAAAGTAAAAAAAGTAGAATACAAAACCATATTCAGGCTGGGTTCAGTGGCTGTAATCCCAGCACTTTGGGAGGCTGAGGTGGGTGGATCTCAAGGTCATGAGTTCAAGACCAGCCTAGCCAAGATGGTGAAACCCCGTCTCTACTAAAAATAAAAAAAATTAGGCCGGGCGCAGTGGCTCACAACTGTAATTCCAGCACTTTGGGAGGCGGAGGCGGGAAGATCACGAAGTCCGGAGATCGAGACTGTTCTGGTTAACACAGTGAAACCCCGTCTCTACTAAAAATACAAAAACTTAGCCAGGCATGGTGGCAGGTGCCTGTAGTCCCAGCTACTTGGGAGGCTGAGGCAGGAGAATGGCGTGAACCCGGGATGTGGAGCTTGCAGTGAGCCAAGATTGAGCCACTGCACTCCAGCCTGGGCAACAGAGCAAGACTCCGTCTCAAAAAAAAAAAAAAATTAGCTGGGCACGTGGCAGGAGCCTGTAATCCCAACTACTCGGGAGGCTGAGGCAGGAGAATTGCTTGAACCAGGGTGGCAGAGGCTGCAGTGAGCCGAGATTGGGCCACTGCACTCCAGCCTGGGTGACAGAGTAAGACTTTGTCTCAAAACAAAACAAAAAAAAACATATTCAGATCTTGATGGGATTTGAATTCTTCCTGAAGTAGAATATACAGCCATATTCAGATACACAACCATATTAAGATCTGCTCAAAAACGGGCCAAAGAAAAATAGTTAAAAGAAAGGAATACAAAAACTTATTCCGATCTCGATGGAGCTTGAGTCACACAGGCATGCGCATCTGTCAGATGTACCCTTAAGATTTTGCGCACTGCAGCTGGGCACAGTGGCTCATGCCCATAATCCTGATACTTTGGGAGGCTGAGTCAGGCAGATCTCTTGAGCCCAGGAGTTTGAGACCAGCCTGGGCAATGTGGTGAAACCGGCAACAAGGCGAAACCCTATCTCTACAAAAAAATACAAAAATTAGCTGGGCATGGTGGCATGTGCCTCTAGTCGCAGCTACCAGGGAGGCTGAGGCTGGAGGAAAGCCTCAGCCTGGGAGGTTGTTGAGGCTGCAGTGAGCCGTGATCACACATACCACTGCACGCCAGCCTGGGTGACAGAGTAAGGCCCTGTCTCCAAAAAAAAAAAAAAAAAATTATTATATATACCTCATAATTTAAAAAAAATCTGTAAACAAATACTGAATTCTAGCTAATGTCATGCATGCCTTAGTATGGAAGGGGAGTGTACACATATCTGCAATTTACACGGAAATGCATCAAAAATAAGGACTGAGGCCAGGCACAGTAGCTCATAACTGTAATCTAAGCACTTTGGGAGGATAAGGGGGGTGAGTTTTGCTTGAGGCCAGGAGTTTGAGACCAGTCTGGGCAGCAGGGCGAGACCCTGTCTCTATAAAAAATTTAAAAATCAGCTAGCCTGTTAGTGCTCATCTAAAGTTCCAGCTACTCAGGAGATTGAGGCAGGACGATTGCTTGAGGCTTGGAAGTCAAAGCTGCAGTCAGTGATGACTGAGCCACTGCACTCCAGCCTGGGCAACAGAGCAAGACCCTGACTCAGAAAAAAGTGTACACCAATGTTCATGGCAGCATTATTCATAACAGCCAAAAAGTGGAAATAAATCAAGTATCCATCCATTGATGAATGGATAAACAGAATGTGGTCTATCCATACAGTGGAATATTAGCTATAAAAATGAGTAAAGCTGTCAGGAGTTCGAGACCAGCCTGACCAACATGGTGAAACCCCGTCTCTACTAAAAAACTATAAAATTAGCTGAGTGTGGTGGTACACGCCTGTAATCCCAGCTACTTGGGAGGCTGAGGCAGGAGAATTGCTTGAACCCAGGAGGCAGAGGTTGCAGCGAGCAGCGATCGCGCCATTGCACTCCAGCCTGGACAACAAGAGAGAAACTCTGTCTCAAAAAAAAAAAAAAAGAGTAAAGCTGGCCAGGTGCGGTGGCTCACACCTCTAATCCCAGCACTTTAGAAAGCTGAGGTAGGCAGATCACCTGAGGTCAGGAGTTTGAGACTAGTCTGGCCCACATGGTGAAACCCCGTCTCTACTAAAAATACAAAAATTAGCCAGGCATGGTGGCTTACGCCAGTAGTCCCAGTTACTCAGGAGGGTGACACAGGAGAATTGCTTGAACCCGGGTGGCAGAGGTTGCAGTGAGCAGAGATCACGCCACTGTACT
>NW_012101976.1:2185304-2189643 GCF_000951045.1 Mandrillus leucophaeus | reverse complement strand
TTTTTTGTATTTTTGGTAGAGACGGAGTTTCGACATGCTGGCCAGGCTGGTCTCAAACTCCTGACCTCAAGTGATCTTCCCACCTCAGGCTCTCAAAGTGCTGGGATTACAGGCAGGAGCCACCATGCCCACCCCACGACTTCAGTAATTTCTTTGTGTTGAGTAAAACTAAAAAATGACTTGGCATGGTGCGGTGGCCTGTAATTCCAGTGATTTGGGAGGCTGAGGCAGGAGGATCACTTGAGGCCAGGAGGTCAAGGCTGCGGTGAGCCAAGATCGTGTCACTGCACTCCAGTCTGGATGACAAAGCAAGACCCCATCTCTTAAAAGGGGGAATCGCCCCAGCACAGTCGCTCACGCCTGTAATCCCAGCATTTTGGGAGGCCGAGGCGGGTGGATCATGAGGTCAGGAGATCGAGACCATCCTGGCTAACACGGCGAAACCCCATCTCTACTAAAAATACAAACAATTAGCCAAGCATGGTGGCGGGTGCCTGTAGTCTCAGCTACTTGGGAGGTTCAAGGAGAATCACTTGAACCCGGGAGGCAGAGGTTGCAGTTAGCCAAGATCATGCCACTGCACACCCTGGGCAACAGAGCGGGACTCCATCTCAAAAAAAAAAAAAGTCGGTGGGCGGGGGGGATCAGAATGAATATATTTAAGCCTCCCTCACATGGTTAACAAGAATTCTGGACAGACACTCAGTTAAAATTAAGCACTAATCAGGCTGTGCACTGTTACTCACTTCCTTGTAATTGAAAGTCACTGAGAACTGACTTTTTGCCTCCCCATTGTTCCTATAGTTAGGATCTGTGACACTAGAATCATAAGCTCTTATTTAAGAATTGCTTAAGATATGACAAAAGCAGAAAGTGCATCATAAAAAAACAGATTGATTAAAAAATAAAAATAAAATAACTTAAAAAAAAAAAAGAATTGCTTAAGATATTTTTCAGATTCCAAATTCCAGGAAAAAAGGTGATGTCAACCAGTCTGAAGACCTCCGTGGAGTCAGCATGAGACTATGGTTCCTTCATCTCCCTGTCCTGTGGCTTACTTCTGCACTCTTCAACAAATCAACAGTCTCCACACTTTGGCCCACTTCAAAATCCTTAAAAACCCTAGCCCCAAATTCCTGGGCGAGACAGATGGAGGTTTCCTCCCATCTCCTCATTGGGTGGCCCTAAGATTTATTTTTTAAGAGACAGGGTCTCATTCTGTTGCCCAGGCTAGAGTGCAGTGGTGTGGTTATAGCTCATTGCAGCCTCAAATTTCAGGGTTCAAGTGATCCTCCCACCTCAGCCTCCCCAGTAGCTGGGAATAAAGGTACACAACACTATGCCCAGCTAATTGTTTTTTTATTTTTTGTAGAAATGAGTTCTCCTATTAAGGGAGGAGACCACCCCTCATATTGTCTTATGCCCAATTTCTGCCTCCAAAGAAAGAAGAAGTAAAAACTAAAAGGCAGAGATGAAATCCACAGGCAGACAGCCCGGCGCTGCACCCTGGGCCTGGTAGTTAAAGATCCACCCCTGACCTAATTGGTTCTGTTATCTATAGATTACAGACATTGTATAGAAATGCACTGTGAAAATCCCTATCTTGTTTTGTTCCGATCTAATTACCGGTGCCTGCAGCCCCCAGTCACGTACGCCCTGCTTGCTCAATCAGTCATGACCCTCTCACGTGTACCCCCTTAGAGTTGTGAGCCCTTAAAAGGGACAGGAATTGCTCACTCGGGGGGGGGCTCGGCTCTTGAAACAGAAATCTTGCCGATGCCCCCGGCCGAATAAACCCCTTCCTTCTGCAACTCGGTGTCTGAGGAGTTCTGTCTGCTGCTCGTCGTGCTACACTATGTTGTCCAGCCTGATCTTGAACTCCTGGCCTTAAGTGATCCTCCTCCCTTGGCCTCCCAAACGTGCTGGGATTACAGGCATGAGCCACTGCACCTCGTTGGCCCTACCATTCAGCCTCTCTCTGCTGCAGCCCTGTGTCTTGGTGTATTGACTTGCTGTGCACATCTGACAATAGACTATTACAGTTATATCTGTCAGGCCTCTGAGCCCAAGCCAACCATCGCATCCCCTGTGACTTGCACGTATACGCCTAGATGGCCTGAAGTAACTGAAGAATCACAGAAGAAGTGAAAATGCCCTGCCCCGCCTTAACTGATGACATTCCACCACCAAAGAAGTGAAAATGGCCGGTCCCTGCCTTGAGCGATGACATTATCTTGTGCCTGGCTCATCCTGGCTCAAAAACCTCCCCCACTGAGCACCTTGTGACTCCCACTCCTGCCCGCCACAGAACAACCCCCCTTTGACTGTAATTTTCCTTTACCTACCCAAATCCTATAAAACGGCCCCACCCTCATCTCCCCTCCCTGACTCTCTTTTCGGGCCCAGCCCGCCTGCACCCAGGTGATTAAAAAGCTTTATTGCTCACACAAAGCCTGTTTGGTGGTCTCTTCACACGGACATGGATGACAATATTATTTTCACCAAAATTTATTATGAAAATGTGTAAACATACAGAAAAGTTGAAAGAGCTGAATGGTGAACTCCCATATACTTACCACCTAGATATATTTATCCATCTATCCACTCATCAACTATCTTACTTTTTAAATGCATTTAAAGTGAGTTGCAGACACCAGTGCCCTTCACCCTTAAACACTTCAGTGTGGACATTAATTCGAGTTTGAGAAAATAATTTTTTTTTTTTGAGATGGAGTTTCGCTGTTGTTGCCCAGGCTGGAACCTGAGTCTGTCTCAGCCTGCCGAGTAGCTGGGATTACAGGTGCCCACCACCACGCCCGTTTAATTTTTTGTATTTTTTTTTAGTAGAGATGGGGTTTCACCATGTTGGCCAGGCTGGTCTTGAACTGACGTCAGGTGATCCACCTGCCTCAGCCTCCCAAACAGCTGGGATTACAGGTGTGAGTCACCGCACCTGGCCAAGAAAAGAAATTTTTATCTGAGGAATGTGAGTCCTTTTAAAATACAAGGCCCAGAGAGACGTTAAAATGAGACAGCAGGCGGCTGACCTGGCTCACATTTGTAATCTCAGCACTTCGGGAGGTCCAAGTGGGAGGATTGCTTCCAGGCATTCCACACCAGTCTGGACAACATAGGAAGACCCCATTGTCTTTGAAAACAAACAAAAAAAACCACTGGGAGGCCAACGCGGGTGGATCACTTGAGATCAGGAGTTTGAGACCAGCCTGGCCAATATGGTGAACTGTCTCTACTAAAAATACAAAAATTTGGCCAGGCACGGTGGCTCATGCCTGTAATCCCAGCACTTTGGGAGGCCAAGACGGGCGAATCACGAGGTCAGGAGATCGAGACCATCCTGGCTAACACTGTGAAACCCCGTCTCTACTAAAAATACAAAAAATTACCCGGGCACGGTGGCGGACACCTGTAGTCCCAGCTACACGGGAGGCTGAGGCAGAATGGCATGAAGCCGGGGGGCGGAGCTTGCAGTGAGTGGAGATCGCACCACTGCACTCCAGCCTGGGCGACAGAGTGAGACTCGGTCTCAAAAAAAAATAAAAAAATTAAAAAAAACAAAAATTGGGCTGGGCTCCATGGCTCACGCCTGTGATCCCAGCACTTTGGGAGGCCAAGGCGGGCGGATCACAAGGTCAGGAGTTCAAGACCAGCCTGGCCAACGTAGTGAAACCCTGTCTCTACTAAAAAAAATACAAAAAATTAGCTGGGCGTGGTGGCAGGCGCCTGTAATCCCAGCTACTCAGGAGGCTGAGGCAGGAGAATTGCTTGAACCGGGGCTGTCTCTTATACACATCTAGATGTGTATAAGAGACAGGTCAGCCATTGCGTCCTATCTGAGCTATGTATTCATATTCATATCTCTGGTGACTTTTTTTTTGGAAGAGACATGTCCTCACTCTGTTGCCCAGGCTGGAGTAAGGTGGCACCATCACAGCTCATTGCAGCCTAGGAACTTCTGGGCTCAAGCTGTCCTCCCACCTCAGCCTCCCAAGTGGCTGGGACTATAGGCACACACTACCACCTCAGACTGATGTTTAAATTTTTTTGTAGAGACGGGGTCTTCCTATGTTGCCCAGGCTGGTGTTGTACTCCTGCACTCAAGCAATCCTCTTGCCTCTGCCTATCATAGTGCTGGGATTACAAAAAGTAAAAAATTCCCTGGCGTGGTGGTGCATGCCTTTAGTCCAAGTTACCTGGAAGGCTGAGGCAGAAGGATGGCTTGAGCACAGGAGTTCGTGGCTGCAGAGAACTCTGATTGCACCATTGCACTCCAGCTTGGGTGACACAACCAGACCCTGTCTCAAAAAAAAAAAAAAAAAAA
>NW_012101976.1:2182268-2184189 GCF_000951045.1 Mandrillus leucophaeus | reverse complement strand
CGCGGGTCTGAGGGGAGACCGGGCAGGCCGGAAGCTGAGTGAGGCCGGGCAGAAGGACGAAGACGAGCGTGGAGGGGCTGTCAGGGGAGGGCGAAACCCCGGACGCCGCTCTCTAAAATCGTCTCCCCGGGGGCGCGGGGAGGCCTGAGCGGCTTGCTTTGGCGTCCCCGTTGGGCCCACCCCCTCCCAGCGTCACGGCCGTGCTGGGCGAGGTGACCCCCGGGGTCGTAGCTGGGGACGTCGGCGGTGCTGACAGGGGATGCCGGCAGAGATTGGAGCCCGGCTTAGCGGCTTCCCGGGCTGTTGGCACTGGCCGGGTCTCTGCCCTTCCTCCAGTGCCCTTATCTCTATAGGAAGTGCCCCTTGAGTGGGTGTCGTGACTTCACGAGTGAACCCTGGTACAGCTTGGAGCAGAGTCGGACTGGGAGGGATCAAGTGTGGGGGTAGCCGGTTAGTCCGGACACGGGTTTACCTGTCACCTTCTGAGCGCGGTGCTCTGGGTGCATTAATTACCCTGCAGAAGCTGCCAGGACCTCCTTGCAGTCTTTGCACGAGGCCTGCCTGTGTCACGCCATTTAAATCGCGTCTGGGCCGGGGCGGTGGCTCACGCCTGTAATTCCAGCACTTTGGGAGGCCGGGCCTGGCGGATTGCTTGAGGTCAGGAGTCCGAGATCGGACTGGTCAACATGGTGAAACTCCGTCCCTACTAAAAATGCAAAAATTAGTCTGAGGTGTTGGGGCATGCCTGTAATCCCAGCTACTCGGGAGGCTGAGGCAGGAATCCCTTGAACCTGGGAGGCAGAGCCTGGGCGACAGAGCGAGACTCCATCTCAAAAAAAGAAAAAAAGAAAAGAAAAAAAAGCACTGCATAATACTTTCCACTGGAGGAAGCCCTCTCCTCTCAGCCCCTTGCAAAGCCTTGCGAGCTGATCATTTTTCCACGTGTAAAACGAGGCCAGTGTTAAGACTCAGCTTAGGCTGGGCAGGGTGGCTCACGCCTGTAATCCCAGCACTTTGGGAGGCCGATGTAGGTGGATCACCTGAGGTCAGGACTTAGAGACCAGCCTGGTCAACATGATGAAACCCCGTCTCTACTAAAAATACAAAGAATTAAATGGGCAGGGTGGCGCATGCCTGTAATCCCAGCTACTGGGGAGATTGATTTTGAAGGATCACTTGAGCCCAGGAAGTGGAGGTTGCAGTGAGCTGAGATCGCATCACTGCACTCCAGCTTGGGTGACAGAGTGAGACCCTGTATCAAAAAAGAAAAAATAAATATCACAAGACAAAATTTGTGCTTACCAGGAGTTCACAGTTAAATAAGACATATAAAAGCTTACTTGGTAAAATTAGAAAAAGTTATCAGAGACAACATTTAGGTTTAAACACTGGTGAGGGTGTGGGAATTTGTAGAACCTTGGAAACACACACATTCATTGAATGACCTCATCTAAATGGGGATGTGAAGAGGGAAATCCTGTGATTCCTCCATTGTCTGACTTGATTTCCTTTTTTCCTTTGCTGTGGCAACATGTTGAAATGCTGTGAGTCACCAAAAGGGGGAACATGAGCAACTCTACAAATGCCAGTGCCAATGAGTTACAGACAATAAAGCATTGACTGCCTTTAGCTCACCCCTCATCAAATCTGTTGAAAACTTGTAAAATTGGACAGCTAGAGCTACCTTGATTTTTTGGTGTCCTTTTAACAGCTGACTCTCTTCACAGGACATTTGGGCTCTACATCAGGATTGCACCCAAAACTGGAATATCACTCCTACAGGAGGGCGATATACTTTGAAAATTAGAATTGTGGGCCCAGCGCAGTGGTTCACGCCTGTAATCCCAGCACTTTGGGAGGCCGAGGTGGGTGGATCGCCTGAGGTCAGGAGATAGAGACCAGCCTGGCCAACATGGAGAAA
>NW_012101976.1:2180451-2181010 GCF_000951045.1 Mandrillus leucophaeus | reverse complement strand
GGCATGCTGGCACATGCTTATAATCTCAGCTACCTGGGAGGCTGAGGCAGGAAATTGATACTTGGTGAGCCTAAGTTTTTGGTGTCTTTGTTTGCTGCTTGTTGATCTAAGGGGTTTCCAAACCTTTCTTTTTTGGTAAAATTGGGATTATGACTGGGAACCTGTTTTTGGAGTTTCTCAGGTGATTCTTGTTTGGGGTCCTTGTCTAAGGCACAGGCTGGAAAGAGGAGGGAGTAGACTAGTAGGGAAGATAGAGTGGTAAGTGAATAGAATACCTGGGGAAAGGGACACCGAAAGAGGTGATTGTTGTGTGGTGAACTGTGCTGTCAGTGTGTATATCAGAGGCCAACGAAGTGGTTATTCTCTTCACTTGGCTTAGGGAAAAAATTAATTTTTGTTTCACAAATAGATTCGTTTCCTTCCCAGGAGTATCATAGGCCTAATTACTGTCATAGTTCTCAGTAACTTTAAAAAGGCTGTGGGGAAGAATGGCATAACAGACTGGTGTCTTGTACCCAGCCTGCCTTTTTCTTATTCTTCTTTTTTTTTTTTTTTTTTT
>NW_012101976.1:2176636-2179536 GCF_000951045.1 Mandrillus leucophaeus | reverse complement strand
CTGGGATTATAGGCGCCTGCCACCATGCCTGGCTAATTTTTTGTATTTTTAGTAGAGACGGGGTTTCACCATGTTGGCCAGGCTGGTCTCAAAGTCCTGATGTCAGGTGACCCACCTACCTCTGCCTCCCAAAGTATTGGGATTACAGGCATGAGCCACCGTGCCCAGCTGGGCCTACTATTTTTTGTTTTGCTCATGTTGACATGTCTGAGATAGAGAGCCTATTATTAAAGCACTGTGCTAAGGCTGCGAGAAGGTACTAGTGTGATTGAAACAATCTCGTATTATAATGCCATCCTGATTTTAGTTAATCTAGTTGACTGGCTGGCCTCATAAGTAGCTGTGATGATCATAATTTTTATGCCAAACACATGTAATTGTCTGAGCATACAGGTGTACTGAAAGAATTAGGTGGAACAGGATATTTGAAATCAGAATTGTTCTGGAAAGTCGGGAACATAAAGCTTTGTCTTAACACAGTTGTCTGTATTGCACAATTAATATTTACAGAATGGTGCACCTTATGTTATCTTTTTATTTTTCCACCTAACTCTCTAGATTGAAAGGTACTTAACGTGCAGAAGAAGATCTTATCCTTCTTTGTAGTCACAGTACTGAAGAAGGTGATAAATATTTGTTGATGATAATGTAATGTCACCTGTCCAAGTGTAGCCATCATCTTCAGTAGTTACTTGATCTGCTGTTGTCTCTGGCAAGACCACTATGTGCTGCTGCAGAGGAGCTGTTGTCACCTTGAACTATCTCTGTGGCAGTCTGGAGGAGGGCAGGAGGGAGAAGGGAAGGAATAAATGAACAAAGCTGAGTGTGGATAGTAGTGTTTGAAGGCAGATGAAAAAGCAAACTTAGTGAAGTGTGGCCTGGGTGGTCCTCTAACTTCTACCTAGAAGACATTAAATCTTTACTCCCTTCTTTTTATGTAGGAAGGGCACAGGGAAAGTCAGGCCTTTGGTCTGCTTGGTAATAGCAGGTATCCCACTAATTAGAATATAACTTAAAAAACTCCATTCCTCTAGCAAAATGTTCAAATGTCTGTGCTCAGTGTCACATTTGTCCTGCTTTGTAAGACTTTGTGTTTATAAAAAGGCAAGTGGACCCAGAAGGGGAAAAACGTGCTGTGCTGAGAAACTAGCTGCTATAGGTTATGCTTTTCTGTCTTCGCTTGTGGCTCTTCTAGTTATTTGAGACAGGCAAAAACCCCAAAGTGTTTTTCCCACTCTGTTCCCACAGTCACTCAACACAACACTTCTGACACCAGATACATGGGAGTTGTTTCCCCATACACCAAGCAGTTCTCTAGTAGACACATCAGCGGGGTGTCCTCTAAGTCAGTTAAATTCTAACACTCTATCTGGAGATAGTGTCAGATCCCACCAGTTGAGGGCTCAGTCCCACAAAACTGTCCCAACTTGAGGCACTAGTCACAAGTAGTAAATTGTCACCTGTTCTTCTGACCTACCAGCTATAAATTGAGAGTTCTGACAGTCCCTCCTCGGCTTGATTAATCTGCTAGAGTGGGTCACAGAACTCAGGAAAACACTTTACTTATATTTACCCATTTACTCTAAAGGATATTAAGAAGGATACAGATGGCTGGGCGTGCTGGCTCATGCCTGTAATCCCAGCACTTTGGGAGGCCAAGGAGGGCAGATCACCTGAGGTCAGGAGTTTGAGACCAGCCTGACCAACATGGTGAAACCCCATCTTTACTAAAAATACAAAAAAATTAGCTGGGCGTGGTCGTGCATGCCTGTAGTCCCAGCCACTAGGGAGGCTTAGGCAGGAAAATTGCTTGGACCCCGGGGACGGAGGTTGCAGTGAATTGAGATCACACCACTGCACTCCATCCAGCCTGGGCAAAAGAGTGGAAAAAAAGAAAAAAGGATACAGATGAATAGCTAGATGGAAGAGATGTATAGGGTGAGGCATATAGAAAGGGGCATGGAGCTTCTACGCCCTCTCTGGAACTTTCGTGTAGTCAGCTATTCTGAAGCTAATGCGAACCCTGGGGGGTTTGTGTGTGTGTGTGTGTGTGTTTGTTTATGGAGGCTTCATTACAAAGACATAATTGAATACATTATTGGCCATTGGTGATCAGTTCAACCTTTAGACCTTCTCCCCTCCCCTGAGGTTAAGTGGGTAGAGCTGAAAGTTCCCACCCTCTAATCACATAGTTGGTTCCCCAGGCAATCAGCCGCTATCCCAAGGCTATCTAGGAGCCCACCAAGAGTTACTTACTTACAACAAAAGATGCTCCTATTACCAGCCGCGTGCAGTGGCTCACACCTGTAATCCCAGCACTTTGGGAGGCAGATCACGAGGTCAGGAGTTCAAGACCAGTCTGGCCAAA
This sequence comes from Mandrillus leucophaeus, assembly GCF_000951045.1. NCBI lineage: Eukaryota > Metazoa > Chordata > Mammalia > Primates > Cercopithecidae > Mandrillus > Mandrillus leucophaeus. Next base: position 2,177,168 of record NW_012101976.1, on the reverse strand, counting down.
ATAGTGAAACCCTGTCTCTACTAAAAATACACAAAAAATTAGCTGTGTGTGGTGGTGTGCGCCTGTAATCCCAGCTACTCAGGAGGCTAAGGCAGGAGAATTGCGTGAACCTGGGAGGTAGACGTTGCAGTGAGCCAAGATCATACCACTGCACTACAGCCTGGGTGACAGAATGAGACTCTGTCTCAAATAAAACAAAACAAGATGCTCCTATTACCCAGGAAATTCCAAGGGATTTAGGAAATTACAAAAGTTTTAGGAGTTCTGTGTCAGGAACTGGGGTTAAAGACCAATATCAGAACGAAAGATTCTCCTAGTGCCCCCATCTACAAAAGTTTTAGGAGCTTTGTGCTAGGAACCTAGGGTGCGGATGAAATATATCTATACATCTTTTTGTGTGTTTGTTTTTTGAGATGGAGTCTTGCTGCGACACCCAGGCTGGAGTGCAGTGGCGCTATCTCAGCTCACTGCAACCTCCGCTTCCCAGGCTCAAGCGATTCTCCTGCCTCAGCCTCCCGAGTAGCTGGGACTA
>NW_012101976.1:2165898-2175826 GCF_000951045.1 Mandrillus leucophaeus | reverse complement strand
TGAGACGGAGTCTTGCACTGTCACCCAGGCTGGAGTGCAGTGGTGCGATTTCGGCTCACTGCAACCTCCACCTCCCGGGTTCAAATGATTCTCCTGCCTCAGCCTCCGGAGTAGCTGGGATTATAGGTGTGCACCACCACGCCTGTCTAATTTTTGTATTTTTAGTAGAGATGAGGTTTCACCATGGTGGCCAGGCTGGTCTCGAACTCCTGACTTCAGGTGATCTGCCGGCCTCGGCCTCCCAAAGTGCTGGTATTACAGGCATGAGCCACCATTCCCAGCTCAAGTTTCTTATATAAAATGGTGTATAGAATTTGCATGTAACTTATACCTTTCGTATTCTTTAAATCATCTGTATTTATAATACCTAATACAGTGCTACGTAAATAATTGTTATATTGTATTGTTTAGGTAATCATGACAAGAAAAAAAGTCTGTACATGTGTAGTACAGATGCAGCCATCTTGTTTTTTTTTCTTCCCCCCGAAGATTGATTGGTTGATTGAGAGGGCATCTCGCTCCGTCACCCAGGCTGGAGTGCAATGGTGCAGTCTTGGTTCACTGCAACCTCCGCCTGCTGGGTTCAAGCGATTCTCTTGCCTTAGCCTCCCAAGTACCTGGGATTACAGGTGCCTGCCACAACCCCCGGCTAATTTTTACATTTTTAGCAGATTACGGGGTTTCACCATGTTGGCTAGGCTGGTCTTGAACTCCTGACCTTAAGTGATTCACCCACTTCCACCTCTCAAAGTGCTATGATTACAGGCGTGAGCCACCATGCCAGGCCTTTTTGTGAATATTTTTAATCTGAGGTTGGTTGAATCCACAAATGCAGAGCCCATGGATATGTAGGGCTGACTGTACTGTATTGAGCCTCTAAGGTGTGCAGAGTATTGGCACTGAGGGGATGTGCAAATACAACAGCAAACCAAGCACAGTCTTTGTTTACTAGGAGCTAGTAGTAACTTTGAGAAGACACAAAACAGTAAAATCACTTTGTAAGGTTTATGAGAGTTTTGAGAGGCCGGGGAAGTTAGAGTGGAGAAATTGAGAAAACGGGAGAACTTGCACTGAACCCGCTAAGATAGAGTAGGAAGAGAAGAGAAGGAAGGAGGCCAGAGAAAGAAGAAACCTTTCTTAGAGCACTCAGGGTCTTACTGAAAACTTTACCCATAAAAAGAGAATGTCACTGATAGACTCCTTTTAGAACAGGGATTGTTTTTTTGTTTTTGTTTTTATTTTTGTTTTTGAGAGAAGTCTCGCTCTTGTCCCCCAGGCTTGAGTGCAATGGCTCAATCTTGGCTCACTGCAACCTCTGCCCCCTGGGTTCAAACGATTCTCCTGCCTCTGCCTCCCAAGTAGCTGGGATTAAGGTGCCTGCCACCACCATGCCCAGCTAATTTCTGTATTTTTGTTAGCGACAGGGTTTTACCATGTTGGCCAGGCTGAGCTCGAACTCCTGACCTCAGGTGATCCACCCACCTTGGCCTCCCAAAGTGCTGGGATTACAGGCATGAGCCACCATGCCTAGCCACAGGCAACATTTTAAAACTATGCTATTGTCCTGGAGAGAGAATCTGAAGCCTTGCTCTGATTCTGAAAGGAATTTGCAACCAAAAACAGGATAAGGGGCCGGGCGTGGTGGCTCATGCCTGTAATCCCAGCACTTTGGGAGGCCGAGGCAGGCGGATCACGAGGTCAGGAGATCGAGACCATCCTGGCTAACACTGTGAAACCCCGTCTCTACTAAAAATACGAAAGATTAGCCGGGTGTGGTGGCGGGCGCCTGTGGTCCCAGCTACTCAGGAGGCTGAGGCAGGAGAATGGCGTGAACCTGGGAGACGGAGCTTGCAGTGAGCCGAGATCGCACCACTGCACTCCAGGCTGGGCGACAGAGCAAGACTCCGTCTCAAAAAAAAAAAAAAAAAAAAAACGGGTAAGGATTATTCTGACAAATACCCTTTCTTCCCATCTTCAGAAGTACACATCTCTCAATTTGTGTCTTCGAACACAAATTGTGTTCGAAAAAGGAAGTATTTGAGTAGATTAAAGACAGAAACCCTAGGACATTCCTTTGTAAACAAATAGCCTTTTACCAAACACCAACTGTCAAGGGACTTGCCTGAGTACTTGTCCAAAGGACAGCATGTCCCCATGTGTAAGCAGTGGTCTAATCTGGTTCCTAGGAGAGGACTGCTGAGGCCGCAGCAACTTAACTAGCTGGTGTGGGTGAGGCAGAAGTGTTTAGAGCTCAAGGTCTGCCTTTAGTCAAGGACAGCTGATTAGAGTATGTGCCTGTCCCTAATACAGGGTTAGAGCTCAGTACCAATGCTGGGGATGAGGTGAGTTGAAGACACAGAAACTACATGGTTTTTTGGAAGGTCATGAAGTTTTCAAGGAGCTAGTGGGCAACTGGAAATGATGTGTGGAAGAGTAGATGGAGCTCTGGCCCAGTGGCCAGAAAGCTCTGGGCAGGTCAGGTCTGGGAACAATGACTAATCCAGGCCCAGCTTCCCACTGCTGATTTGGACATACAGGCCTAAAATAAGAGACCGTGCCCAGAGCCACTGGTCACTTAGCACAGGTAGTGGGAAATGGTAGCCAGCAAATGTTTAATTGAGTATCTTATGTCTCCTAGACCATAGCTGAGCAAAGTAAGCCAAGCTCGAGGTCCTGAGGGGACTGAGGAGCTGAGCTCAGTCCCTTTTGGCCCTCCTTTTTCTTTCTCTCCTCATTTTAAGTATGGAAGCTCACTTATTTCTTTTATGTATTGGCCATGTGTATAGGGTTTTGTTTGAAAAAAGGCTTGAGGCTGGGCATCATGGCCCACGACTGTAATCCCAGTACTTTGGGAGGCCAAAGAGAGATCGCTTGAGCCCAGGAGTTGGAGACCAACCTAGGCAACATAGTGAGACCCTGTCTCGACAAAAAAAATTTTAATTAGCTAGACGTGGTAGTGAATGCCTGTAGTCCCAGCTGCTCCAGAGGCTAAGTTGGAAGTATCACCTGAGCCCAGGAGTTGAGGCTGCAATGAGCTATGATTGAGCCATTGCACTTTAGCCTGAGCAACACAGGAAGACCCTGTCTCAAAAAAAAAAAAAAAAAAAGTTTGGGCACAGTGGCTCCTGTCTGTAATCCCAGCACTTTGGGAGGCCAAGGTGGGTGGATCACCTGAGATCAGGAGTTTGAGACCAGCCTGACTTCTAAAAATACAAAATTAGCCAGGCGTGGCCGGGTACAGTGGCTCATACATGTAGTCCCAGCACTTTGGGAGGCCGAGGCGGGTGGATCACCTGAGGTTGGGAGTTCGAGACCAGCCTGACCAACATGGAGAACCCTTGTGTCTACTAAAAATACAAAATTAGCTGGATGTGGTGGTGCATGCCTGTAGTCCCAGCTACTCAGTAGGCTGAGGCAGGAGAATCGCTTGAACCCGGAGGCAGAGGTTGCAGCAAGCCAAGATTGCGCCATTGCACTGTATTGTTTTGCTGCAACAACAGCGAAACTCCACCTCAAAAAAAAAAAAAAAGGCTTGAGTATACCTCTCACGGGCTTGGAGAACGCCTGAGCTGTTGGACAGTTGCCTTTTCCATTTTATCTGCTTTTTTCTGAAGCTGTTCATTCATTGTTGCCTAATCATGTCCTCAGTCAGTAGTTGATGTTCTGGGCTATTTGAATTTCCTCTGAATAACGATTAATGGAGATAATGATGTTTGACCAGTTCTGGAAACTCTTTGGAATTAAAGGAATTAAACTCTTGGACATTAAACTTCACTTTAATATGTATAGTTGTGGGTGCTGCCCCATTTGAGGAGATTGTAACAGGAAGTTACTCAGTTTTACAGCAAACTGCTGGGATTTTTTATTTTTTCTTTTTCTTTTTTTTTCAGTAAATTATGATAACTGTAGCATTTTCTTTTGCAATAATGATAACCTAAAGCCTTGGTGTTTCCTCCAAAATGTGCATAGATACAGGATGTGGGCTTGTTACAAAGTTGTATAACTGTTGCCTTTTTGTGGTTGACCCCTTCCCCAGAGAACAACACGAAGAGACCTTGCTGCTGCTATGAAACACAGACTCTAAGGACAACTTGGGGGACACTGGATGTTTTTTCACAGATGTAGACATCAAGGAGTCAGTGGTTTGTGTATGCATTGAGTGGAGAAGGCTGGCAAGCATTTGCCACCATGACAGTTAAAAATGTGCCTGTACATTTCTCTCTTTTTTTGAGACAGGATCTCACTCTGTCGCCTAGGCTGGAGTGCAGTGGTGCGGTTTTGGCTCATTACAACCTCCACCTCCTGGGCTCAAGCAATCCTCCTGCCTCAGACTCCTGAGTAGCTGGGACGACAGGCCTGTGCCACCATGCCCAGCTAATTTTTGTAGTTTTTTTTATAGAGACAGGGGTTTTTGCCATGTTGCCCAGGCTGGTATACATTTCTTTATATAAAGAAGGCGCAAGTAACACAGTGTTATGCTACCAATCAGGCTTTCAGAGACCATAAAACAAAATCTAAAAGGTACGCTCTCAGTAGTCATATCTGTGGAATGTAAGGAGGCCAGTTTAAGACCAATGTAATGCAGCATTTTCCCTTCATATATGAAACAGTGAGTTACTCAAGCACAAAGCGTCAAATGCTTGATCCCCCAACAGGGCCATTCTCATCCTTCACCAAGTGTTTAGTCATTAGGCAGCCATCATCCTCCCTCCCTTTCTCCCTTCTTTCGTCCCTTCCTTCCTTCCTTCCTTCCTTCCTTCTGCAGTGGCATAGTCATGGGCTCAAGTGATCCACCTCAGCCTCACGAGTAGCTGGGACCACAAGCACTCACCACCATATCCAGGTAATTTTATTTTACTTTTTAAAAATTTTTTGAAACAGAGCCCTACTCTGTCACATAGGCTGGAGTGCAGTGGCACGATTTTGGCTCACTGCAGGCTCCAACCCCAGGGTCAAGTGATCCTCCTACCTCAGGCTCCCAGATAGCTGGGACTACAGGCGTGTGCCACCATGCTCAGCTAAGTTTTGTATTTTTTGTAGAGATGGGGTTTTGCCATGTTGCCCAGGCTAGTCTGGAACTCCTGTACTCAAGCTATTCACTTGCCTTGGCCTCCCAAAGTGCTGGGATTACAGGTGTGAGCCACTGCGTCCAGCCTCATCCAGCTAGTTTTATAATTTCTGGGGGGAGGTAGCAACAGGGTTCTGTATATGTTGCCCAGGCTGGTCTCGAACTCCTGGCCTCAGTGATCCTCCTGTCTCAGCCTCCCAAAGTGTTGGGATTATAGGTGTGAGCTACCACACCTGCCCCATTATTCTTTTTTTTTTTGAGACAGAGTCTCACACTGTCACCCAGGCTGGAGTGCAGTGGTGCAATCTCTGCTCACTGTAGGCTCCGTCTCCCGGGTTCACGCCATTCTCCTGCCTCAGCCTCCTGAGTAGCTGGGATTACAGGTGCCCGCCACTACGCCTGGCTAATTTTTTGTATTTTTAGTAGAGATGGGTCTCACCGTGTTAGCCAGGATGGTCTCGATCTCCTGACCTCGTGATCCACCCACCTCAGCCTTCCAAAGTGCTGGGATTATAGGCGTCAGCCACCACGCCCGGCCCGTTATTTTTATACCTGAGATTCACCTTTAATTGCCCTCTGTCATCAGCACTTTGAGAATGCCTCAATTTTGAGAATACCGTGTATTCTGGAAATGATTCATTCAGTCAACAAACCCTGATTGGTGTGTAGTTGGGTAATAGGAGGCCAAGATAAATGAACTGTAATCTGGAAAACAAACATATAAACAGATACATACCATAACAAGATACAAGTGCTAGGATGGATCATAAAAGGCTTACTTAGGTAGCTCTGAATGTAATATCAGGCCTACAGTATTATCACTTAATGTTGTTTTTTGGATCTTATTTTTAGAAGCAGCACAACCTTTTTCTTGGAGGAAATAATAGCAAGGAATAGGGGAGCTGTTCTGACTGAAGCAGGGTATAGGAGGCCTACAGCCTTTCCTGCTTTGCCTCCTGTTCAAAGCCATCCTCCCTGCAGTTCACTGAGAAATGACTCATTGGAACTCCAAGGAAGTCCTACAGCTAGCTAGTTGCAGACCTGGTAGTAGAAGTTAGTTCTACTGATTCTTGGCTTTCTTAGCAGTCAGATACCAGACTGATAAACAATAATGAAATTTCTCCCAGTTTTCTGTTCCATCCCACAAAGAAGTCAATAAACACATTTCTGTCAGGGACTTCAGCCTGCCTGGCTTTGTTACTGAGTTCATTTTAAATGTTTAACTTGCAGAGATCCAAATACATACAAATAAGGTCTATTCCCAGGAAGGTACTGTAACCCTTTTCATTGTCATTTGTGGGCAGTGCCAAGCTGCCTCTAATAGCCTCTTCTGTTTTTTTGGTGGAAATTCAGTTACCTCAGAAATCTGTGTAAGAGATATTTGATAAAGGTGACTAACAATCTCGTCTCTGTAAATTGATGAAAGGATGAGAGGCGTATTAGACTCATGTCCTCTTTTAAATGCACACTGCTTTTGTGGTCCAGCAGGGTTTCTCAACGTTAGTGCTGTTGACAATTTGGGCTGGATCGTTTGTGGTGGTGGGGTATGCGCGTGTGTGCGCACATGCAAGCATGTGTGTGCTTTCTGTGCATTATAGGACATTGAGCAGTGTCCCTGACCTCTACCCACTATTGTCAATAGCACATTCCCATCTTTCAGTTGTGACAACTAAACATGTCTGTAAACATTGCCACATCTCCAAACATGTTCCTTGGGGGACAAGTTGGCCCCCAGTGGAGAAACGCTGGATTGGAGATTGGTTGTCATGAGATGAAAATGCAAATCAGATTTGTCACAGGACAAAGTAAATTTTCAGTTACCTAATTAAACCTTTACTTTTTATAAGTCACTCTAAAGAAACAAAAGTGTGTCCTGTCTTCCATCCCTGATTCTCGGTTACTGGAGGGGACCCTTCACCTAAGTCTTGTTCAGGATCTCCTCGAAGGAGTTAAACTAAAACAATACGATATCTTCCCTTAGGTCTTTTGCAGAATTTGTTTTGCTAGGCCGGGCACTGTGGCCCACTCCTGTAATCCTAGCACTTTGGGAGGCCAAGGCGATTGGATCGCTTGAGTTCAGGAGTTCAAGACTCACCTGGGCAACATGGTAAAATACCATCTCTACAAAAAATACCGAAAAATTACCTGGGCATGGTGTTGCATGCCTGTAGTCCCAGGTACTTGGGGGACTGAGGTGGGAGGATCACTTGAGCTCAGGAGGTCAAGGCTGCAGTGGGCCGAGACTGACACTGCACTCCAGCCTAGGTGACAAAGTGAGACTCTATCTCAAAAAGTACATATATATATTTTGCTTGAAATTCCAAGATTTTTCTTTCTTTTCTTTCTTTCCTTCTTTTTATTTTTTATTTTTTATTTTTTTTGAGATAGAATCTCGCTCTGTTGCTCAGGCTGCAGTGCAGTGGCATGATCTCTGCTCACTGCAGCCTCTGCCTCCCGGGTTCTGAGTAGCTAGGACTACAGGCACACACCACCACATCCATCTAATTTTTGTATTTTTAGTAGACGTAGGGTTTCACCATATTGGTCAGGCTGGTCTTGAACTCCTGACCTTGTGATCCACTTGCCTTGGCCTCCCAAAGTACTGAGATTACAAGTGTGAGCCATTGTGCCTAACCCCCATATACTTTCAAACAAGAAATGGAAATATCGCTGTGTCCATGAAAAGCCCTATAGGCAGCATCAAATCTATACTAGGGGCCAGATGCAGTACCTCACAACTGTAATCCCAACACAGGGAGGGTGAGAGGATTCCTTGAGGCCAGGAGTTCGAGACCAGCCTGGGCAATATATTGAGACCCTATCTCTACAAAATACTTTTTAAAATTAGCATAGTGGTGCGCACATGTAGCCCTAGCTACTTAGAAGGATGAATTGGGAGGATCGCCTGAGCCCAGGAAGTAGAGTCTGCAGTGAGCTAATACTGCACCACTACGGTCTCCTAAGTAGATGGGACACTCCAGACAGAGCAAAACCCTGTCTCTAAAAACAAACAAATAAATAAATAAATGGCTTACACTGAGGGTCACAGACTTTGAGTTGAGGTTCATCATGAAGAATCTCCATTTTTATTCTAATAGCACTAGATACAGGCTGGGTGCGGTGGCTCACGCCTATAATCCCAGCACTTTGGGAGGCTGATGCAGGCAGATCACGAGGTCAAGAGATTGAGACCATCCTGGCCAACATGCTGAAACCCCGTCTTTACCAAAAATATAAAAAATTAGCTGGGTGTGGTGGCATGTGCCTGTAATCCCTACTACTCGGGAGGCTGAGGCAGGAAAATTGCTTGAACCCAGGAGGCAGAGATTGCAGTGAGCCAAGATTGTGCCACTGCACTCCAGCCTGGTGGCAGAGCAAGACTTGTCTCTCCGTCTCAAAAAAAAAAAAGACTGGGTGCGGCGGCTCACCTTGTAATCCCAACACTTTGGGAGGCCAAGGCGGGCAGATCACTTGAGGTCAGCAGTTTGAGACCAGCCTGGGCAACATGACAATACCTTGACTCTACTAAAAATACAAAAATTAGTTGGGTGTGTTGGCCTGTAGTCCTAGCTACTCAGGAGGCTGAGGCACAAGAATTGCTTGAACCCGGAGGGAGTGGGGAGGGATAGCGTTAGGAGATATACCTAATGTAAATGACGAGTTAATGGGTGCAGCACACCAACATGGCACATGTATACATATGTAACAAACCTGTATGTTGTGCACATGTACCCTAGAACTTAAAGTATAATTTAAAAAAAAAAAATTTTTTTTTTGAACCCAGGAGTGGGAAGAAAAAGGAAATATTAGGGGACATTTGTTAATTTTACATTTCTTTTTTCTTTTCTCTTCTTTTTCCTTTTTTTTTTTTGAGACAGAGTCTTGCTCTGTGGCCCAGGCTGGAAGCCAGAATTCAGTGGTTCCGTCATAGCTCATTGCCACCTCTACCTCCTGGGCTCAAGTGATCTTCCCACCTGAGCCTCCTAAGTAGATGGTACCACAACTGCATGCCACTCCCCTCCACCCCCGGCAGCCTACCAGCTAATTAAAATTTTTTTTCTTTTTTTTTTTTTTTAGAGATGGGGTCTCCCTGTGTTGCCCAGGCCAGTCTCAAACTCCTAGGCCCAAGCAATCCTCTTGTCTTGGCCTCTCAAAGTGCTGGGATTACAGACATGAGCCACTGGGCTCAGCCATTAATTTTAAGTTGCAAGGGATGTTTTCTTTAGTTTATTAATCAGCACCATATAATGTCACAGTTTTATAACTCATTTATCTCATTTAATTCTCATACCTACCTTGTGGAATTGTTATCACTGTCCTTTACAGATGAAGAAAGAAACTCCAAGAAATTAAGTAGCTGGCCCAAGTCTACCCAACTGGGATGGGCAGAACCAGGGTTTGCTCTTGGTTGTACCTTTCTAGAGCCTGTGCCTTAACCACATCCATGTGCTGCCTCTTGGCCTCTGTGCATCCAGTAGATTCTCTCATGGCTAGGCTCATCTTAATTAACATTTGTTGGGTGCCTACTACGGCTCAGTCTCTAGAGATCATTGTAAAATCCAGTCCACTGCCCCAGCTCCTCGTGTGTCTTTTGAACACATTAGTATTGTGCTGTACAGAAAGGACTTCTGTGCATATGCCTGCTGTTACGCTTTTTGAACCCAGTTTCTAGAAACTTTCATTCAGATGGGGGGATTCGGTCTTCTTATCATAGAATATATACAGAAGTACAAATATTTAAATCTTTATCTAAATTAATAGTCACACATGCCATTTATACAGATAGCAAGTTATAGCCAAGTGACAGTTGTGATGGGAGGCCGTGTCCAGGGAATTTTTTTTTTTTTTTTTTTTTTTTTG
>NW_012101976.1:2147677-2165195 GCF_000951045.1 Mandrillus leucophaeus | reverse complement strand
AGTAATGCATGCTGATCTGTTTTCTCTTCCCTTCAATCCTGAAAGGTTTCTTTGAAGAGCTGGAGTGTGGAGTGTCTAGAAAGCTTTCCTAGAAAGCTAGCGTACATTTTGCTAAATAATCACTGTGTCACTTAGATTTTCTACTCTTTAAGTGTGGTTATGAGATGTGTTCCAACTAATTTGTTATTAACAATGAAGTTTATGAATGCTTTGCCTTTAAAAAAATAAGTTTGGGTGGGGTGCAGTGGCTCACGCACCCCAGTACTTTGTAATCCCAGCACTTTGGGAGGCTGAGGCAGGCAGATCGCTTGAGTCCAGGAGTTTGAGACCAGCCTGGACAACATGGTGAAACCCCATCTCTACTAAAAATACAAAAATTAGCCAGGTGTGGTGACTTGTGCCTGTAGTCCCAGCTACTTCAGGGGCTGAAGCAGGAGGATCAAATCCAGGCTGCAGTGAGCTATGATCACACCACTGTACTCCAGCCTGCGTGAAAAAGTGAGTCTCTTAAAAAAAAAAGTTTGGTCGGGCATGGTGGCTCATACCTGTAATCACTGTAATCGCAGCACTTTGGGAGGCCAAAATGGGAGGACTGTTGAGGCTAGGAGTTCAAGACCAGTCTGGGTTTGATTGGGTTAAAGATTATCCCTGTAAGTTGGCTCCCTTTCTGAGAAGTTGTTTAGAGTAGAAGAGAGAGCTGCATTTACAGCTAATTGCTAGTAATTTCACATCATCTGCAATATATTTTCTGGACACTCTGCCCGACTACTCCTGTGGGACATTGTCATTTATGTGCAAATCAGGCCCTATATACTAAGGGAGGAAAACAGTTGAGGACCTCCTTTTTTAGGAACTCTTGGTGCCTTGTGCATTAAGACAGGGAGTCAGAAGGTAAGAAGGAAGCAGATTCCACTTTGCTTACCACTCTTAGGGTGTAGGCAGGGCCCGCTGGTAGTGCTGGGAAAGCCGACCATCCTTCTCTGAGCAAGTCCAATAGCTGCTGCTGCTAGTTCCGTCCTACCATAGGCACAGTCTGTGTAGGATGAGCCAACCATATGTGGCATTACTGGTTTTTGGCCTGGGCTTGTTTCCTTGCCCCAACTTCAGCCCCCACCAGAATCTGGGCAGTCATTGTGAAGAAGCCTAGGAATAATACCTTACTCTACAGGCCTGTGGAAACGTGTAAAGATACCTTGCAGGCCCAGAGTGAGAAACTGGAGCTGCCTTGTTCGATTGACCAAAGGCTTGTCCTATAGAGTTGCTAATTTTACAGGAAGTTTATGTTAACATACTTTCTATCTATTGCACTACCATTTCTGAGGCACAATATATTTAATATATTTCAGTAGGCAGAAATATAGGACTGCTTAGATTTTAAACACTCAATACATGTTTGACACGGTTTAGTCTATTTCTCTGTAGTTACTATAGCAATGGATGCTATAGAGATGTGCAGACCCTATTGTGACCTCCCTTTGGTATAGGGATGCTCTGGAGCCCTTGGCTTCATTGTCCACTAAGGTCTAGCAGGTCTGATTGCCTCTCTTCAGGCACTGAATATTGGGGTATGCCATCCTCCCCTGCTGGAACCAGCCTTGGCCTGCCCTGTTAGTCATCAAAAATAGATCTCACCAGGGAACAATCTTCTCAGGTTGTTGTGTAATCTGAGTGAGCCAAGGTGAGTGTTTTGGGGACAAGCAGCATCAACTTCTGAATCTTCAGCTGGGCCTGAGCACTTATTTCTCAGAAATAATAGAATCTTGCTCACTTTTCTTTCTTTTTTTTTTTTTTTTAGACAGAGTCTTACTCTGTTGACCAGGCTGGAGTGCAGTGGATCGATCTCAGCTCATTGTAGCCTCCACCTCCTGGGTTCAAGCGATTCTCCTGCCTCAGCCTCCTGTATAGCTGGTATTACAGGCGTGGGCCACCACACCTGGCTAATAATTGTATTTTTAGTAGAGATGGGGTTTCACCATGTTGGCCAGGCTGCTCTCGAATTCCTGACCTCAAGTGATCTGCCCACTTCGGCCTCCCAAAGAGCTGGGATTATAGGTGTGAGGCACCATGCCCGGCCTCTTGCTCACTTTTCATACTAAAACAACAAATTACAGGCTCTAGTTTAACCTGTCTACTGCATGCATAAATGCAGTGTGGTACGAGTGCCTCTAGCCCATAACTTCAGTTTCCATGTTACTAGCAGTCTGTGGTGACACTATACTAATCTCACATGCAGGAACCAATGAGGATTAACTAGGGACACAGGAGGAGTTACCTTGCATTCAGAACGACTCAAGTTTAGTCTCAACTTGATCACTAGCTCTCTGAGTGACCTTGCCCATGTTAATTCTCTTGATCTTAGTTTCTTCAGAGCCAATGAGACACTGCTTGAAAGTGACTTAGCCTGGTATACCCAGGTCTGTCAGACTTATAGTCTAGTGCTGTCTTGGGTGAACTTGAGGGCCGTCTACCAAGGCAGGAATGGCTTCTTTAAAAAAAAAAAAAATTGGCCGGACGCGGTGGCTCAAGCCTGTAATCCCAGCACTTTGGGAGGCCGAGACGGGCGGATCACGAGGTCAGGAGATCGAGACCATCCCAACATGGGCTAATGTGGTGAAACCCCGTCTCCACTAAAAAATACAAAAAAAAAAAACTAGCCAGGCGAGGTGGCGGGCGCCTGTAGTCCCAGCTACTCGGGAGGCTGAGGCAGGAGAATGGCGTGAACCTGGGAGGCGGAGCTTGCAGTGAGCTGAGATCCGGCCACTGCACTCCAGCCTGGGCGACAGAGCGAGACTCCGTCTCAAAAAAAAAAAAAATTATTTTATTTTTATTTTTTTGTAGAGGGGGGGCTCACTATGTTTCCTAGGCTGGTCTCAAACTCCTGGACTCAAGTGATCCTTCAGCCTCGGCCTCCCAAAGTGCAGAGATTATAGGTGTGAGCTACCAGAACCAGCCTCCAGGAATGGCTTCTAAGGCTTCAGGCTGCTTGTGGAGAGGAAAGCATCTGGGAGCTGATGGCACTCTCAGGTTTCCCAAAATGACAGTTCTGCATACGCACCTTAATCACCTACTTTTTTTCCCTCTACCCCCAAATACTATTCACAGTTACTGTTTATGATAGAAGCTGAAGCTTACAGGTGACAATTTTTGTGCCTGTGTGAAAGGAAACATGACTGACTCCACTTATCCACAGGACACCTGCTTTCAAGGTTGTTCAGTGTTGGAATAATATTTGCTTGGTAGTAACCTAGGGATGACCCAAGGTTTCATCAGTTAAAGCCAGCCCTGTGGGATGCCTGAAGCCTAGGCTCTGTCCCTATAAAAATCCCACCAGAACTATTTTAGAATTCACTCAGGGCTTTACCACCTCCCCCCGCCCTGGTGCTGCCTATGAAACTAAAGAATCCTCTGCTTCTCAGCCCTGGGACACATTCTCCTCATATAAAGTGAGGTGGCAGTCAGGGAACAGGGGCGAGTCTTGTGCTTATTTCAGTTATAATAGGAAGACTCTATCAGGACTCATCGTTGTCCCAGCAATAGTCAATTCCAGGCCCCTTCTTTGAACTCATTTCAGTGTTTCAGGTTCCGTCCTTCGTGTCTGCCTTCACTGCTTGCTCAGTTGTATTTGCACATGGCTAGAGATGAGCACACTTCTCTTCTCCAGTAAAAAAGCCTGCAAGAAAAGTCTTGGACTTCTTGAACTGCTATCAGTTTTTTTTTTTTTAATTCAATATATTTTTTGAGATGGAGGGGGTCTCACTTTGTTGCCCAGGATGGTGTTGAACTCCTGGCCACAAGCGATCCTTCTACCTCAGCTTTCCAAAGTGCAGAGATTATAGGCTTGAGCTACCACAACCAGTCTCTTGTCAGTTTTTGAGGTTACTTAAGAGGCTAATGCCTTTAAATGAGTTTGCCTTCCTTTTTGCCCAGACATGTAAATGCTTATTTAGTAAATCTGACTCAAGTGCTTTGTGTCCCGAGTCCCCACTTTTCCAGGATTCATTGTCTTTTTTTTGTTTGTTTGTTTTTTGAGACAGAGTCTCGCTTTGTAGCCCAGGCTGGAGGGCAGTGACATGGTCTCGGCTCACTGCCAAGCTTCACCTCCCGGGTTCACGCCATTCTCCTGCCTCAGCCTCCCGAGTAGCTGGGACTACAGGCACCTGCCACCACACCCAACTAATTTTTTTGTATTTTTAGTGGAGACGGGGTTTCACTGTGTTAACCAGGATAGTCTCAATCTCTTGACCTCGTGATCCACCTGCCTCGGCCTCCCAAAGTGCTGGGTTTACAGGTGTGAGCAATCGCGCCCAACCCTTTTTTTTTTTTTTTTTTTTTGAGACACAGTCTTGCACTGTCGCCCAGGCTGGAGTGCAGTGGCACTATCGGCTCACTGCATCCTCCACCTCCTGGGTTCAAGCAAGTCTCGTGACTCAGCCTCCCGAGCAGCTGGGATTACAGTCATGCGCCACCACACCTGGCTAATTTTTTATATTTTTAGTACAGATAGGGTTTCGCCATGTTGGCCAGGCTGGTCTTGAATGCCTGACCTCAGGTGATCTACCCATTTGACCTCCCAGAGTGCTGAGATTACAGACGTGACCCACTGTGCTCAGCTGGATTCAGTCTTAACTTGCTCTTTTTTTTTTTTTTGAGTCTCACTCCCTTGCCAGGCTGGAGTACAATGGTGTGATCATAGCTCATTGCATCCTTGAACTCCTGGGGTTAAAAGATCCTCTGGCCCCAGTTTCCCAAGTGGTTGGGACTACAGGTGTGTGTCACCACGCCTGGCTAATTATTTTATTTTTCGTAGAGACAAGGTCTGGCTGTGTTGCCCAGGCTAGTCTTAAACTCCTAGGCTTAGGTGATGCTCCCACCTTGGCCTCCCAAATTGCCGGGATTATAGGTGTGAGCCACTGCACTCAGCCTGGATTTGCTCGTTTATCAAGAGGTTAATAGTCACTTTTCCATTCAAGGAACTGTGGGATTGAATTGCCCCAGTGATTGAAATGAAAGGGCTTATGTATAATATTTCCTGAGGAGTGGTAGTACCAGAGTTCAGAGGAGACCTCAGGCCATTTATTCTATAAACTTAGAAGCTATAGTTCTAGATGATGTGGCTTCTTCAGGGTGTTGAGAAGTCTTTGTTATATAGTGCCTTATTGGATTAGAACTGATTGAGCTCTGTCTGCTGCCCCAAACCTGTGGCTCAGCCAATCTCCAGTGGCATCTGCAATGTGGGTATTCTAGCCTGCAGTGGTCACATGGTTCACCTTGGAAAGGGCAGATATTCCTGTTTCCTGACACTGCTGGAGAATGAGGTCTGAGTTAGAAGTCCTCAGGTGTGACCTGCCCAGAACTATCTGAATTTGCTAGATTTCTTGTTCTTTCTCAGTGTTTAACAATCATCCAATTGCTCATTCTCACCAGTGACTTCCTCAGTAAGAGCTCAATATTCGAGGTGGTGCTGCATTTTGTCAAACATTCATACATGTTAGCCCACTTAGTCTTCGCAGCACACAGTGGATTAATGGATTTTTAAAAGCTGGTATTTACACACGATGGAATACTACTCAGCCATAAACAATAAGGAAATTCTGTCATTTGTGACTACATGGATGCATCTAGAGGACATTATGCTGAGTGAAGTAAGCCAAACAAAGAAAGACGAATGGTGCATAGTATCACTTATATGTGAAATCTGAAAAAGTCCAAGTTATAGAAGGAGAGTGTAAAATGTTGGTTACCATTGGCTGGGGGAAAGGAAAGGTGGGTGTGGAAAGGGGAGATGTTGATTAAAGGGTACAAAATTTCAGTTAGGAGAAATAAGGTCTGATGATCTGTCTTACAGCATAGTGACTATAGTTAATATGGTTAATATTATAATAGTATTGTATACTTCAAAATTGCTAAAAGAGTGGATTTTAAAAGTGCTCACCACAAAGAAATAAGTATATGAGCTGATAGATATGTTAATAACCCTGATTTGATTATTCCCCAACGTATACATGTGTGCAAACATCACACTGTACCCCATAAATATAATTGTCAGTTAAAAACTTGGAAGAGTCAAGTCAGATCTGAAGAGAAGTCAAAACAAATTTCATACAGCCAATTTAGAGACATGGGACCCAATTAAAAATTTGTATTACTTGGTATTTTAGAATTTAACTGTTATTTTCTTGTTACACACACAGGCACAGGCACACATATCCTCTGTTTAACTGGCTTTCTCAGCAGGACTCCATCTGTGTATTTGCAACAGCTGTAACTCAGGTTGGATGCTCCCCAGGGTGCTGGCCTGTAAGTCATATTGGACGCTGATCTGAATCTGAGGGAATCTAGATCTCTCTTGTAGGAAGCTTTTGGTTTTACTGGGAAGACAGGATGATAGTCAGTTGTGGAAGCTGAAGAGTAATCACCTCATATTAATATGGTGGCAATTTTATATAGGAGTGAGCTCTGAGCTGCAAACAGCCTTCTAGGAAGCAGGCAGGGGACCCCCATCTAGGGTGATGGTAAGAATCCTGATGCCCAACTGCAAGGCGTTCAGCAGGGAGGGAGCATTGGTGGAGTCCCAGTGCAGAAGTCTCTGAGCAGCCACTTAGCTTCCCCGTGCATGTGGGATAACAACCCGAGTTCATGCTGTGGGCATCTCATGCAGTGCAGTAGCTGGTCACCGTCGAGTGTCACTGTTTCATTGAGTCAGAAGCCTGCAGAATTGTTCTCATTCCAAGGAGTGAGTCAGTCTGCTGTTCCTTACCCTCGGTGCTGGCTGAGCTGAGCAACCTGCTCTCTTCCTTCAGTTCAGGTTTCTCCAGGGCAAAGAAGTCTTTATTGTTCCTTTCTGGATCACAATATAGGAAATGAATTATAATATAGTTCTTAGATTATATTCCCACCTGGCAGCAATGCACTGAGTTTCCTGACATGAAATTTGTTGGACTTAGTCTCCATGCAGGAGGATTTGACATCTTTGTCTGTTGTCTCAGAAGTCCCAGTAGTGCCTGGTGCCAGCAATCTAGCAGGAGCAAAAGCTTTGGGACAGCATTCGGGATCTGCTGAGCTGGTCTAAAGGAACCTCTTTTGCTGGAAGTAACTGTGATAGGAACTTTGTTACTGCTTCTGTTAGCTCAGGTGTTGGAATGAGAATCAGCAGCTGATCAGGTGAACAGCTAGGAGTACTGGAATTATGGAGTAGTGGAGGTAGATGTAATAAACAGAGGGTCACAGGTTTTTGGAAATGGGAAAGAGAGAGGGCAGACTGGCCTTTCTAGCATTTGTAATAGAAAAGAGGACCCAGGAGCTTCCACTGACTAGTTAACGCAGTGCGGGATCTTAGCTGGTTTGCTTGGTCCAATTCCTGTCTCTTGGTTTCTTTTTTCCCTTCCCTGCCTTCCCCTCCCTCTTCCCTTTTTCTTTCCAAGAGAGTTGAGTCACTCCGTATAAAAGAAGCAGGCAGTTGGCTAAAAAATCCAACAAAAAACAAGTATTTATAGCTCTCCTAATTTCCCGCTTGTCATTATCAGTATGCTTGTATACTTTTGCACACAGTTGTAGTCAGTGTTTGGGGTCCTTTTTAAAAAAAAGTTTCTGTAGGCTTTTCCATGCGTGAACACAGCTTATCAACTTGTCCCGGCTGTGCCAGGATTCCATTGTTTACTGTTGTTTGAGCAGTCATGCCCTTTGTTCTTAGGCTGTGTGTTTTTTTTTTTCCTAACATCATAGTATGGCTGTGTATTATTTTGATACAGATTACAATTACTATCACTATTTCTTGAAGTGTATTTCCCAGAGTGGAATATTTTAGGATCTTTTTTTCTTCTTTTTTTTTGGTGGGGACGGGGGTGGGGAACATGTAGCTTCTTGTGGATATTAGAGATTGAAGTCTAAAAAGGTTCTATGTTTATGATTTGGCCCCCAATTTTCTAGAGATTCCAATGGTTCATACAAAGAAAAGAGCATTCAAGTATAGAAACCAACCAGACTAAGTCTGGACATGTAGCTTTTCAGAAAGTGAAAAAATATTACGTTTCTGCTGTTGCAAGGTGGCCTCTGAATGCCACACTGTGTGGCCACTCCCTTGGACAGTGGCTAGGCCACAAGGTCGCCTCCCCTGGCCCCAGTCTGTGGGTTGAATGTGCTAACCGAGCCTTCCCAGGAGCCTCCTCTGCCCCAGCCCCCAGGTCTGTACAGATGGTAGTTGGTACTTTCAGCCCGCCTTGAGGACTCAGTATTCTTCCTGTTAGCTTTCCTTCCAAGTAAAATCAGTAGAACTTGTTTTGAGTTTAGAAAATTTGAAGTCGTGGACAGCAGATTACTTTTTCTTGTTTTTAAAAAATTGCATATTATTGGCATCATGCACGAGATGTTCTCCTTCCTTCCTCTCCCCTCAACCCTAGTTTTTTTTTTTTTTTTTCAGTTGGATGTTTTTACTCAACAAGTATTTATTGAGAATCTAGTATTTTCCAGACCCTGGAGCTATAGCAATGGAAAAGACAGCTGTGGTCCAGAGTTTGGCTTCCCATGGGCTGGGAGGTCAGAACCGGGAGCTGGCAGACAGGAGTGAGGTTGAAAAGGAGCTAACACAAGTAAAGTGCTGCTGAGAAAATGCCCAAGTGGGTACCAAAGGAAGCAGCTTTTTTTTTTTTTTTTTGACAGTCTTGCCCTGTTTCCTACGCTGGAGTGCAGCAGTGACATGATCTTGGCTCACTGCAATCTCCGCCTCCCGAGTTCAAGGGATTTTCCTGCCTTAGCCTCCTGAGTAGCTGGGATTGCAGGTGCCCGCCACCATGCCTGGCTCATTTTTGTATTTTTAGTAGAGATGGGCTTTCACCATGTTGGCCAGGCTGGTCTCGAATTGCTGACCTCAGGTGATCTGCCCACCTCGGTCTCCCTAAGTGCTGGGATTACAGGTGTGAACCACTGCGCCTGGCGCCTTTTTGTATTTTTAAGAGAAGCAAAAGGACTTGTTGTTTAATTAAGCAAGACTATACTCTCCCAGAGCATGCAGTTATTACTGAGTAAAACACAGTTAATGAGATTTAATCACCTTCCCTGTCACTGTTGTGCAGCATGATAATTAGGTGCAAATGGCAAGAAGCGTACTCCAGTCACTGCAGTTGGTGACCTGGGCCATGAATTGCACTTGTCTTTGCCTCATTTTGCCTGTAAGGAGCATGGGGACTGTGGTCCTGGGGTACCTGGGGTGTGCCCTAAGCCTGGTCCTTTGCTTCCATCACCCATCTAGAGGCTCCAGGACCCTTTACTGCACCCCTCCCTCCTCTAGATAGCTCAGTGTTTTCATCCCAGCACCTTTTTCTCTGCTGCCTGAGAATTGAGCAGCCAGAGACAAATTTTGGCTCTCAGGGTCCTCAAGGGTGTAGAGCAAAGCTGTTCTTATTATTTATTTATTATTATTTTAAATATTTTATTTTATTTATTTATTATTGAGACAGCATCTCACTCTGTCGGCCAGGCTGGAGTGCAAGCAGCATGATCTTGACTCACTGCAACCTCTGTCTCCCAGGCTCAAGAAATGCTCCTACGTCAGCCTCCCAAGTAGCTGGGATTACAGGCGTGTGCTACCATGCCTGGCTGATTTTTGTATTTTTAATAGAGACGGGGTTTCACCTTGTTGGCCAGGCTGGTCTCGAACTCCTGACCTCAGGTAATCTGCCCGCCTCGGCCTCCCAAAGTGCTGGGATTACAGGTGTGAGCCACCACACCTGGCCTTTTTAAATTTTTTTTAAGATGGACTCTTGCTCTTTTTCCCAGGCTGGAGTACAACAGCTCGATCTCGCTCACTGCAACTTCTGCCTCCCAGGTTCAAGCGATTCTCTTGCCTCAGCCTCCTGAGTAGCTGGGATTACAGGTGTGTGCCACCATGCCTGGCTAATTTTTGTGTTTTTAGTAGAGACAGGGTTTTACTGTGTTGGCCAGTGGCTGGTCTCGAACTCCTGACCTCGTGATCTGCCCACCTCAGCTTCCCAAAGTGTTGGGATTACAGGCGTGAGCCACCGCGCCCAGCCAGCAAAGATGTTCTTTTACAAAAAAATACATATATATATATAAAAATCAAGGTCTGAAGGCCCATGTGAGGCTTATTCTACAGCTCACAGTGCCTGTTCTGGCCCCTTCATAAGCGGACACACAGCTGGGCAGCCTTATGCTATCCCTGTGAACCACCCATTTCTGGCTTTGTTCATAATATTCCTTTGATCTAGAGGCCCTCCCCAACTCCTGCCCCAAATCCTGTCTGTGTTGAGGGTCCTGCCCCGGGAAGCCCTCTGCATACTGTTCCCTCCATGTGATACCCGCCTGCTTTCACATTCTTCTATACTGTGTTGTGCATCATACAGTTCATCAGCTTTATTGCAGAGTAGAGCGTCTCTGATTTGGAGTCAAGAGAAGGTTCTATTTTTCTGTACATTCCGATGTTTATTTTCTGAGTGTTCTCAGACATCACTAAACCTCAGTCAAAATAAAGTATGATCATGATGTAACGTTCATTGAGTGCTTACCACATGGTAGGCATTGTGCTATATGAGTTATCACTTGACTTCCTAAAATAATCCCAATATAGATGCTAAATGTAAAGGTGAGAGAGACGGTTCAAAAAGGCCTCAGTGAGCAAACCATGTATTAGAATATCCTAAAAGATAACAAAAATATAACTAGCTGTCTAGAGGAAACTCAGGAAGGATATGTGCCTTGAGCCTTTTAAGGACCATTTCTTACACTTCTTTGTTCTTCTTGACACCTGTTTCTGGGTAGAGCACACAGAAAATGCTCAGTAGATAAGTTATTTTTCGTGGCCCAGTTTGGCCTGATTTGGCCCTAGTTCTGTCTTTGTGAGTTACTTTATTAGTTGTTGGTGCTACTGTGCTGCTATTCATGTAGAAGGTTTCCCAAATGGGCTGCGCCTTACATTGCCTGAGCAGAAGCCCCCAGGGATGGAGCATGAGCTTGCCTTGTTATGGGACTGTATTTCCCTGGCTGACGAAGGCTCAGCCTTTGCAGCAGGCAGTGGGAATTGATTGGCCAACTTAATATTTCCTTCAGCCTAGCAAAGTCCTGAGTAGGCTACGGACAGTCTGCTTTTTTGGTAACTCCTGTGGGCTGCCCTCTGCACAAGGCACCCAGCCTCTCACAGGTAGGATGAACTGGCGTCAGCACACTTGCAGAGGGGTGAAACTGTGCGTTGCTTGCCAAGCTTTTTATTTCCCTAAGGTTTTTGAGGTTTTCTTTGTTTTCGGTAACTTTTAATTTTTTTTTTTTTTTTTTTTTTTTTGAGACAAGGTTTCACTCTTATTGCCCAGGCTGGAGTGTGCAGTGGTGCAATCTTGGCTCACTGCAACCACTGCCTCCCAGGTTCAAGTGATTCTCCTGCCTCAGCCTCCCGAGTAGCTGGGATTACAGGTGCATGCGCCACCACATCTGGCTAATTTTGTATTTTTAGTAGAGACGGGGTTTCTCCATGTTGGTCAGTCTGGTCTTGAACTCCCAGTCTCAGGTGATCCACCCGCCTTGGCCTCCCACAGTGCTGGGATTACAGGCGTGAGTCACTGCGTCCAGCCTAACTTTTAAATTTTGATACTTTTTTTTTTTTTTTTGAGACAGAGTTTTGCTCTTGTTGCCCAGGCTGGAGTGCAATGGCGCAATCTCAGCTCACTGCAACCTCTGCCTCCTGGGCTCAAGAGATTCTCCTGCCTCAGCCTCCCGAGTAGCTGGGATTACAAGTGCGCACCACCATGCCCGGCTATATTTTGTATTTTTAGTAGAGACGGGGTTTCACCATGTTGACCAGGCTGGTCTCGAACTCCAGTCTGCCTCGGCCTCCTAAAGTGCTGGGATTACAGGCATCAGCCACTGCACCCTGTCTTGATACAGTTTGAAGCATACAGAAAAATGGTAAGAATAGTACAAAGAACTCTCAAAGAACCTTTTCCCCAGATTCACTGCTAGGATTTTGCCTTGTTTTCTTTTCTGACTTGCCAGTGTTCCCACCCTGCAGCATATGCACATGCACACACCCTGTCTTCTGAACCATCTGACAGAGAGTTGCAGGCAGTGTGCCTTTACTTCTGAATACCCCAGTATGTATTTCTTAGGAACAAAGACATTCTCTTACATAATCGCAGTACAATTATTTTTTAAAACCAGCAAGCTTAATGTCAATACCATGCTATTACCTAATACATTGTTCATATTCAGATTTTTTCCATATTCCACTATGGTCCCAGTAATGGCAGAGCTTTATTTTAAAGAAAACAATCCTGGGGTGTGTGGGTGTCACCTTGGTTACATTGGCTCCGAGGAAAGCAGAACCGGCAGGTATTTGGGGAAGTGACTGCCGTGGGTGCCACATCACCAGCTCCTTGTGTGTCTGCAGGACCAGAGTGAGAGCAGCAAGAACCACACCCAGCAGCAATGTCAGCGGAAGTGGAAACCTCAGAGGGGGTAGACGAATCAGAGAAAAAGAACTCTGGGGCCTTAGAAAAGGAGAACCAAATGAGGTGAGTGATGGGGGCTGGCTGCACTGAGTCAGGTGGGCCCAGCACCTGTCCTGCTCAGCACACCCAGTTTCGTCTGCTGGCAGCACTGGGGAGTGGCCATGGGCCATGAGCTCTGGACCCCTGGGTGCCTGCTTGGCCCTGCAGGGACCGCATACAGCTTCGGCTGCTTAGAGTTCTCCCCACTGGTCTGTTGTCTCATCCCAGGAGGCAGAGCAGGTGCTCCTGGGAGTGCTGATAGGATTTGATGGTAGTCATCCTTTTTTCTTCTTAAAAACTTGCATGTTTTCTCATCTGGGCTGAGAAAGGGTAAATGGAGGCAAAGCTAGCTCTGTTCAGTCTTTACCCTATAAAATTGAGTAACTCTGACTGCAGGGCAGGCTTTCCTTATCTGTATAGGGACAGCTCATGCTAAACCTGAGCTTCCAGGCCCTGTTCTGCATCATTAGCCTCTCTTTATAGCCTAGTCATTGGCCAAGTTTGTTTTTTTATCCCTTGAAATAATTGCTAATAATAAATCGATTCTCACAACATGGATGATAACGAGCTAATCTAAAAAGGCCAGCAGAGGCCAGACCATGATAAGGCCAAATTTCTCTCACTCTTATAGATGGATTGTGTGGACACATGTAAGCCCCTGCCCAAGTACAACCATCTTTAGGATCATATGTTTTCTACCTTGTCCATCCATCCACACACCTTTACACTATGTAATTTCGTTAAGCAGCACAAACCCAAGGTCCCAGCCCCAGCCTCTCGGTTGTCTCTTCATCCTTCCGTGCTTGGTCCTAGTCATATATAGTCCTGAAGAGGCTGTGGGTCCAAGGTGGAAGGAAGGCAGTGGGGCCATCCGAGTAGACCCATGGTCACAGCCTTACTGAGGTGTGTGGATGCCAGGAGACATGTTCCAAGGCAGGCTGTTCCTAGAAGCCAGCAAATACTGATGGGAGTACAGATGTGTGTCTTTTTGGCCACTAGGTGGCCACAGAAGCAAAGCATTGCTCATTTGAGTGGTTCCCAACACAGACGCATGGACGTGGGTACTACTCTCAAGGAGCAGGCCACAGTCATCCCTTGTGTCCTGAGTTCTTGGAGCAGACTGTCATGTCTGCTTGCCCTGTGTTCCCCAACAAATTCCTGCTTTTCGTGTTGGACTGAAGTGTCTGAGAAGCCCCGGCCTCCAGTACAACAGGTGGTCACCTTGGGGTCTGGACTCAGTCTTCTTCCTATGGTCCTTTCTGGGAAGCTGGGAAGGGCTAATTGACACACAGACACCTCCCATCTCTCCACAGAATGGCTGACCTCTCGGAGCTCCTGAAGGAAGGGACCAAGGAAGCACACGACCGGGCAGAAAACACCCAGTTTGTCAAGGACTTCTTGAAAGGCAACATTAAGAAGGAGCTGTTTAAGGTTTGTGCCCCACGTTGGGTTCCAGACTGTCATATGGGGTTGGGGTAGAGGCCTTAGTCCCATGAGAAAGGTGCCCCTGGAGCCATTCTGAGGGAAAAGCTGGGCTTTTCTCCACACTCCATTCCTTCTTGACATTAAGCTCTGGCTCTCGGCTGGGTGCGGTGGCTCATGTCTGTAATCCCAGCACTTTGGGAGGCCGAGGCAGGTGGATCACTTGAGGCCAGGAGTTTGAGACCAGCCTGGCCAACATGGTAAAACCCTGTCTCTACTAAGAATACAAAAATTAGCCAGGTGTAGTGACGCACACCTGTACTTCCAGCTACTTGGGAGGCTGAGGTGGGAGAATCACTTGAACCTGGGAGGTGGAGGTTGCAGTGAGCCAAAATCACCCCACTGTACTCCAGCCTGGTTGACAGAGCGAGACTCTGTCCCCTGCAAAAAAAAAAAAAAAAAGAGGTTCTTATGGCTTAGATAGAATAACATAGTGGTGTGAAGGAAGCAAAAGTATGCGTGTTCAAAGACTTCACCATGCTATGCCATTCCTTTAAGAAACACAAGATTCCTTACATGTTAAATAATTCACTACATAAAAATGGGCCATAGGATTGGGTCTTCAGGGTTGGGGGTTGTCACTTGAGCCTCTGCATCCAGCTGCTTGGATGTGGTGTGCTCAGGCATGGCTGGCCTCCTCCTGTCACCTCCACAGCTGGCCACCACGGCACTTTACTTTACATACTCAGCCCTCGAGGAGGAAATGGAGCGCAACAAGGACCATCCAGCCTTTGCCCCCTTGTACTTCCCCATGGAGCTGCACCGGAAGGAGGCGTTGACCAAGGACATGGAATATTTCTTTGGTGAAAACTGGGAGGAGCAGGTGCAGTGCCCCAAGGCTGCCAAAAAGTACGTGGAGCGGATCCACTACATAGGGCAGAATGAGCCGGAGCTACTGGTGGCCCATGCGTACACCCGCTACATGGGGGACCTCTCGGGGGGCCAGGTGCTGAAGAAGGTGGCCCAGCGAGCACTGAAACTCCCCAGCACAGGGGAAGGGACCCAGTTCTACCTGTTTGAGAATGTGGACAATGCCCAGCAGTTCAAGCAGCTCTACCGAGCCAGGATGAACGCCCTGGACCTGAACATGAAGACCAAAGAGAGGATCGTGGAGGAGGCCAACAAGGCTTTTGAGTATAACATGCAGGTACTATTGGGAGCTGCCAGCTGCCAGGGCTGAAGAGGGAAACTTTGACAGTGGTAGCAGATCCAGAGTGGCCTAGGAGGGCACACATGGCATTAGGACAGATGAGCTGCAGGGTGCTGAGAGGAAGGTGGCCACCAGAGCTTGTGGGCCCAGTAGGTGTTTCCCAGCATGGAGGCCTGGTGTGATAGATGCCAGTGGGTAGTGTTTTGGGAAGGGTGAGTCCTCCAGCACATGGAGGGGTCTGGGAGAATGGAGCTGGCTTCCTTCCTCCCTACAGGATGCTGGTCTTGAAGAATGGATAATTTTCTTTTTAGTTAAGTTTTGCTTTGAAAAGCCCTGCTTTGTAAGTTAATAGACATCCAGTGCCACCAGGGAGAGTAAGCAAGCTCTGTTTACAAGTAGCCTGTAGATGAGGCTGAACCTGAGGAGGCTTACTGTGTCCCCAGATCCTGTCAGCTTCCCGTGAGGCCTCCCAGGGCCACTCAGGATGGGTCAGCCCTGCCACAGCCTCATTCTCCCATATTCCAGGTTTTCTGTTGCTTCTTGATAAAAAAATAACCAGCAGCTAAAAATGGGGGTGTACTCATGCCCTCCTGTCTATGCTGTGGTAGTTTCAGTGGCTAGAGCCACCTCAGAGAAGGCCAGGCATGGGGTGCCTCTCTGGTCAGTTTCCGGGGAGACCCAGCAGTTGGCAGCCTTCTTGGGGTACCAACATCCACACCTCCCCAGAGCACATGCTAGGGAGGGAGGAGCATCAGGCAGTGCAGCTGCTGCCCACGAGGGCTGCTTGCTGTGTAGTTGGCACACCTGAGCAAGCTCACATGCTCCAGCTCACTCTATCCAGAGGGCGTCCTCGAAAAGGAGTGTGGCCAGGCGCAGTGGCCCATGCCTGTAATCCCAGCACTTTCGGAGGCTGAGGCAGGGGGATTACTTGACCCCAGGAGTTGAAGAGCAGCCTGGGCAACCAAGGTGAGACACCATCTCCCCGCAAAATTTAAAAATTAGCCAGGTATGGTGGTACACACATATAGGAGGCTAAGGTGGGAGGACCACTTGAGCCTAGGAGTTTGAGGCTGCAGTGAGTTAGCCATGTTCACAACACAGCACTCCAGCCTGGGCAACAGACACCTCATCTTAAAAGCATTTAAAAAAAAAAAAAAAAGTGTGGGCAGCCCAAAGATGGCTCAGTCGATCCTCTGCTCCTGCAGATATTCAATGAACTGGACCAGGCCGGTTCCACGCTGGCCAGAGAGACCTTGGAGGATGGGTTCCCTGTACACGATGGGAAAGGAGACATGCGTAAATGCCCTTTCTACGCTGGTGAGCAAGACAAAGGTAGGTCTGTGTGTCTTGAGCTCCCCTCCTGGGGCAAGTGTAGCAGCAAACTCCACTGATGCCATGTCTCCTATTGGTGCTGCCACACAGGTGCCCTGGAGGGCAGCAGCTGTCCCTTCCGAACAGCCATGGCTGTGCTGAGGAAGCCCAGCCTCCAGTTCATCCTGGCCGCTGGCATGGCCCTAGCTGCTGGACTCTTGGCCTGGTACTACATGTGAAGGACCCATCATGCCATGCCGGTACCCTCCTCCCGACTGACCACTGGCCTACCCCTTTCTCCAGCCCTGACTAAACTACCACCTCAGGTGACTTTTTAAAAAATGCTGGGTTTAAGAAAGGCAACCAATAAAAGCCAGATGCTAGAGCCTCTGCCTGACAGCATCCTCTCCATGGGCCAAATTCTGCACTGGGCACAGGGTGTCACCCTGGGAGCAGTCGGCACAGTGCAGCAGGCCTGGCCCCCGACCCAGCTGTAGTCCAGGCTCCCACACCTCTGGGCCCTAGGCTGCTTCCAGTAGTTCCTGTTTTTGTAGTACATGGGTGGCTATCTCCCTTGCTGGAGGTGAGTGGCCTGTAAGCCCAGGCTGTGGGAGGGGGCCTTGCTGGATGCTACTGTACTACTTCTGGGCCTCTCTTGGACCCTGGGGGTGAGGGTGGGTGTGGGTGGAAGCCTCAGAGGACTTGGAGCTTATCCCTCTCACCCAGAATTCCTCTAACCCCTTGGGTGAGGTCTGCTTGGCCCCAGCTTGTCTCCTCCTCCGCCCTGTGTAAATGCTCCAGCACTCAATAAAGTGGGCTTTGCAAGCTGCCTCCTTCCCTGCCTCCTGGCACCGGGTGGGTCAAGCCACCTCCCCATAGGAGAGAGAATTCCTCAGAAGTAAGGGCATGTTATGTCTGTGTGGAGAGTGGGCATCGTCCATCATAGCCCCCCGCAGCTACCTCCTGCCCTTGGTCTACTCTCCAGCACCCCTAGTCTCCAAAGCAAAGTCACTCTAACCATCTTGCAAATATCTTTAAAGTGTATCCAGCACTGTTATTTTTTAGCTTAGAAATACCTTAGAGGTTT
>NW_012101976.1:2131308-2147502 GCF_000951045.1 Mandrillus leucophaeus | reverse complement strand
TATTTGTATTTAAACAAGTCATTGTCTAAAATAGAAACATGAACTTAAATAGTTTTATTAATAGGAATCTACTATCTGTAAAAGTTTTATTTCAAAAAGGGTTAAAAGGTAGGGAAACTCTTTAAACTACTGACCAAGCCTGCCACCTTCATAATTCAGATGAGTGAGTGCAGAGATGGCCAGGGCCAAAGCTGGCCCAGAACCTGTGTATGCAGACTGCACTCTGTTATAGTCTTCAGCCTATCAGCCTCAGCCGAGTCTGTCTTGCTTAAGGGTGCGCCTCCCCAGAGCTGGATGATGCTGTGCTCAAGCCTGCCGGTAGGAGGGCTCCAGCTTGCAGATCCCATGCATGGATGCTGTGGTATGTAGATGGTTGAAACCAGCATCAGAGGAAGGAAGGTGACCTTACAGCCACTGCCGAGACCAACGTGTGCCCTGGCCCAGTCACAGCTGGAATTCCCAGGGCTGGTCTACACCGGACTCTGGTTTGGTTTAATTAGGTCCTTACATGTTGGTGTTGTCCCAGGCAGTTGGCATGGCATCAGCACTGAGGATGTGAGACTCTGAGGACTCAGCCTCCTGCCCTGCCAGGAGACTGCCTGCAGCCCCACCCTCTTTCCCTCAAAAAAGAAGGAAGCCAGGCAAGAGAGCAGAGGCCCAGGGTGGGGAAGTGAAAGGGCCAATTTAATGAGAAACTACAAACTGAGACTGGGCCACGATTCACAGTGACAGGAGGCCATGCAGTGGCAGTGCGAGACCAGGAAGGACAGTGGCAGGATACAGCGGTCCAGGTGAGCAGGTTCACAAACCATTCAGGAAATAAAGACAGGGCAAGGCTGGTGTCCACCAAGGCAGTTCTACCACTTGTGGCTGCTCCTTCCTCATCCCCAGCCCAGTGTGCCTGCAGGAGCAGGTACAGCAACAGCCTGTCAGCTGGGGCAAGGGGCCCGGCACTTACAGGGAAGAAAACTCATGGAGAGGGCTCTGCACATCCAAGCACACCCACAAGGGGGATCCTCTGCCATCTCTTGCCCCAGTTGGGACACACCAGCCACCGAGCAGAAGTCATATCCACACACAATGAGGACATGGCAGACGGGAAGGGGCTAGGCTCAGGGGCTCCTTCGGGCCCCAGCAATACAGGGTTCACAGAGGCATGGCCAGAAAGGGGGTCTGCACACTGACCCAAAGGGGGAAGTTCCTTCTTAGCTACCAGGGTCTGATCACTCACCCAGGTACAGTGTCCTCTCTACCTGACACCAGACAGCTCTCAGGCACTGGGACAGGGTATTAGACATCCTGGGTTTCTATACCTGAGAGTTCTGAGGGCCAGAGTTGGCAGTTTTACTTCCAGCCACCATGCCCCACCTCTAGCATCCCAGAGACGCAAAGTATCCAGAAACAAACCCAGGCTTTGTGACCCTGTCCTACTTGGGTCCACCTGACTCCAGACAACTTACCCATTCTCGGCCCAGCAGGTCAGAAACGACTGTGGCTACAGGCCTAGGGAACTAACTGGCTACTGCTCTGGCTGCTTTTGGTCCTAGGGGAAAGAGTCTGGACTGAACCTGTACCTTGTTTGGAAATAGAGGAATCAGGACCCCAGCAGGAGACCCCTCCCAGCTTATCTTCCTGATCGCACACACCAAGCAGACCAACAACACACAAGTTCAGTGCCAGCCCCCTGCCACCCACTGACCCCTGGCCTTAAATCCCAACAGAATTTTTGCCAGAAGAGTCAGCTGTTCAGGGTAGTGCAGGGTGAAGAGGACAGGACTTCCAGGGGATGGTGGCACAGCTCCCATCCCCAAGTGGGAGCGGGAAAGTGACCACTGAGCGCAGGGAGCAAAGCACAGGGGGCCAGACTGACAGGCGGGGGAGTCCCGAGTCCCAGCTCCGTTAGCACAGGCGCTTGTACGTGTAGATGTAGGCTTTGCAGCTGGGGCATGTGTGCGTCACATCCTTGAAGTCATTGATGAGGCAGGGGATCAGGCAGCAGCCCAGATCACATCTGAATCAGAGACAGGGAAGAACAGGCTGAGGCCTGCTGCGGAGGAGGCAGAGGCAGCCAGTTGATCCTGGTGCAGCCCCCACCCTACCAGTGCCCACACCACCTACCCCATGAAGCAACAGAAGAAACCCAGCACGAAATTCATCAAGCCAATCTCGTAGGAGATCTTGGTGGTGATGGCCTGTTGGCAGTGGGGACACACCGTCTGCACAGGCGCTCCCTCAAAGATCTCTCCTTGCAGCACTGTCACCGTGGTGGCAGCTCCTGAAGGGACCAGGACTGTGGCTGTGTGGCCCCCAGGGCCAGGGTAGGGCCCTGGTGTGTAGGGCCCTGGGGGGTAGTAGCCCATGGGTGGGTGGGGGCCTGGAGGAGGGTAGAAACCTGGAATGGCACAGAAGATGGAGGCGAGAGGTCACTGGCCTGCCACCTGCCCCAGACAAAGAGATCGGCACAAAGCCCCAGGGTCCATAGCGCCCAGGGTGCAAGGCTAGGCCTCAGACTTCCTACCACCCTCCTAACAGGCCAGTGGGAGGCTTTACAGCTGGGGCCCTAAGTCAAGTGGGGCCACATTCTCCCAGCCCTTCCTGGTCCCCACCCCTTGGGGACCATGACAGCTGTGGCATGACATGACCCAGTCCTCTGCTCCTGTCTCCGGCATGCAAGGACAGGGCACTCAGCCTCAAGCCCATGACCAAGGGAGGGAAAGCTATGCGGGTCACCCACCCCTCTCCTGCACACAGGGTGCCCCTCCCCACCCATGTCAGGTCCTGTTGTGCCAAGGACTAGCCCTGCCCAAGCAGCCTGAGTGAGAGCAGTCCCACCTTCCCACGTCCACAGTCCCTGTCCACACACAGCCTGAGCTCCAGGCCAGGGCTGGTTGGGTGTGTTGGAGTCCCTGCCCTACAACAGATGCCCACCTGTACTGAGGACAGCCAGCGCAGGCCAGACAGCAGCCAGGAGCAGCCCATGCTCCCCTCAGATCCCTTCCCCACTCACCCGGAGGCATGTAGGCGCCATCTGCACTCATGTGTGGGGGGATAAAGCCAGGCTGGGGCATTGGGTGACCCGGCGGCTCATAGGGTGGGGGCCCAATATCCGCAGGGGGCAGCGGCATGCCTGGAGGGGGCTGCATCACGGCTGGGGAGGAACGGCCTGGACAGAGAGAGGCAGAAAGAGGAGACTCAGCTGGAGTCTCTGCACGATGAGCTGGACCAGAGGCCACTGTTTTGGGACACAGATGGGGCCCAGGGGTGACCCTGGAGTGGGCATCACCACTTAAGAGTCCCAACCGTGCCATGGGGGCAGGGGACTGCAACAGGGAGCCTCAGGAGCAGTGACCCCCTACCTGGGGTGGGCGGGGCTCCACTTTTCTCCTCCAGAAGTGGGGCTGTGGGGCCCCCAGGATAAGGAGGGGGCGGCTCGTTGGACATCTTCGCTGCTTCTCCTGGACATGGAGGGAAAACCCAGGCATGAACTAAGCTCCCAGCCAGGTTCCTTCCCCTTCAGCCCTGGGGAGTGGCCGAGACACTGCACAAGGCGTGTGACCATCCTCAGAAGGGGCTGCCTCCAGGCACTGGGGATCCCCCACCTTCCCCAGGGCCACCTAGCCCAGAGCCACCATCCTCACCTCAGCAGTCACCTGCTCTTCCCTGTTTGGAAGCTGGAGGGCAAGGACAGAACCCAGGAAGCAGGGTCCAGTGAGGTAAAGTCCCCCAGGGAGCCTAACTCAGCATTTGCCCCACATGAGAGCAGTTTGGCACCAAGCTCTCCCCTCCCCAAACATTTAGCAGGCACCAAGGCAGTCGAGGAGACACTGGACTGATCTCTGCCAGAGGCTGGACTGGGAATGGGGGATTCCTTACCTCAAATCCGTGCTACTCAGAGAAGGGAGGCAGGTGAGGCTCCTTCAGCTGCTGGCCTGGATGGACAGGGAACAGGCAGGGCTCCGGGAACTGTTTCAGGGGAAGGAAAGGCAGGGCCCTTAGCAGGCAGCAGGGGCTGCCAAGCCAGGGCTGGGCCCAGGGGCCTGCGCGTACCACGCAGTCCCTCCCCTTCCCACATCAGGCTTCTCCCTGGCTGTCACTCTGTGCCATCCACACACCCGACCACCCTTCCATTTCCCGGTCCCATCACAGGTTTGCTTCCTCCCTCTCCCAAGACTGGTGGCACCCAAGGGCCACGGCTGGGCCCTCTGTATCTCCTCCCACCAGGCCTGAGCTCCCATGCATGAGGACTGCCAGACAAGCTGTGCTCTGGCCTGTGCCCCTCTGGTTTGCTTGCTGAGGCGGGGGTGGGGAGGAAGAAGAGTCAAGTGAAATCTTTTCCCTCATTTCTGTCACCAAACTCTCTGAGCACAGCTCAGAAAGCCGGGAAGCTTTTGCTCTTACTTCGCATCATAAAGGACTTGGGAAGTGGGTTCAGTTACCTTAGCTAAAAGTAATAAAATGAGAGAAAAATCAGTTTCAATGGAACAGAAGGATACAGGGAAAGGAGCGTTTCCCAGAGAGCCCAGCACCTGCAGGGGATGAAGGGCACATAAGTTTGAATATGAAGTTTAACAAATCAGGGCAGGGCCAGAGGAACCAAGTCCAAGCTCTTGGGTTCAACTATAAAGTACCATGGCAGTTTGAAAACTGAAAGACAGGGATCAAAAAGCTCTTAGAAGAAAATGCAGGCATCAATCTTTATGACCTTCGATTAGGCAGTCGTTTCTTAGATATGACACCAAAAGCAAAGCAACAAAAAGAAAACTTCAACTGGATGTCATCAGAATGAAAAACTCTTGTGCTTCAAAGGACACCATCACATTTTATAATTCATAGATCTGATAAAGGACTTGTATTAAGAACATACAAAGAACTCAAATAACAGAAAGACAACCCAATTTTTAAAATGGGCAAAGGATTTGAACAAAGACTTCTCAAAAGACAAATAAATGGCCAAAAGCACATGAAAACTACTGAGCATCTTTTCATACGGGAAATGAAAGGCAAAACCACAAGGAGACCATTTCCTATCTACTAGGATGGCTAAAATTTAAAAAGACAGTAATAGGCATTATGTAGAGAAACGGGAACCCTCCTACACTGCTGGTGGGGGACAGCCCCTGCCAACCTTTTGAGGAACTGCCACCCCCTGTTCCCCTTTTGAGGAACAGTCTGGCAGTTCCTCAAAAGGTTAAACCTAGAGTTACCAGATGACCCAGCAATTCCACCCCTGGTTATCTGCCCAAGAGAAATGAAAACCTGTCTACACAGAAGTTTGTACACAAATGTTCACAGCAGCATGAATCATAATAGCCAAAAAGTGGAAACAACCCAAATGTCCATCAACAGAGTGGATAAACAAAACTGTAGGCTGCCCAGACAATGGAAGACGATTCAGCTATAAAAAGGAAGGAAGCACTGACACCCTACAGCATGAACCCTGAAAACATGCTTGGTGAGAGAAGCCAGACACAAAAGGCCACATAATGTATGATTTCACTTATATGAAATGTCCCCAGTAGGCAAACCCATAGAGACAGAAAGTACATTAGTAGCTGTTTAGGTCTGGGAGAGAGGGAGAAGTGGGGAACATGGGATCTCCTTCTGGGGTAATGAAGATGCTCGGAAACCGACTGTAGCAATAGCTGAACAATTCTGTGAATAAACTAAAAACCACTAAATTGTAAGTGGGTGAATTGAATGGTACATAAATTATGTCAATAAAACTTTTTTTAAAAAATGAGGGAAGGCCGGGCGCGGTGGCTCAAGCCTGTAATCCCAGCACTTTGGGAGGCCGAGACGGGCGGATCACGAGGTCAGGAGATCGAGACCATCCTGGAAACCCCATCTCTACTAAAAAAAAAAGTACAAAAAACTAGCTGGGCGAGGTGGCGGGCGCCTGTAGTCCCAGCTACTCGGGAGGCTGAGGCAGGAGAAAGGCGTAAACCCAGGAGGCGGAGCTTGCAGTGAACTGAGATTGCGTCACTGCACTCCAGCCTGGGCGACAAAGCGAGACTCCGTCAAAAAAAAAAAAAAAAAAAAAATGAGGGAAAAGAAAATTAGTCCTACTACCCTGCTGCAGCCCATCTCCATATGTCCCTGCTGGTCTGTATGCACAGGCACCTGTACTTTTTGGTTTTGTTTTGTAGAGATGGGGTCTCACTATGTTGCCCAGGCTGGTCTCGAACTCCTGGCCTCAAACGATCCTCCTTGCCTCGGCCTCCCAAAGTGTTGGGATTATAGGTAGGAGCCACTGCTCCCAGCCCATACTATATAAAAATACAGTTGCTATCCTGACAGTTTTAAATCCTTTAATTTTTTTCTCTTTTTGAGACAGAGTCTTGCGTGATCCTGGCTCACTGCAACCTCCGCCTCCCAGGTTCCAGCGATTCTCCTGCCTCAGCCTCCCAAGTAGCTGAGACTACAGGCACGCGCTACCATGCCTGGCTAATTTTTGTATTTTTTAAGTAGAGAGATGATTTCACCATATTGGCCAGGCTGGTAAATCCTTTTAATGCTGTGTCACACATATTCCATCTTACAAGACTCCGTGACCATCGATATTAATATTCCACAACATGGGCATACTTGACCAAACCCTTTAAGGCATTTAGGCAAGGCCCTACTTGTTGTTTTCATGAAATACAAGGGAACACCTCTGTCCACCGCTCTTTCCCTTTTCTTAGATTATTTCCTCAGGCTAAGCTTGTCAGAGTGAGATGACTGGGTCAAAGGACATGAGCATGTTATGCCTTTTTGAAAGGATGCCAATTTACAGTGCCAGTTATCATTAATTTTAATATTAAAATGACACATTTTTATATGCATTTCTTTGACAGGAGACAGAACATCTTTCCAAGTGTTCAGAAATTACACACTCACTCTTCTGAGTTGCCTTATTATCCACGGAAGACATGAGGCCCAGAAAAGGATGGGGCGGGACATAAGTCTAGGACCCTGGCATGACTCTCCCACCCCCCTCCTGTCTGCAGAGTGAATTCCAATAGCACAGGGTTAAGAACAGGGAGTGGTGACCAGGTGCAGGAGCTTATGCCTGTAATCTCAGCACTTTGGGAGACTGAAGCTGGAACATGGATTGAGGCCAAGAGTTCGAAACCAGCCTGGTCGACATGGCAAGACTCTTGTCTCTACAAAAGAAAAATTTTTTAATTAGGTATGATAGTGCATGCCTGTAGTCCCAGCTACCGAGGAGGCTGAGGTAGGAGGATCACCTGAGCCCAAGACTCAGAGGATACAGTGAGCCATGATCAGGCCACTGCACTCCAGCCTGGGCAACAGTGCAAGACCCTGTCTCAAAAAAAAAAAAAAAAAAAAGAACAGAACAGGGAGTAGCAACAGTGCCTCTTGGAACTGGTCCTGGGGTCCCTTGCCCAGGCTGCTCCTAGCCTGCCAGGTGCCCTCCTGCAGGGGAGAAGAGGGCAGCCTTTCATGGGGCTTTACCTGCATCTGGAAAACTGTTGCAATATGTTGAATTGTGGAATCGGTGGTGCCAGCCCCTGCTACAAACTCCCAGATTCCCAGCAAATGCTCTCTGGTGCCTCTGGGTGGCACCACTGTCCGCCAAGTGGCCCAACACTGTGGCATGCAGTTGGTGAGTCTGGTGAGTCTTGCTCAGCAGGCAATGAATGGTCCAGGCCCTGGGATGCTCTGAGCAGACCAGGAAAGTAAGCTGCACTGTGCTTGGTGAGTCACTTAAACCCACCTGCAGATCCCAGCCTGGGTCCCTTGCAGGGAGCACACACACATGCACGCGTGCACACACACCCCATCTCTGAGAATGCAAGTGTTGCCTTTCTCTGGCTCATCTTTTCATCAAAGTCAACAGATACAATCCTATGGTCTCCTAGAGTTCAAAAATTCTATTTCTGGAATTCCACATACACCCTTGCCCATGATGACAGGGTGCAAGCCCACAGGGCAAAGCCCTCCCTTGGGGTCCACCCAACCTGGATAATGACAATGCAGGCTACAGGGAAGGGTTTGGACCTGCACAGGGCTGGCTTCCACTCCAGCTCGCTGGCCACAGAGCCCACCTTCTCTTTGCCCCTTACCTGGGGCTGCAGGGCCCTGTTGCTCCTCTGTATCTTCCCCACTCAGGGCCGTGCCTGCTACTCACTGCTCCCTCTCACCCCTCCATATCCACATGCATCCTTCCTGAACCCCAGCAGGGACTGCAGATCCTTCTCTACCAAGGAGAGGTATCTGGAAAACAGCTCATGAAGATTTCCTGAATTTAAACACCCATTCTCCCAGTGCCTTCCAATATAAAATCAAACATGCATTTCCACAAAACCATGTTGTGTAGGGTGCAATAAAAACTACAAGAATAATCTTTCAATCACACGATCAGAAGCAAAATAGTTTTCCAATAAAATAAGTACTGTTCAAAGCTACAAAATGGAAAATGTCTGATCTGAAAATGCAGCCCCAGCGCCTCTGCTGTGGGAAGGTGCTGGTGAGGGAAGGGGCTGGGAGACCTGTGGATCTGCCCAGTTCCCAACAGAAGAGGCAGAGGAGACTTCGGGTGTCTGGGGAGCACACTGAAATCAACTTGCAGCCCTGACAAATCCAAGAGAGGCTTCTTGGCCTTCTCGCTTTAAATATCGGATTTATAAACTGCAAACAAAATAGGTGCCTGTTTGAAAATCTTTACAACTCAGTCAGAAACTTAATAGTAAGTCACTCCTCTGGGAGACCAGAGGCCTCTGCAAAGTCTATCCCTCCACACCCTCTGGGTTCTGTGGCATGTGAAGGTGTGGAGGAAAAACCTGTTTCTCCTCTGCTTTCACCCCGTAACAATCAACAGAAAAGAATTCTGTGGCAAAACACGTGGGGATTTCTCCTCAATAACAAGCCAGCAGTCAGTTCTGTAGCGGACACCAGCTGGACATCATCTAGTCGCACTCAAGTCTGATGCTACTGCGTCAGATCCCACAGGTTGAGGGCTCAGTCCCAAGACTGCCCCCCACTTCTGATGTCAATCGCAATTCCTAGCTTGCAGCCTACGCTTCTGACAGACTGGCTATAAATCATTATCTTGGGAGCGGATTCCTTATAAGAGGATTAGTCAGTCTTCTGTGGGTACATCTCCCCGTGGCCCTTCCACCATGGGATGACGCAGCAAAGAAGGCCCCTGCCAGATGCTGGCAGTGCCTTGATCCTGGACTTCCCAGCCACCACAGTTTTGGTGACTGTGGGTGACTGACAGGCTTAATGAGAGGTGTTTGGGATATGGGAGGTAGATTCCTCATAAACAGATAAACAGCCTCCCTGGGGTGGGGAAGGAGTGAGTGACTTCTCACTCTGTTAGTCCCTTCATCCCAGCTGGTTGTCAGAAAGGGCCTAGCGCTTCCCCTCCCTTTCTTACCCGCTCTCTCGCCATGTGATCTCTGCACACAGAGACTCCCCTGTGCCTTCCGCCATGAATGGAAGCGGCCTGAGGCCCTCAACAGAAGCAGATGTTGGCACTGTGCCATCCTGTAAAGCCTGCAGAACCAGGAGCCAAATACTCTTTTCTTTATAAATTACTCAGCCTCAGGTAATTTATAGCAACACAAATAGACTAAGACACCAGCCTCCAGAACTGTAACGAGATAAATTCCTGTTCTTTATAAATTACCCAGTCTCAGGTATTCTGTTAGAGAAGCACAATGGACTTACACTACATCAAGACTTGATAAGTGGTAGGTTTTTTTTTTTGTTTTTTTTTTATACACGGAGTCTCGCTCTGTCGCCAGGCTGGAGCGCAGTGGCGCAATCTTGGCTCACTGCAACCTCTGCCTCACAGGTTCAGGCGATTCTCCTGCCTCAGCCTTCTGAGTAGCTGCGACTACAGGCGTGCCGCCAGCTAATTTTTGTACTTTTAGTAGAGACGGGGTTTCACCATGTTGGCCAGGATGGTCTCGATCTCTTGACCTCATGTCCACCTGCCTCGGCCTCCCAAAGTACTGAGATTACAGGTGTGAGCCACCGCGCCCAGCCGACAAATGGTAATTTCTTAAGGGTTACTTGCCACAGGAATTAGAATCCTTAACAATGATTTTTTTCTAATGTGTTACATTAGAAGTCATTGGTGTACCTTGCATTTGGAATGGGTCTTTTACACAGACATGATTTCTTAACATCATGTGTGGGTCACCTGAAAATACTGGTTCCTGTAACGCAGATCTACCAATGTTGACACATCACATTGAACAATATATATTTTTTAAAATCACATTGCTGGTGTTGCTACCAATGTCATCATTAAAGTCACTAAATATTGTTATCTAATCATCATTTGAAAGCTTGAATTTCATCACTGGCAACAAAGCACTAACAAATTTAGAAACAGCAACATATACAAAAATAAAAGGTCAGTTGTTTCACTTGCTCATTTTCAAGAAAGTGTATGCTAAATATCCAAATCTGAGTAACAACAGTGTGTGCCGGTTAAGTGAAGGTGGAGCCCATGAAAAAGGCAGCTAGTTCAGCCCACACCTGAAATGAATGCACATGTGCTTTTCCTCATGACAGCATCAAACTCCACGTGACATACTTCATGTGTGCCTCATTTCATCACACAGGATCTTAAAAAGATGTGGACTAGGCGGGGTGCGATGGCTCATGCCTGTAATCCCAGCACTTTGGGAGGCCAAGGCGGGCGGATCACGAGGTCAGGAGATCAAGACCGTCCTGGCTAACACTGTGAAACCCCGTCTCTACTAAAAATACAAAAAATTAGCTGGGCGTGGTGGTGGGCGCCTGTAGTCCCAGCTACTCGGGAGGCTGAGGCAGGAGAATCGGCGTGAACCCGGGAGTCGGAGCTTACAGTGAGCCAAGATCGTACCACTGCACTCCAGCCTGGGCAACAAGCGACACTCCTCAAAAAAAAAAAAAAAAAAAGATGGGGACTCATGGGTCAGGACTTAAAAAGCTGATTTTTACTGCTTTGTCTGATGCAACACTGGCGCGCGCGCGCGTGTGTGTGTACTGTGTGTGGTGGTGAAGACTCAGTTACAACAAGACCAGCACAGTGTGGTGCCGGTCTTGAGTCTGTGCAGGCCCACAGCTTCTTTCCCCACCGCTCCTACACTATCAGTGTGAAAGCCATCACAACCAAAGAGGCACGGTAACAAATCACGGCCATATTATTATTAAAACAGTTCTGATCCTCAGCCCCTCGACTGGTCGAGTGGTCTCAGGAACCCCCCAGGAGACTGCAGATCACATTTCAAGAACTGCTGTGCTAGAGGAACCCCCACTAGAAGTTAAGGGGGTGCGATATCAGCCAAGTGCAGGGCTGGGACAGGGCTTCACAGCCAGAGGGATCAAGAGTGGCCTGCAAGTCTTGGAGTCGCTCCTGCGGAGGCCCCGAGTTTGTTGTTCTGGCAAGGCCCCACTCCAGGGATGTGCTTGCCACCCCATGGAAGGCTTTAAATGAAGCAAGCAGTCAAGAACATGGGCTCTGGGCCAGGGATGGTGGCTTAGGCCTATAATTCCAGCACTCTGGGAGGCCGAGACGGGAGGAATGAGCTCAGGAATTCAAAACCAGCCTGGGCAACATGGCAAGACATCATCAATATTAAAAAAAAAAAAAAAAAAAGGGGGCGGGGGGCACTGCATCAGGTTAGTTCAAACCCAGACCCACCACTTTCCAACTGAGTGAGCTGAGCCTCGGTTTCTTTCTCTGTAAACAGAGATGAGCATGCCTACCTCTCAGGGTGGGAGTGAGGCTGAAGACAGACAGTGTGCGCGAAATGCCTGCAGCAGGAACGCTGGGCCTAGCACACAAGGACGCTAAATAAACGGAACCTGCTATTATTATGCTTTATTAGGCAACTTCCAACAGGGAAGAAAACAACAGGTACTTACGCCTCTGCCATGGGGTGGCTTCTGATCCCCAACGAGGGATCCTGGTGCACGTTCACTAATATGACTGTAAGGGAATGCTGCTACAGGATTCTGGAGGGACTTGCAATCAAAACCCTGCCCTAAGAGCTCAGCTCGGCAGCACTCCCTCAGCACAGCTCAGCTGGGCCACCTGCTCCATGGGAACCCGAGACAATCCTTTGGGAAGGCAGAGACACTAGCAGTCTTCCAAGGGCCGTCTCTCCTGGCGGGCTGTGGAAATGCCAGGGGCCTGCCTGGGAGTGCCCAAGGTTAGTAATGCCCCTGGAAAGATGCTCCACCCATAGACCCTGGTGGCAGAGGCTCTGCAGCAGCTGCTGCCCCGCCACATTTCTCAGGGCTGGGCTGGCTTGGTGCTGCATCCTCAGGAGGTGCTTACCCATGTGGCAGCCATGGCATCAGGACGCCAGCTGGCCTCAGAGGGGCTCCTCTGTCCCCAGGAGGCAGGTCCCAGGCATCCAGCCAGGAACAGGGCTTTCTGCTTTGCTGGGAAAACTGAAAGGCCGTTTTCTGCCTCGCCTGCAGCTTCCATGTGCTGAACAAAGGAGGCGCCCACTGCTCCACGAGGGCAGAGCAGAGGTAAAAGACAAACACTCTCTGTGCTCCTTCGGTCTGAAAAGAGAATGGCAAGGCCCAAACCAGGTCTGGAGGAAAAGGCCGAAGTAAGAAGCGAGCCAGAAGCAAGCAGGAGCTGACGTGGGCCTCAGGGAAGATGCTCTCAGTCCAGGGGGCAGGACCCAGCAGGGACGGGACAGCGGGAAGAGAGCACAGAATCCCCACCAAGGGTGCAGGCCCAAAGGGGACCCTTCCAGGAAGGCTTGGCCCACACCAGGCCTTTTCATCCTGTGACATCTCCATCTAACACACAGACAGATTAGTTCAAACCCACCTGGGAGGGCGGTGTGAGAATTAAGTGAGGCATGGATATAAAAACTTCCTGAACTGCTGTAAGGGACCACACAGCGTGAGGGTCCTTAGGAGGGGGACTGTTACTTGCAAGGGATGGCTGCTGACTCTCTGCGCAGTACCACATAGCTGTTCCGCCTGTTCTCCCAAGCACCCCAGGGCTGGGCTGAAGCATGGTCTGTGAGGTGACCATGTAACAGAGGCCCTCTGAGGGGAGGGCAAGGGATGGTGCTTCTTTCTGGAATTCCTTCTGATAGTTACTCAGCACATCCTCCGTGCCAGATACAGGCTGGGGATTAAAGACATGTCCCTGGCTGGGCGCAGTGGCTCACACTCGTAAGCCCAGCGCTTTGGGAGGCCAAGGTGGATAGATCACGAGGTCAAGAGATCGGGACCATCCTGGCCAACATGGTGAAACCCCGTTTCTACTAAAAACACAAAAATTAGCTGGGCATGGTTGTGGGTGCCTGTAGTCCTAGCTACTTGGGAAGCTGAGGCAGGAGAATCACTTGAACCCAGGAGGCGGAGGTTGTAGTGAGCCGAGATTGCACCACGGCATTCTAGCCTGGGTGATAGAGCAAGACTCCATCTCAAAAAACAAAAGACACGTCCCTGCCTTCCAGAATCTTACAATCAAGTAAGGAGGACGAGCATTAAATAATCACCCCCTCACCAAAAAACCACAAACACAATTACATCTGTGACCAGTGGTGTTGAGAAAGTCCAGGATACAGAAGGACAGCAATATCACCATTATAGAGCTCTAACAGCGTCTCTTCAAACAAGCCTGGGAGGAGGTGGTGGAAGAGTTATGAGACCAGCAGACAAAGGGAGGGATGGGGACAGCAGAGGGAACAGTGAGTACACAAGGCCTAAGGAAGGAGGGCTGTGCCCCGGAGGGTGGCCAGATGGCAGCCTGGGGCCCTCACAGCAACCCGGCCACAGGGGTTGTTTCAGAGCTCAAATACCCCAGATCTCCAGGACAAGGATGACAAGGTCAGCTGGGCAGTGTCCCAGGCCCTTCTCCTCAGGCTTTAGGCTTCCCCAGGAGACCTCCAGCACCATTCAGCCTTGTTGCACTGTGTGACTTGGGAACAAAGACAGTGGCCTTCTTTGCTTGACTGTCAATACAATACTGGGAGAGCACAGGTCTCCCTGGGACCCTGCCTCGCCCCGATGGCCTCCAGCCCTGGACAAATTCCGCAACCTCTCTGAGCCTCTGTTTCCCCATGTGGAAAATGAGGTTCTTGGGAGGCTGAACGAAACCCCACATGTAAATGTCCAGGCTGTATTGCTGGAGACGACTTCCATGAATGACTACGCAGATACCACCACCCATACAGAGCTGTGCTGT
This sequence comes from Mandrillus leucophaeus, assembly GCF_000951045.1. Taxonomy (NCBI): domain Eukaryota; kingdom Metazoa; phylum Chordata; class Mammalia; order Primates; family Cercopithecidae; genus Mandrillus; species Mandrillus leucophaeus. The sequence continues at coordinate 2,133,335 of NW_012101976.1, read as the reverse complement.
GTTCCTCCACATCACACTGCAAAGGAAGAAGGCAGAATAACAAGATCTGGAGCAGCAATGTTCTTCCTAATGAAGTACAGAGTAGAGACTGTCAGCTGCACCCAAATCCACTCTCTCCCCGATTCTTCAACACAGAACTCCACTTTCACTCAGGGCAGCAGTCCATCAACCAAGATGGTCCCCAAGCTTTCTTAGAGTGACAATGCTCTGGCCGATGAGCTGTAAGCAGAAGTGTCCAGACCATAAGAAGGCACTCAAGGCAAGCCGACTTAGCCCGGAGCCAGGCGCTTCATCCTTCCTGCCTTCCTCCGATCTGCCGCCTGGAAGATGGATGCCATGGCTCCAGTAGCTGTGCTTGACCATGAGGGCCTTGGGATGGAGGCCAGTGCCTAGGACAGCCATGGGACACCACACCAGCACAAAATGACCACCTCCCACATCTTCCATGTGAATAATAAAACTTGTTTTCTTGGTTAATTATTGGTATATTAAATTCAGGTTAAGTATTAACAAGGAAGAAAAACAAATGTCATTACAAATATACAGCATAGACAAGTGCAGTAGCTTACACCTGTAATCCCAGCACTTTGGAGGCCAAGGTGGGAGGATTGCTTAAAGCTAGGAGTTGAAGACCAGCCTGGGCAACATAGCAAGATCCCATCTCTAAAAAAAAAAAAAAAAAGAAGCTAGGTATGGTGATAGAAACCTGTGATCCCAGCTACTTGGGAGGCTGAGGCAGGAGGACTGTTCTAGCCCAGGGATTCTAGGCTACAATGAGCTATGTCACACCAATGCACTCTAGCCTGGGCGACAGAGTGAGACCCCATCCCCCTCCACCACAAAAATATATCTCTACAGTTCCTTAAGCCTGAAGGAACACAAGTTCTCTTCAAGTGATCCATGATCAAAAGGATCATGGCTTTCTTTAGGTCACACGACACAGCCTCAGCCAATGCAGAAGTCAAGGCATGGGGAATACCCCCTGGCGGGAAGGCTGGAGCAGATGCTTCTGTAGTTAAAATAGGCCCCAAGAGAAGAGCAGCTGGTTGCCTTGGAGCGAGGGCACATTCTTCTGAGACCCCAGAGTTCAGTTCAGCATGACCACTAGCTCAAGGAGGAGCTGAGGAGGACGATGGTGTGCAGTGAACGTCAATAGAGCATGCACTGTTTGGATGCAAGTGCCCAGCACAGGGACACAAAGGAAGTGCTCCAAGTGAGGAGGTGTTCAAAAGGGAGCCTCTGTTGTGAGACTGCTCCTGGGACCCAAACCCTCTCCACTCCCCTCTCCACCATGCCCTACCCAAACCAGGGGCTAATCCAGCCACCCCAGTCCATGTGGAACCAGGGCAGGATTCCCTGTGGCCTTTCAGCAGCTGATCAGAGGAATCCTATTCCCAACACTGGGTGAGGAGGAGGGAGGAGGAGGCCCTCCACAAAGGTCCACTCAGTCTCAGAGCAGTCTCTAGTGAGGCTGAGCCCTCCCAAGACTCAGGGAGGTTGCCAATGTGTCCCCTTCTCTGGGACCGTTGTCCCCAGCTGCCAAGTTCTAGCAAGGCAGGCCTGGGAAATCCTGGACATGGCCCATTTCCCATTGTCCTAATGGAAGCAGGATGAGAGACAGTCCCTCCCTCAGATAACATCGCTGGTGGCTCTGAACCATTTATTTATTTTTACACTTGAACATGGGTGTATCTAATACCTTGGGAATTCTCAACACTTCAAAACAAGCTCAACTTAAGTCACAGAAAGGACCAGAAAACAGATCTGGTTTTCCTATCTGCTGGCTTTCTTCCCACCCAACCCTGCATGCTCCTCCTCGACCATGATGAGTCTCAGCAGAGATAAGACACCAGCCTGGCCAGGCACAGTGGCTCATGCCTATAATTATGGCACTTTGGGAGGCAGAGGTGGGCCGATCACAAGGTCAGAAGTTCGAGACCAGGCTGGCCAACATGGTGAAACTGTCTGTACTAAAAATACAAAAATTAGCTGGGCATGATGGCGTGCGACTATAATCCCAGCTACTC
>NW_012101976.1:2127811-2129023 GCF_000951045.1 Mandrillus leucophaeus | reverse complement strand
AGGCTTGAGCCACTGCGACCGGCGATATATTTTTTGTTTTTGTTTTTTGAGATGGAGTCTCGCTCTTATTGCCCAGGTTGGAATGCAATGGTGCAGTCTCGGCTCACTGTGACCTCCGCTTCTCAGGTTCAAGCAATTCTCCTGCCTCAGCCTCCCGAGTAACAAGGATTACAGGCACCCGCCACCACGCCTGGCTAATTTTTGTATTTTAGTAGAGATGGGGTTTCACCATGTTGGCCAAGTTGGTGTCGAACTCCTGACCTCAGGTGATTTCACCCACCTTGGCCTCCCAAAGTGCTGGGATTACAAGCATGAGCCACCGCACCTGGCCAATGATACAGATTTTTATTGACATAGACAAATGGTTTTGATATAGCAGCGAGTGAATAAAAAAGCAGTAGCACAGTGTGATTCTTCTTTAGATGTATTTACATACATAACATATTTTTTGTCTTTGTTTTTTCCTTTTTGTGAAGAACAGGGTCTCGCTATATTGCCCAGGCAGGTCTTGAACTCCTAAGCTCAAGCTATCCTCCCGCCTCTGCCTCTCTAAGAGCTGGGATTATAGGCATGAGCCACTGCACTCAGCCATACCACATATTAACAGTTTTTCTGGGCAGTAAGAGTTTAGGGGATTTGTTTATATGTACGTACACATACAGAAACTTTCTATTGATGTGTAGTTTCTAGTTTTTTAATGGTGGGCAGCACCCTTACATGATTCCTTCCTCAAAATGCTCATTATAAGTCAGACACAGTGGCTCACGCCTATAATCCCAGCTACTTGGTGGGGCTGAAGAGGGAGGAACACTCAAGCCCAGGAGGTGGAGGCTGCAGTGAGCCATGACTGCACTGCTGCACTCTAGCATGGACGACAGTGGGGAACCCTGTCCCAAAAAAAAAAAAAAAAAAGGATGGCCACAGTGGCTCACACCTGTAATCCTAGCACTTTGGGAGGCTGAGGCAGGCAGATCACCTGAGGTCAGGAGTTCGAGACCAGCCTGGCCAACGTGGTAATACCCCATCTCTACTAAAAATACAAAAATTAGCCAGGTGTGGTGGTGCATGCCTGTAATCCCAGTTACTTGGGAGGCTGAGGCAAGAGAATTACTTGAACCCAGGAGACAGAGGTTGCAGTGAGCCGAGATCGCATCATTGCACTCCAGCCTGGGCGACAAGAGCGAAACTCCATCTCAAAAAAAAAAGTATACT
>NW_012101976.1:2122788-2123561 GCF_000951045.1 Mandrillus leucophaeus | reverse complement strand
ACCATCCTGGCCAACACGGTGAAACCCTGTCTCTACTAAAAATACAAAAAAATCAGCTGGGCGTGGTGGCGGGCACCTGTAGTCCCAGCTACTCAGGAGGCTGAGGCAGGAGAATGGTGTGAACCCAGGAGGTGGAGTTTGCAATATGCAAATATCCCACCACTGTACTCCAGCCAGGACGACAGAGCAAGACTACATCTCTCTCTCTCACACACACACACACACAAATATCTCAGCACTTTGGGAAGTCAAGGCAGGAGAATCGCTTGAGACCAGGAGTTCAAAGCTGCAGTGAACTATGATTGTGCCACTGAACTCCACCTGGGCAACAGATTATGACTCTGCCAGAAAGAAAAGAGAACAGAAGAGAAGAGAAATAAAATAGTATATAGAAGTTTATGAGGTTGGTACAAAAGTAATTGCAGTTTTTGCCTGTTCCTGTAACTTGAAGTCACATCTGGCCCTGAGTTCACTCATGCTGGCTGGGACAGAAGACTTATTCTGGAAGCTTGGGAAAACAGGAGCTCACGTCATGATTGGGATTGCCATCTGCTTGGCCATGTATATATTTCTCTATGACTCAGACATCAGAGACCAGGTTGGAGTGCAGTGGAGTAATCTTGGCTCATTGCAACCTCCACCTCCCAGGTTCATGCAATTCTCGTGCCTCAGCCTCCAGGCCCAGCTAGTTTTTTGTATTTTTAGTAGAGACAGGGTTTCACCATGTTAGCCAGGATGGTCTCGATCTCCTGACCTCCTGATCCACCTGCCTC
>NW_012101976.1:2105994-2119528 GCF_000951045.1 Mandrillus leucophaeus | reverse complement strand
CTCCTCAATCCAGAAACATACCTCAGACTACATAATCTAGTTTCACATACAGGAGAAAATGCACTGTAGAGCAAGCCAGAGGCCTGGACTGGCTAGTGGCCTCCTCTCTGAAATCAGCCCCTTCTGGCCTTTACGTAGGTCTCCCGTGAGTTTGGTCAAATGAGTCAGTTCTGCCAGATCACCTCCCGGTACTCCAGGCAAACGGAAAGTTTAGATCTGTAAAGTTGGAATGTAATGACCTCAAGGTCCTGCTAGCCTAGGAGACCCTGCCAGGAGACCCAGCGGGAGGTCACCTGACCAAGGAGGGTGGGTAAGAAAGTCCCCACTGGATGCAAAATGAAAACAGGAGTGATGGAGCCCATGCTGAGGACACAGTCCTGGCCTCCCAACGGGTCCAGTGATCTTGTTGGGACTCTGAACTGCCTCCCAGGCAGATCGCTGCTCAAGAGCTTGTTCCTGCATGTCCTGGCAGAGAAAATGAAGGAAGCACAGACAGGAGAGGAAATGCAGAGCAAAACGAAAAAAACAGACACAGCACAACCACAAGTGAATAAACAAGTCATCTGCACCTGTCCCACAGGCAGGGCTTGGTAACTACAAGGCTAATTTTAGAAACAGCATGAACCTAAAGAACCATCACTTAAGCGCTCAAAATGGAGCCCTTAAACAAAATTCTTCCGTCTGCCTGGATCGGGCAGACACAAAATGGACAGTCTTGGGTTGACTCTGTTCAACCAGCTGTCTATTAGGTGAGATCAAGACACATCATTGCAATCTACAAAAAAGCACCAAGCAGGTAAGTGCATTCAAGACATGTGGCCACTCACAGTCACCCAGGTGGAAGAGTCTTAATTCAGACACAAATGTCTCCTGGCCCTCCTTAGCCAGGGAGCTGGGCTCTGCCTGCAGCCAGGCCTTGCCTGAGTTCCCCTATTCCGTGGGTCGGGGTGGGATGTAGAAAAGCAAACCTCTAGGCTTTCTTCCTCCAAATGTATCAGTCACCATACATACCTATACACAAGAGCTCCCCTTTCAGCAATTTTCCCTCAGAACAGTGAGGAGAGTGGCTCATCCCTGCAACATTTAGGTCTCTCATGTTACAGGGCATTCTTTCAATTATTTTGTGGACAGTTCTGCTGGGTGAAGAAGGTGCTCTAGGAACTGAGAGTGGGAATCTAATTTGTATTTTATACTACATTAGTGCAACAGTATATTTTGCGTATGGAAATTTAACTAAGTTCCTATCACTCTTAGTTGGCATCTGACCCTAAGAATTCACTCATACTGGCTGGGTGTGAAAAACAAACTGAATTAGTAGTTTACACTGCATTATGTGAAATAGTATATAGGCTGGATGCGGTGGCTCACGCCTGTAATCCCAGCTACTCAGGAGGCTGAGGCAGGAGAATCGCTTGAACCCAGGAGGCGGAGGTTGTGGTGAGCTGAGATGGCGCCAGTACATTCCAGCCTGGGTGACAGAGTGATACTCCGTCTCAAAAAACAAAACAAAACAAAAGGCCAGGCACAGTGGCTCACGCCTATAATCCCAGCACTTTGGGAGGCCAAGGTGGGCGGATCATGAGGTCAGGAGATCGAAACCATCCTGGCCAACACGGTGAAACCCTGTCTCTACTAAAAATACAAAAAAATCAGCTGGGCGTGGTGGCGGGCACCTGTAGTCCCAGCTACTCAGGAGGCTGAGGCAGGAGAATGGTGTGAACCCAGGAGGTGGAGTTTGCAATATGCAAATATCCCACCACTGTACTCCAGCCAGGACGACAGAGCAAGACTACATCTCTCTCTCTCACACACACACACACACAAATATCTCAGCACTTTGGGAAGTCAAGGCAGGAGAATCGCTTGAGACCAGGAGTTCAAAGCTGCAGTGAACTATGATTGTGCCACTGAACTCCACCTGGGCAACAGATTATGACTCTGCCAGAAAGAAAAGAGAACAGAAGAGAAGAGAAATAAAATAGTATATAGAAGTTTATGAGGTTGGTACAAAAGTAATTGCAGTTTTTGCCTGTTCCTGTAACTTGAAGTCACATCTGGCCCTGAGTTCACTCATGCTGGCTGGGACAGAAGACTTATTCTGGAAGCTTGGGAAAACAGGAGCTCACGTCATGATTGGGATTGCCATCTGCTTGGCCATGTATATATTTCTCTATGACTCAGACATCAGAGACCAGGTTGGAGTGCAGTGGAGTAATCTTGGCTCATTGCAACCTCCACCTCCCAGGTTCATGCAATTCTCGTGCCTCAGCCTCCAGGCCCAGCTAGTTTTTTGTATTTTTAGTAGAGACAGGGTTTCACCATGTTAGCCAGGATGGTCTCGATCTCCTGACCTCCTGATCCACCTGCCTCGGCCTCCCAAAGTGCTGGGATTACAGGTGTGAATCACCGCACCCAGTCTTTTTATTTGTATTTTTAGAGATGGGGTTTCGCCATGTTCGCCACAGTCTCAAGCTCCTGGCCTCAAGTGATCCTTCTGCCTTGGCCTCTCAAAGTGCTAGGATTATAGGCGTGAGTGACTGCGCCTGGCCAGAGACCACCTTTTGGAGGTTGAAAGGTCATCAGAGATGACTGAGTCCAAGTCTAAGCTGCCATTCATTTCTGTCTTAAATGTTTACTAAGCACCCACGGAAGACAGGTGCTCTGTGAAGTGCTGGAGATGACGGTGGGCGAGCAAGCAGTGGCACAGACTAGGGAGCGCTCTCCGAGGAGAGAAGTGGCTGCCCCAGGTGCCTGGAGATGACAGAGCCAAGACAGGACCTCGGCTGTCCTGACTCTTTCTCCTTCCACATCACTGTCAGCCCTCTTTCTTTTCTCACATATTCTCCAAAAACGGTTTTCAAAATACACTTGAGTGGGATCTCACACTCCCGATTAAGTGCTTCACACGCTGTAGCTCATATGGAATTCCACCACATGCGTTCTGTTTACACAGATTTCACGGTACCCAGGACAAAAAGCTGAAGTGGCGCTGCCCAGTCCCCTGCTTTCCCTGAGGAGGGAAATGGGACACAGAACTTGCTATTTCCTCAGGGCTGAGGCCCGTTCGGGCCTCTGGCAGTGGGAGTGCCTCTGAGCTAATAGGCAATTCAAGGACTTTAGAGGACAGTTTGACTAATGAGGTCTTTGCTCTGCTAGTTGACTGTAGAACCGAACCCACTAAATGTGTACTGAAGAATTCAACCCTGCATGCAAAACAGCACCCCCAACACTCAGGGAACTACAGAGCACATGCAGACCATGGTCCCTGCATCTTGGCTCTTAGGAAGATGAGATGGCTGAAATGCAGGCATGGTACATCATTTTATTCAACCAATAAGTATGGACCACAAACTATGTGTGAGGCATTTCCTAGGCACTGAAGATGGCAGATCAACGTCTGTCTTAACGGCATGCACCTTCAGTAGGGGGTTGACCGGAGGGCATAAAATACAGAACTAAAAGAGCGGGCCCGGCACAGAACAAAACGTGGCGTGGAGGAAGGAAGATCAAGGAAGGGGTTGCCGCAGGGCTGCAGTTCTCACCAGGGACAGTTCCACTGAGCAGGGAACACTCCTTGTGTTGGAGGATGGGTGGGCCAGGTCCTCTGGCCACAACAGGATGCCCACTTTTACCTGATAAGCCGAGAGGCTTGCAGAGAGCTTGGGAAATCACGTTGCCCCGCAATTCTCCATTTTCTGTGCTCACCTGCGATGCTAATCCAGTCCTTCAAAGTTCTGACATCAAGTAGGTGGCTCCTAGAGCTAAGGACCCGGAGAGCACTTGGCCACCACCTTCAGCAGGTAGAGTTCCTTTTTGGCCAGTTTTACTGGGGCCACAGAGAAACGTGTCATGGTGTGGCCACTCTCCCTGCAAAGCAGCTAAACACACACCACAGAACCTGAGCTTGACCATGCTGGGGACAGAAACTAAGGCCTGAGGTCAGGTGACACAGAATGCCTGGGGAATCCGAGACCTGAGAAGTGCTCACTTGAGGCCTTCACCCCTGCACAGGGCAGGACTCTTCAGGTTCAAGGATGAAGCCATTTCACTCAGCAGAGCCATCACCATCCAAGTTCCTTTCTCTCTTTTGTTTAAGTAACTACCTGTTTTAAAAGACTCATCAGACCCTCCATGGAGGTCACTCACCTTGTTGTCCCTGCCCTCAGGGAGCTGCAGATCCACCTGGCAAGACAAGTGACACTTGAGAAGAACATATAAAAAATACAGGGGCAAGCCTAGCAGGAGCTGTTGCCTCTGTGACAGCAGGTGCTCCAGCAGAGAAAAGGGGAGGCCTGTCAGGGGCTTCAAAGCTCTGCAGGGAGGTGGCCAGGGAGTTCTAGGTCTAGGGCAAGAGAGTCATTCATAACATGCAGAATTAGAAAGTTGTGATCAGGGCCATCTTCCAGTCAGACCCATAGCTCCTGGAGGGCAGGGTCAGGGCTTGGGGCCAGTTTCTCCAGGGCACCAGGCAGCCTGTGAAACATGGGTGAGTGGGTGGATGGGCCACAGCTTGGCTGCTGCTCCAGGCAGGAACTCTGCTCTCCAGCCAGCGGACCCTTCTGTTCACTTCACTCCCATTGCCAAGCTGGATAGCTGAGAGGCGCTCCAGACCTTTCTCGTCCCCTTAAACCATGACCAGTCAGCAAGTCCTACTAACTCCATGGTTCAAAGGCCCTCAGAGCCACTATCTCATCTAACAGTTAAGGGTGACAGGGAAGAGTCTGGACTTGGACCATATCCCAGATCTATCATGACCCCACCGGATCATAACTCACACTCCTCCAAACGATCTCGTGCCCCCACCCTTCCCAAGCCCACCCCTGTACTCTTTCTCTGGCCTCCAAACACGCCCACACCCCACTTCCCCGTAAACGTGGGCCTTCCTGAGGATTCCCCTGCCAGGGGATTCTCCGTCCCTTGTCTTATCTCCCCTCAAGAATCCTGGGACTCTCCCACTTGTATCGTTGGGCTCTGCTTGGCGCCTGGTCCATGTGTGTTGAAGAAATGAGTGAAGAGGTTTGGGGTTAACCTAAGTGGACCTCCTGTGCCATTCTTTTTTGTTTGTTTTGAGACAGTCTCTCACTCTGTCACCCAGGCTGAAGTCCAGTGGTGCGATCTTGGCTCACTACAACCCCCAACTCCCGGGTTCAAGCAATTCTCCTGTCTCAGTCTCCTGAGGAGCTGGGATTACAGGTGTGTGCCACCATACCCAGCTAATTTTTGTATTTTTAAATAGAGACAGGGTTTCACCATGTTGGCCAGGCTGGTCTCGAACTCCTGACCTCAAATGATCCACCCACCTCGGCCTCACAAAGTGCTGGCATTACAGGCATGAGCCACCGCACCCAACCCCTCCTGTGCCATTCTTAACCCAAAGGCCACTGCCCAGGGCAAAAACACAGCCGCAGCCGAGATGGACTCTACTGCCTCCTCAGGAAAGTACTTATGTTCACAGCCAAAAATCCAGGCAGGAAAAAACACCATTTCTTGAATTCTAGTCAACTTCGTGATGCAATGATCACAATGGGGCCGGGAGAGCCCACGTCTCCCGCAGCTGCTCTCGCACCACCCCTGCTGTTTCAGGGCCAGCTGTGGGCCCTTCTCTGCCATTATTTGGCAACCATGGGCAAGTCACTTAGACACTCTGGCTGCTGCCTCAGCTGGCCAAGTCCTGCAGTGCTGCCACCTCCCTGGCTGACAGGTGAGAACAAAGCATGTTCACAGGGCTGTACTCTGCAAAGAACCCCATTTCCTCCTGCTTCCCCAGCCTGTGAGGCTGCTGTTTGCATGTTTTGTTTTGTTTTTTTTTGGGTTTTGTTTGTTTTTTTCAGATAGAGTCTTACTCTGTCACCCAGGCTGGAGTGCAGTGGCGCAATCTCAGCTCACTGTAACCTCCACCTGCCAGGTTCAAGTGATTCTCCTGCCTCAGCCTCCGGAGTAGCTGGGATTACAGGCATGCACCACTATGCCCGGCTAATTTTGTAGTTTTAGGAGAGACAGGGATTCTCCATGTTGGTCAGGCTGGTCTCAAACTCCCAACCTCAGGTGATCCACCCCCATTGGCCTCCCAAAGTGTTGGGATTACAGGTGTGAGCCACGGCACCCGGCCTGCATGTTAATCAGAATTGCGACAACCAAGCTCAGTTTCTTCCTGAAGTAATATGGGTTGGAATTCTCCCTAAACTCTCCCAAGGCAACTCTCGCACCCTTCTGTACCTACTTCCACCTGCCTTGTTCTCTTTTCCTTCTTGGGGGAAATACCCAGACACTGGGACTAGATCTAAATTGAGAGTTAATTAGCACTGATTGAACAATTACATCTCAGGAAGACCCCCAGTGTTCACTGAACCCCGTTACAACTTCTTGCAGTAAGAATCGATGGTATTAGATCAATGTACAGACCAAGCCAGGTCTCACCCACAAATCAGGAGCACTGAAAAGGTGACAAGAAATGTTTTCTGGAAAAATGATACAGTATTACCAAAAATGCATCACAACTACTTTCCAGGGAAGAATCAGAATGCTGCTGGACCCTGTCACCCTGCACTGCAGTCTTTGTATTGGTTTTGCTTTGTCTGCCATCAGGGGACCTTCATTTCTTCAGCACTAACAGCAGATGCAGGCCTTCCTGTGGCCTGGGTGCTGCTCTTCACCTATCACAGATGCGGCGAGCAAGGCCTGTCTGTCACACAGCTTCAATGTGACGGAGAGGTCTCCACATCCAGGCAGCCCTGGTCCCAGGACACCACCACTGTCACCAGACCACTACCTGATGACTCAAAGAGTAGGAGAAGTGGTGACCGGGGCCATCAGGCCCACAGGAGCCGCCAAATCAGTGTCTCCCAGAGTGGACAGCCCTCTGGGCATGGGGAGGTTCTGGCACAGGCCCTAGGCACCCCCACCTCTGCTGCACTGTGTTGCAAGGTAGCCTCTACCACCTCCCACAGAGACTGTGGCTGGGAGACTCCTGACTAGGCAGAGACAGAAACAAATTTTTTGTGGGATCCTAGAAAGGAGCACATTTCCATTTTGAGTCATCTATTTCCAAGTCCCCTCGTGGGGGAAAGGGAACCTCCTGTCACCAGTGCCAGCCTGGCTCGCTCTCTCCATCCTCCCCATGGAGCACCAAGGTCCTCTGCAGAGCTCTCCCTGCCTGCCACCTTCTCACCAGCACTTCCTCCACCTACAGGACAGTGACATGCTATAAAATGCCACAACTCTAACCGCCACATTTCCATGTCCTCTATGAGTAAAAACATGTCCTTGCCCTTGGAACCACATTCCTCAAAGTGGAGACAAATTTGCACAGTGCGTCTCTTTTCTCTCCCACTCAGGCAGCTGAGTAGGGTTAAGGGCTGGCGTTTGTGGCTAAGGAACAAAGTACCTGGGCCCAAGGGTCTCAAAGCCATGGCCTCCAGTCCATCAACACCATGAGCTCAATTGCACTACACAGCCCAGTTCTCCTAGAGCTTAGAAAACACACACTGAACTGGTAGGTTCAACGTGGACAAGCTTACAGCGTAAGGAGCCGACACGGAGCTGCAAGCTGATGACTAGCTTCAATTACTGCCAACGTGATCTGCTGGGGCAAGATGGCCTTTGGGACGCATTCCGTTAGCTACTTCTCAAAACAATTTTGTTCCCTGAAGTATTACTTTACATCACACAGTCAATGTTCTGCTCTTATGGTGATTCTAGAACCATGGCTAGCTGCTCTTAAATCCTTGTAAGAAGTCGGGCACGGTAGCTCCTGCCTGTAATCCCAGCACTTTGGGAGGGTGAGGCGAGAGGATCACCTGAGCCCAGGAGTTAGAGACCAGCTGGGCAAAATAATGACACGCCATCTCTACAAAAAAAATAAAAAATTAGTCGGGCATAGTGGCACATGCCTGTAGTTCCAGGTACTCAGGAGGATCGCTGGAGCCCAGGAGTTCCAGGATGCAGTGAATGTGACAGCACCGCTGCACTCTAGCCTGGGCCACAGAACAAGACCCTGGCTTTAAATAAATAAATGAATCCTTGTAAGAGAACCTGTAAAGCTCTTCCCTGGTCCTCCCATCCTGTGGAAAACCTCCAAACTCCTTCAAATTCTCAAGGGTGAGAGAAGGGTTTCTAAATACCCAGGGCTTCCATTAAGGTAAAAACCATTCGGAAGATAAAGAAGTCAAACCCAATAAACAATTCTAAGACTCTAATTAATGATATGCATGCTTATTTGGGAGGGAAAGGCACTGATATCTGCAACTTACTTTGACACAAAAAACAAGAGGGACTACTGGGTGGACGGATATGTGATGAAATACAATAAAATGTTAATTCTTACATTCTAAGGGGTGGTCTGTGTGTGTTCACAACTTTTGTATGTTTCACGGTTTTCATAAATGAATGTGTACAGGGAGAGTCTTCTGACACTGGCAAATGACTGGGCATAACCTTTCTGATTAAGGGCAGAGGGCAAGGCAGAGCTGGCACGCCTCCCTCCACCCAGTTCTACCTAGATCGGCCGCAAGGGAAGCAGCAAAGAACTCAGGAGAGCAGTCACCTGCCCAGGCACCGCCCTGCCCAGCATCAGGCTCCAGAATACAGAAGAAACTGGGAGAAACGCTACAGAACGTCCCTGTCCCGGGCCCGCCATCCTCCTCACTGGGACAGGTTCTCAGCCCCAGTTGCGCCCGGGAATGATCTGGGGAGCCTACTAAATGCAGATTCCGGGGCCGCGCGCCGGAACTACAGAATCGCAACACCTGGGGTGGGGCCCAGGAATCTGCCCGTTTCCCAAGAGCCCCCGGTGGTTCTGACGCAGAAGATCTTGAACCCACCTTTGCAGGAACTCACAGCCGCTCGCCCCATCTCACCTAACACCTGTTGAGAAGCCCCCCAGGAACTCGCTAAGCCAAGGTCCTCGAAGGCGCGACTCCTAGCCCAAACCTAGGCCAGGCCGTCGCCATCTCCGCCAGGGATGCGCGGCCGAGCGCCACATCCCGACTCCACACGTCGGCAAGCCCGGCGCGGGTGCAGGACGCTGCTGGGCTCCGGGACGGCCAAGGTCACCCGCTGGGCTCGGCAGGGGCTGGCTCCGCCACGGGGCTCCTCCCCGACCCCCTTTCCTTGAGAAAACAACTCCCGCCCCTCTTCTCCCCGTCTCGCACTGCAAGACGGAGATGGCAATTTCCACAACCTTCTCTGACAGAAAACCGTGCGGGCGAGCAGGCTGCCATTCCAGGCGCACAACCCCGCGGCACATAGCGGGGCGCCCGCCCGGCCCAGCCACCGCAGCGTCTTCGACACCCCCAGGGCCGCGCTAGGTCTCGGCAGCGCCCCGAGGAGAGGACGGGCCCCGCCATGCCGCGCCCCAACCGCCGGCCCTGCTTTACCTCCAGAAGCCCGGTGCCCGAAGCCGGCCGAACGCTGAAAGGTGCCTGGGTCCCGACAGGAGCCGGGAGAGTACAAGACCCTCAGCCCCGCGGGGCTTTGCGCGCACAACGAACCCCCCCCCGCCCTAGCCCCACCGCCCAGAGGCTTCTAGGACTTGTAGTCCGCCCGGTCGACCCCCAGCGCGCTCTGATACTAGGGACTACGGTGCCCAGCATGCACCGCGCAGGCGCCACGGGCTGGGACGGGGAGGGGTCGCCACAATCCGAGGTCACGCCCCGACCTGAGGGGCTCGGCGCCCAGACCGTTACCCCGGGGAGGAGGGCTCCCCCGTGAAGCCGTCTCCGAATGCGTCCCGGCGACTCACCGTCCCCGCAGCCCTGGGGCAGCGGCCGCAGCGGCAGGACCGAACGCCTTGGCAGCTGGCGGTCGCACTTCTGTCACAAGGAGGCGGGTAGACTTTGGACCAGGGCCGAGGCCCTGGGCGTCACGGCGGGGGGCGGGGTCTCGGGAGGCACGTGATGCGCCGTGGTTACGTCAGTGGGAGGGAAGGCGATTTGGCGTGGAGCAGGGGCTGAGCACGTGGGATGTTCGGGGCCTGTTTGCCCAGTGTATACGAGGCTGGCGAACAGGGAAAGAACCCTCCCTGTGAGTGCCTCTTCTTCACCCATACCAGCAACAGGGCATCTTCCTCCAGGGCTGCATGTTTTTCCTTTATGCGACTAATATTTATTGAGTTTGGGAGGTGCATTACATAAAACTTTGAACCACACAGTCACTGTGTCTCCGCTTGAAACTGCCTTTGCAAAAATTACAACGTGAAATTATGACAGTGAAAGAGAGCTGAGCTAACCCACTCCATTTTGCTTCTAACCTCCAGGTTGTCCTTGTTCATTGCTAGGCATAGTCGGAACTAACTTTGGGAGCAACTTAGTTTATAGTTTAATATTGAAACAAAGTAACAGCCCTTTCCCAAAACAAACCCCCTTCTTGCCTGAGAACCAGGTTTCCTTTGTAAGACTAACATTAGCTACAAAGTTAGAAATTATGGTTTAGGGCCCAGCTCAGTGGCTCACACCTGTAATCCCAGCACTTTGGAAGGCTGACACAGGTGAATCACTTGAGGTCAGGAGTTGGAGACCAGCCTGGCCAACATGGTAAAACCCTGTCTCTATTTAAAAATACAAAAATTAGCTGGGTATGGTGGCACGCACCTGTAATCCCAACGACTAGGGAGACTGAAGCCCAAGAATTGCTTGAATCCTGGAGACGGAGGTAGCAGTGAGCTGAGATTATGCCTCTGCACTCCAGCCTGAGCGACAGACTGAGACTCCATCTCAGAAAAATAAAAAAGAAAAGAAAGAAAGAAATTATGGTTTAGGAGTCATGCACCCAGAGGCCACAAGATTCTAAAACTCCCCAGTTGATCCTAGGTGTAATATCACTATTGTAAAACCTAAGATTGGTACTCTTAGGTATTTTTCTGACCCTGCATTCTGATGCACCAGCCAAGGCCACCCAGACCTGTAATCTGACTCAACCAGTTCTTGCATCCTTCAACACCCTGTGATTTCATCTCCCACCCCACCAATCAGCACTCCCTGCTCCTTGGCAGCTTATCTGCCAAATTACCCTTTAAAAACTCTAGGCTCTGAATTTTCAGAGAGACTGATTTCAGTGATAAAACTTTGGTCTCCCATTCAGCAAGCTCTGTGTGGATTAAACTCTCTCTGTTGCAGTTCCCCTGTCTTGATACGTTGGCTCTATCTGGGCAGCCAGGAAGATGAACCCACTGGGTGGCTACTTGCTCAGGCACTTCCTTTCTTACAGACAGTATACAAGGAAACCACAAAATGCCCAGGACTGTGAAGGAGAGGAAGGGATTCCCTAAGAGAGTTACAGGGTGGGGCCTCTAGACAGGGAGGTTAGAAAAGGCCTCTCAGAGAAGGTGATGGTGAGGCAGAGGCATGAAATTGAAAAGACATTCTATTCTGGAAGGGCATTCCAGAAGGAGAGATTGCCTTGGGTGAGAGAGTCAGCAAGGTGAGGATGTCAGTGGGGCAGGCTAGATCCAAATCAGGTTGAGATTTGTAGGTCATTTTAAGAACTCTGGCCAGGCATGGTTGCTCACGCCTGTAATCCCAGCACTTTGGGAGGCCAAGGCAGTCGGATCACTTGAGGTCAGGAGTTCAAGACCAGCCTCGCCAACATGGTGAAACCCCGTCTCTATTAAAAATACAGAAATTAGCCAGGCCCACGTGCCTGTAATCCCAGCTACTTTGGAGGCTGAGGCAGGAGAATTGCTTGAACCTAGGAGGCAGAAGTTGCAGTGAGCCAAGATCACACCACTTGGCTCCAGCCTGGGAAACAGAGCAAGACTGTCTCAAAAGAAAACAAAACTCTGGATTCTTCTTTCTTTTTTTGAAATGGGATCTTGATCTGACACCCAGGCTGGAATACAGTGGCATGATCATAACTCACTATGACTGTGAACTCCTAGGCTCCAGCAGTCCTCCTGCCTCAGCCTCCCGAGTAGCTGGGACTACAGGCGTAAGCCACCGCACCTGGCTGGAGTTTGGATTCTATTGCAAGTGGAATTTAAAGTCCTCGAAGAGTTTTAAGCAGTAGAGTTACAATCAATCTTCATTATTTACGGGTTTTGTGTTTGCAAATTTGCCTACTCACTAACATTTATTTCTAATCCCAAAATCAATACTTGTGGTGCTTTCTCATTCATTCGTGGACATAACGATCCTGCACATTCTCCGCCGAGGTCAAATAAGGCAACACTGGCCTGGCATGGTGGCACTCGCCTTCCGTCCCAGCCACTCGGGAGGCTGAGGTGGGAGAATCACTTCAACCCAGCAGATCAGGGCTGCTGTGAGCTGGGATTGTGCCACTGCACTCCAGCCTGGGCAACAGAGCGAGACCCTGTCTCTAAAAATTACAGGGCAGCGCTGCCTACAGGTCTCCTTTTTGGTCTATTTAGTGTCATCTTTTTCTCATTTTTACGCTTTTTGTTGGTGATTCTGCCGTTTGAAATGTCCCTCAGTGTTGTGCAGAAGTGCTGTCCAGCATTCCTAAGTGCGAGAAGGTGTTGATGTGCCTTACAGAGAGAACAGCTGTGCTCAGTTAGCTTGGTGCAAGCAACTGAGTTCAATTGCCCTGAATCAACAATATATATTAACTAAGTTGCCTTTAAACACAAACACCCAGAAAACAAGGTTATGTATTGATTGGTTGACAAAAATGTTGTGTCCACAGGCTCACAGGAACCTAGGTTGTTCCCCCAGAAGCAGTGGTTCAGTATTTGCTTAATTCAGTGTCTGTGGCAACTTATATGATTCGATTGACATTTCACAGGATCATCTGACTACGGTGTGCAGAATGGTTTAAATCAAGAGAGGCAAATAGAAGGCTGGGAGACCAGCACACATGTCATTCAGAAATGTCCAGGCTGGGCACTGTGGCTCACACCTGTAATCCCAACATTTTGGGAGGTGGAGTTCAAGAGTTTGAGAGCAGCCTGAGCAACATAGTGAGTCTCCCATCTCTACAAAAAAATTTATAAAATTAGAAAATTAGCCAGCTGTGGTGGTTCACTCCCATAGTCCCACCTACTTGGGAGGCTAAGGCAGGAGGATCACTTGAGCCCGGGCGTTTGAGACTGTAGTGAGCAAGAATTGTGCCACTGCACTCCAGCCTGAGCAACAGAGTGAGACTCAGTCTCTAAAACAAAAATAAATAAAAATTTAAAAATAATTTCCCAGTAACCACATTAAAAGTATAGAAAGAGACAGGTGAAATTAATTTTAGTAATAAATTTAACTCAATATATGCAAAATATTGTTTGAATAGTCAACATAAAAAATTATCAGCCAGGTGCAGTGGCTGACGCCTGTAATCCCAGCACTTTGGGAGGCCGAGGCCGGCGGATCACCTGAGGTCAGGAGTTCAAGACCAGCCTGGCCAACATAGTGAAACCCTGTCCCTACTAAAAATACAAAAAATTAGCTTGACATGGTGGCAGGTGCCTGTAATCCCAGCTAGTCGGGAGGCTGAGGCAGGAGAATCGCTTGAACCGGGAGGTAGAGGTTGCAGTGAGCCGAGATCATACCACTGCTCTCCAACCTGGGTGACGAGTGAAACTTTGTCTCAAAAA
>NW_012101976.1:2097859-2105944 GCF_000951045.1 Mandrillus leucophaeus | reverse complement strand
AAAAAAAAAAAAAAAAAATTATGAATGATATATTTTACTCTTTTTTCACACTAAGTTTTTCAAATACAGTGTGTACTTTACAGGACATCTCAATTTGGAGCAGTCACATTTCAGGGGCTCAGTAGCCACATGTGGCTTGTGGCTACTGTATTGGACAGCACAAATCTAGAATATTTATTCATTTACTCATTTGACCAAGCAAGGTCCTGTTCTAGGCCTGGAAATACACAAAATAGAATAAAGCCCAATCTCCATCCTCAAAGCGCACACAGTCCAGCACAAGAGACTCACATAGTAGCTTATGTTCAAGATGTCAAAACAGAGTGCTTTGAGAGTTCAGGAGAGGGAGTGCCCGAACAAGGAAGGCTTCAGAGAGGAGGACATCTAAGTTGGGACTTGAAGGACGTGTAGGATTCCCCAGGTGAAAGAAGCAGGGAAGGGTACTCCAAACAGTGAGATCTGCCAATGCAAAGTTGCAGAGAAATGAAATGCAGAGTGTGTGGGGACATGCAAGCAGTTCTATACAGCTGGATGGTAGGATAGGAAAGAGGAGGGCAGAGGGTGAGGAAAGATGAGGGCCTTATAGACCAGTCTATGGAATTTAGACTGTATCCTATTGGGTAGGTAGTGGGTGATGTAATGTTGAGAATTTTGGGCTGAGTGATATGACTGGATTCATGTTTTATTTTTATTTATTTATTTATATTAAAATAGAGACAGGGTCTCACTAGATTGCCAGGCTGGTCTTGAACTCCTGGACTGAAGTGATCCTCTCACTTTGGCCACCCAAAGTGCTGGGATTGCAGGCGTGAGCCACCATACCCAGCCGTGATCTGTGTTTTATTTTTTTTATGTTTGTTTTTATTTTTTTATTTTTATTTTATTTTGAGACAGAGATTGCAGTGGCGCGATCTTGGCTCACTGCAGCCTCTGCCTCTTGGCAAGCGATTCTTCTACCTCAGCCTCCCAAGTAGTTGGAATTACAGGCACGCACCATCACAACTGGTTAATTTTTGTATTTTTAGTAGAGACAGGGTTTCGCCACATTGGCCAGGCTGGTCTTAAATTCCTGACTTCAAGTGATCCTCCTACCTAGGCCTCCCAAAGTGCTGGGATTACAGGTGTGAGCCACCGTGCCCAGCCAGGATTCATGTTTTAGACAAATCATTCTGGCAGTGTGGAGGGGGTGGAAATTTGAGACAGGAGGACTCATTGGGAAGGGAAGGAGCTCTAGGATGGATCCAGAGGAAGGACCTGTGGAAACTGAGAAGAGGGTCACAGAACGGGGAGGGCCTAGGGTAGGTAAAGGGGTGGTCCCAAGTGTCCCATGCAGTAAAAGTCAAGTAGAACAGTCAACGTGAACCTTACCATGCTAGGCACCGGGTGAAAACTTGCCGATCTCTGGAGCCCACGGAGTAGTGGAGGGTTTGAGAGCCAGTGAGAGCCAGAAATGTAGTGAGCTGGAACTGGGTTCAAGTCTTAGGCCACACCACTTCACGCCCTCTCCAAAATATTTCATTTTTCTGGCTGGACACAATGGCTCACTCCTGTAATCCAAGAACTTTGGGAGGCCAAGTTCTTGGCCACAGGCCAAGGCAGGCAGATCACTTGAGCACAGGCAGACCAACCTGGGCAACATGGTGAAACCTCGTATCTACAAAAAATACAAAAATACTAGCTGGGTGTGGTGTGCGTGCCTGTGGTCCCAGTTACTCCAGAGACTGAGGTGGGAGGATCGCTTAAGAGCGGGAGGCAGGAGTTGCAATGAGCCTGGTGACCACACGGCTGCACTCCAGCCTGGGTGACAGAGCCCGACCCTATCTGAAAAATAGGTATATGTAATTGTTCTAACTACCAAATGGGGGTAAACCTAATACCAATTTCATGGGGCTGTTGCAAGGATGGGATGGCTGAATGCATTTAGGTCTCTGCTCATAGTGCCTGGCACACAGCCAGGCCTCAGACCAATGGCAGCTGGGAGTATTTGTTAGCCTTCAAGTGCTCTGGGCCTCAGCTCCCTCACCTACAAAAATGAAATTGTCGTCTCCCACCTGCTGTTGACAGGAACCGGGGACTAGATGAGACGACTGAAGTGTGCGTGCACACAGAAAGGCGGCATTCCTCGAAAGGTTGAACATAGAGCCGCTGCGTGACCCAGCAGTCCCACTCCTAGGATTGCACTCGAGATAAATGAAAACACACAGCCACATGAAAACCTATATAGTACGCAAATATGCCTAGCAGGTATTCATATCATAGCATGGATGTTTATATTCATAATAGCCAAAAAGTGAAAACAACTGACAGAGGCTCTCCATGACCAGACATTAGTTGGGTGCTCCTCGGAATCCTCTCCCCAACCAGACCTCAACTTTTGGACTTCTGTGTCTGTCTTTGTGTCACCCAATTGTTTGTTTAGGGACAGGGTCTGTTCTGTCACCCAGGCTGCAGTGGCACGATCATAGCTCAATGCAGCCTCAAAGCTCCTGAGCTCAAGTGATCCTCCTGTCTCAGCCTCCCAGGTAGCTGGAACTACAGGTGCATGCAACCATAACCAGCTGTTTCTTTTTTTTTAATTTGCTTATTGCCCAAGCTGCTCTCAACCTCCTGAGCTCAAGCGATTGTCATGCCCCGGCCTCCCAAAGTGCTGGGATTACAGGCGTGAGCCGCTGCACCCAGCCAGGGTGCTCAGTTTCAGCAAGAATTCTGTTGAATTGATTTAGCCAGAATCGCCCCTGCATATCTGACCAAATTTCACAACCCCCATCATCCTCCAGGTGATGTTTGATCACCCTGACCTGCCCTCAGCAAGACTCTTGTTAGACTCAATTTAGACTCAATTTAGCAAAGAATTACCCTACTCTCTTAGTAATTTTCCATCCACCAACAGCACCCACCTCCCACTGCTTGGCTATCAGTCTCTGTTTTCCCTTGTTGTATTCGGAGTTGAGCCATTTCTGTACTGAGGTCTCTTTTCCCCTATTGCAGTAGTCCTGAATAAAATCTGTTTTTACACCTTTAACTACTGTCCAGCTCTAGTTTTCTTTTTCTCTTTTTCTTTCGTTTTTTTTGATACAGAATCTCGCTCTGTTGCCCAGGCTGGAGTGCAATGACGCAATCTCGGCTCACCACAGCTTCTGCTTCCCAGGTTCAAGTGATTCTCCTGCCTCAGCTTCGTGAGTAGCTGGGATTACAGGCGCACACTACCATGCCCAGCTAATGTTTGTATTTTTAGTAGAGACACGGTTTCACCATGTTGACCAGGCTGATCTCAAACTCCTAACCTCATGATCCGCCCACCTCAGCCTCCCAGAGTGCTGGAATTACAGGCATGAGCCACCATGCCCAGCCTCTTTCTTTTTTTTTTTTTAATCTTTTTTTAAGACACAGGGTCTCACTGTGTTGCCCAGGCTGGAGTGCAGTGGCGTGATCATGGCTCACTGCAGCCTCGACCTTCCAGGCTCAAGCAATCCTCCTGCCTCAGCCTCCTGAGGAGCTATGACTACAGGTATGTGCCATTATGCCCAGCTATTTATTTGTTATTTTTGTAGAGACAGGATCTCACTGCATTGCCCAGGCAGGCCTCAAACTCCTGAGCTCAAGCAGTGCTCCCGCCTTAGCCTCCCAGAGTGCTGAGATTACAGGCATCAGCCACCACACCCAACAGCTCTGGTTTTCTTTGACACCACCAAAATGTTCATCAACTGTTGAGTGGATAAACAACATGTGATCTCTCCATATGATGGAATATTATTCATTCCATAAAAAGGAACGAAGCACTGATCCATGCTACAACGTGGCTAAACCTTAAGAACATTCTGAGTGAAAGAAGTCATCCATTTCTCTTTTTTTTTTTTTTTTTGTGGAGAATAGGGTCTCGATATATTGCCCTGGCAAGTCTCTAACTCATAGACTCAAGCTATCCTCCTGCCACGGCCTTCCTGAGAGCTGGGATTACAGGCATGAGCCACCAGCCCCGGCAAAAGAAGCTCCTCCTAAGTGAAAGAAGCCAGTCACAGAAGACCATTTATTGCTTTTTTCTTTTGAGACAGAGTCTCGCTCTGTCGCCCAGGCTGGAGTACGGTGGTGTGATCTTGGCTCACTGGAACCTCCACATCCCAGGTTCAAGCGATTTTCCTGCCTTAGCCTCCCAAGTAGCTGGAATTACAGCTGTGTCCACTACCACACCCAGCTGATTTTTGTTTTTATGGTACAGATAGGGTTTAACCTTGTTGGCCAGGCTGGTCTCAAACTCCTGACCTCAAGTTATCCCCCGACCTTGGCCTCCCAAAGTGCTGGGATTACAGGTGTGAGCCACTGCGCACGGCCCACTTATTGTGTGATTCAGTTTACATAAAATGTCCAGAATAGGCAAACCCATAGAGACAGAAAGTCAGAAAATAGATTAGTGGTTACCTAGGGCGGGGGGAGTTCAGGCGAAATGGGAGGTAAGTGCTAATGGGTACGGGTTTTCTTTCTCTCTCTCTCTCTCTGTTTTCTTCTCTCTCTCTCTCTGTTTTCTTCTCTCTCTCTCTCTTTCTCTTTCCTTCCTTGCTTCCTTCCTGCCTCCCTCTCTCTCTGACTCTCTCTCACTTTTTCTTTCCCTCCCTCCCTCCCTTCCTTCACCTCCCTCCCTCCCTTCCTTCACCTCCCTCCTTCCCTCCTTCCCTCCCTCCTTTCCTTCCTTGAGAGAGGGTCTCCTGGTATTGCCCAGGTTGGTCCAAACTCCTGAGCTCAAGCCATCTTCAGTCCTCCTTCCTCAGCTTCCTGGGTAGAGCTGAGATTACAGGGTTGAGCCACTGTGCCCGGCTGAGTTTTCTTTTTAGGGTAATGAAATGTTCTAAAATTGATTGTCATGATGTTTGCAACCATTGGCAAATATACTAAAAGCCATTGAATTGTGCATTTTAAATGGATGGATTGAATGTTAGATGAATTATATCTTAATAAAGCTGTTATCAAAAAAGGAAGGGCAGGGCCACACAAAAAGTAACTCCGGAAGAATTCAGACGTGATGAAATAACAAAGTAAACGCAGGCCTAGAGACAGGACGATGTTCCTCATATTCCTGCCTCACTCGCTGTCAGATCAGGAGCCCATGGCTGTCCGGAATGGTATTATTTTCAGGCTTGCAGTGGAGTTGCTTGTGTCACCTTTTCCTGGGCAACGTTCACCTTCTGCAGAACGCAGCTCCTCCTCCCTGGCAACTGAGGCGCACCTCGGAGCCTCACATCGGTACTGCAAAGCCACCACCTTTTATTTTTAGTCCGGATTTCACCATAACTGGGGCAGCAGGAGTGCTGTAGGCCCGGGACATCTTCAGTGACAGGTGTTTTTCCACCTCGTGGCACCTGCTACCAGAAGACCATTCTCCCACCCGTGGGGGAACACCTGCTGGCCTTCAGCAGGACCAGCCCGTGGGTTCCCAAGAACTTTTGCTCCTAAAAGTATGAAAAGCAGGAACTGAGCAGGGCGTGGTGGCTGATGCCTGTAATCCCAGCCCTCTGGGAGGCCAGGGCAGGCAGATCACCTGAGGTCAGGAGTTTGAGACCAGCCTGGCCAACATGGTGAAACCTGTCTCTACTAAAGATACAACAATTAGCCAGGCATGGTGGGGCATGCCTGTAATCCCTGCTACTTGGGAGGCTGAGGCAGGAGAATCGCTTGAACCCGGGAGGCAGAGGTTGCAGTGCACCAAGGTTGCAGTGTCACACCATTGCACTCCAGCCTGGATGACAAAGTGAGACAAGAAAGAGAGAGAGAAAGAGAGAAAAGCGGAGCTCTTCCACTTTCTCTACAACCAGTGCCATCTGCTGGCAACACAGTGGCCCAGGGATGTGGTGGAGTCCCTTCCTTGCCTTGACTTTCCTGTCTTGCAGTTTGCATTACAGAGACCCAGGGGTAATGTTTCTCTCTCTTTCTTTAGTTATTTTAGGCCAGAGTTAAAATAAGAGCCAAGTATCTCATGGAGACCCCATTTTAAAAAGTACGTACGAGTGTTAAGCTTGAAGAATTTTCACAAACCTCACTCGCTAGTGCAAGCAGCACCATATCAAGACAGAACACTAGCTGGGCGCAGTTGCTCACACCTGTGATCTCAGCCAAGGCAGGTGGGTCATCTGAGGTGAGGAATTCGAGACCAGCCTGGCCAACATGGGGAAACCTTGTCTCTACTACAAATACAAAAATCAGTTGGGCAGGGTTGCGGGCGCCTGCGATCCCAGCTACTTGGGAGGCTAAGGCAGGAGAATCGCTTGAATCTGGGAGGCAGAGGTTGCAGTGAGCCAATATCACGTCACTGCACTCCAGCCTGGGCAACATAGGGAGACCCTGTCTCAAAAAAATAAAGCAAAATAAAATAAAAAAGAGCCTGGCGTCTCCTGACTCTCTTGCTCCTCTCTCACCATGCCACATGCCGGCTCCCCCTCACCTTCCACAATGTGAAGCTTCCTGAGGCCTCACCAGAAGCAGATGTTGGCTCTGTGCTTTGTGTACAGCCTGCAGAACTGTGAGCCAAATAAACTTCTTTTCTTTATCATTTACCCAGTCTCGGGTATTCTTTTATAGCAATGCAAATGAACTCATGTACTCACTTTGCCTGTTTCTGTATTTTCTGTTATTGAGCTAGTTAGAGCATACAGTGGGTAATTATTATTATTTTTTTTTTGAGACAGAGTTTCACTCTTGTTACCCCCGCTGGAGTGCAATGGTGTGATCTCAGCTCACTGCAACCTCCGCCTCCTGGGCTTAAGCGATTCTCCTACCTCAGCCTCCCAAGTAGCTGGGATTACATGTGCCCGCCACCACGCCCAGCTAATTTTTGTAATTTTAGTAGAGATGGGGTTTCACCATGTTGGGCAAGTTGGTCTCGAAGTACGGACCTCATGTGATCCGCCCATCTCAGCCTCCCACAGTGCTGAGAGTATAGTAATTTTCGTAATACAAAAGCCCAGGGCATTTTGAATGCAGTTCTGCGCATCAGAGCAAAGACTGACTGGTCCGAGGAGGTACCTCTCTCCTCCCATGTTCTCTGCTTCCTCCTTGGCCGCCTCTCCAGCATCAAGCTAATGCATTGTTGCCTTGAAAGCCTCAAATAATGTTCTCATTTTGGGAGATGCAGCTTACGTCAGTGAGCACTTTGTGCTGGGGACCATGCCATACTCCTTACCTCCCTTCATCTCGACAAGGAACCTGCAGATGTTTACCTCCAGCTCCGAAACCTACATGGAGGGCTTAAGGCACAGGCTCAGGGGCACACAGCCCATGCCCAGTAGACCCCAGGTGTTGTGGTTCTAGCCTGATGATCACTGCCCAAGCTGCTCTCCTGGCGTGGGTGTGAGTCAGCACACGCTGAGGTGAGAGAAGAAGCTGTTATATTCAGGCCAGAATTTTTTTGCAAAAATCTTTCTTTACACGCAGCAAGAACTGGGAAGGAGTCCATTGGAGCCGAGCCAGCAAAACCCAAGTGGAATCCATGTTGTTGGCCTTTTAATTTGTTTGAATCATTGCAGATTCCCAGAACTTTGATACAGGAAAGTGCTCAGGGTCGGACGCAGTGGCCCACGCCTATAATCCCAGGACTTTGGGAGGCAGAGGCCGGAGGACTGCTGGAGGTCAGGAGTTTGAGGCCAGTCTGGCCAACATGGTGAGACCCCCATCTCCACAATAATAAAAATAATTAGCCAGGAGAGGTGGTGCGCACCTATAGTTTTAGCTACTCGGAGGTTGAGGCAGAAGGATTACCGGAACCCAGGCGTTTGAGGCTGCATAAGCTGTGAACTGCACTCCAGCGTGGGTGACAGTGAGACCCTATCTCAAAAAAAAGTTCCCATATTAGAAGCTAACAACTTGATAAATTTTCCCAAATTGACCACACCAGCGTGCACACTCCACTGCAGCTCGGTTTCATGCTTCCTTCCAAGCATGAGGTCACCCAAGGGTAACCCCTCACCTCACCTCCAACACCTAAGATTTGTTTTCTCTATTTCGGGACTTTGTTTGTTTGTTTGTTTGAATGCGATGCACTCAGGCACCAAAGCTTTTTTTTTTTTTTTTAAATAGAGTCTCACTCTGTCGCCCAGGCTG
>NW_012101976.1:2095020-2096793 GCF_000951045.1 Mandrillus leucophaeus | reverse complement strand
GCATACACCTGTAATCCCAGCTACTTGGGAGGCTGAGGCAGGAGAATCGCTTGAACCCAGGAGGTGGAGGTTGCAGTGAGCCAAGATCACACCATTGCACTCCAGCCTGGGCAACAGTGCGAGACTCTGTCTCAAAAGAAAAAGAAAAAAGAAAAGAAACTCATCCCACTATTACATGTAGTTGTCTTTGTTCATTCTCACTGCTGTGTCATAGTCTGTTGTTTGAATATGCCATAGTTGGATGGGAATTTTTAGCTAGTATGAGTAGTGCTGTCACAAACATCCTTGTGCATGGTCTGTGTCATTTCCTTTGGGTTCCGATCAAGGACTGGACTGGCTGGGTCATAGTGTGTGCAATTTGTCAGCATTGCAGACCCTGCCAAACAGTTTTCCAAAGTCTGCTAATTTCTGCTCTGTCAGAGCAGATGAGAGTTCTGTTGTTCATATGCTTGCCAATGCTTGGTGTTGCCAGATCTTCACATTTAAATGCTAAATTATTCTAAAAGAAACATAAATGGTTACAGTGTTACCATTTATTTTATAATATTTCTATCATTAATATGGCCCCATAGAATTGTCAGCTCCTTTGGAGCTATCATCCATTTAGCAAACACTTACTGAGCACCTACTGTGTGCAGGGATCTGTGTTCTGATACTAGAAAGAGAAGAAAGAGAAGGTCTCTATTCTGAAAGAGCTTCGGGAATGCCCTCTCTTCAGGTCTCAGCTCAGATGTCACCTCCCCAGAGGGGCCTCCTTGGGCACCTTTGTCCAGCCATTATCTCATTGTCTGCCTCCACGCCTGGCTGAAGAGCTCGATTTTGTGGATGGACTAGTAATAACCTCAGCAGAAGCATCTGCTGTGAAGTCAGGAACACAGGATTGATTCACCAGGAACATCCCTGAAAATATCCCACTGTTCAATTCAGAAGGAGTTTTCCTGGACGCTTGCTCCCACGGTTCTAGCCGTTGGCAAGGGGGGGTGCCAGATCAGTTCTGGTCAAGGAGCGATTTGTGTTTTGTTTTGTTTTATTTGAGATGGGGTCTCACTCTTTTGCCCAGGCTGGAGTGCAGGGGTGTGATTCTGGCTCACTGCAGCCTTAAGTAGCTGGGATTACGGGCACACATCACCATGCCCAGCTAATTTTTGTATATTTTTTAGAGATGGGGTTTCACTGTGTTGTGCAGGCTGGTCTCCCACTCCACTCCTGGGCTGAAGCAATCTACCTGCCTCAGCCCCTTGAGTAGTTGGGATTACAGGTGTGAGCCACTACGCCCAGCTAATTTTTTATTTTGTAGAGATGGTGTCTTGCTATGTTGCCCAGGCTGCTCTCCAACTCCTGGATTCAAGCAATCCACTCACCTTGGCCTCCCAAAGTGCTGGGATTACAGGCATTAGCCACGGCACCTGACTGCAAGAAATGTTTCCATCAGCACTGGCCTGGCATGTTACATATGTTGTTTCTAGCCCCGATGTTTTATTTCCCCATTTAGTGGAGAGGGAAGCTGAGGCTCAGAGAGGTTAAGTCATTTCCTCAAGATTCCACAGCTGGTGCAAGGATTTGCCTCCCCAACTACATGAACTCAATGTGGAATCCCTCAGCAGGGCTCCTGCTGTGTGGCGTGGGCCGGGAATGTGGGCTCACAGTGCTGGCTGGGCTGGGAGTCAGGGCTCCTGGTGTTAAGCCGAGAGCGTCCCTGCAGACTTTCCCAGGAGACAAGCAGGCTGGGATTCTCTTGTCCTAGAACTGACCAAGCAGAGCCTGACCATACCT
>NW_012101976.1:2091323-2093555 GCF_000951045.1 Mandrillus leucophaeus | reverse complement strand
GCCAGCACACCCAGCTAATTAAAATTTTTTTGTAGAAACAGGGTCTCACTATGTTGCCCAGGCTGCTCTCAAACTATTGGCTTCAAGCAGTCCTCCCGCCTTTGCCTCCCCAAAGTGCTGGGATTACAGGCGTGAGTCCCCACGCCCACCCGACCAGTACTTCAGATTCTTATCCCTTTGTAAAACCTGGGTCTACCTAACTCCAAGAAACCTGTCTTCTGCCCAGATTCTAGAGAATTCCGAGGAGGGAGCTGCCTCTCCATCCCTTCCATATGTGCTTCTAGGAAAAAATTATCAGTCTCACGTCACCAGAGGGCTCGAATAAAGAGGCTGCTATTCAAACATTCCTCCAATATTAACTGAGCACCTCCTCTGGGTGAGGCTCACCAGGGAGCACCTGCCCCACTCCAGACTTGGAAGTGTGCCCATTTCACCACATTCTTTGGTGTCCTGGCAACCAGAGACTCTGATCTGAGCTCCAGCCAGAACAGAGGCCATTCCTCCCTGACCGCTGTGACTCACCACCGCCCAAGCCTCTGAGGACCAGACCGTGTAGCTCTCAGGACCACTGAAAGCTATCCCTTGTCCTCGAGGACGCCTGGAACCCCAGCCCCACTGACCTACTCCGGCAGGATGAGCTTCTCAGTCACGTACACCGAACTGGCCAACATCGCCATCCCACAGTGCGGGGTGCTGAACTTCAAGGCCCTGCACCTCCTGCTGCACGGCATCTTGGAGCACATCCACATGGCTGAGCTCAAGAAGGTCCTCTCGGGGGATGAGGACTTCTTGCAGACCTCGCAGGTGGTCATCGTGCCCAGGGAAGGAGATGCCCAGCCCATCCTCAACCCCATGAAGAGGCTCAGCAATGTCTTCGACCACGTGGTGAGCCGCCTCGACAAGATGGAAAACCAGCTGGCCCTGCTGCAGGACCTGCCCTCCACCGCCCAGCTGCTGGAAGCCAGTCAGGGCACTGCCCGGCCCATCCAGGACCTGTGGCATCTGATCAAGCTCCGGAAGACGGTGGAGGGTCACGATGAAGTCATGGCCAAGGTACACCCCCAGCCTCCGGACACTTCCTTTCCCCCCTCACCACTTGCTGTCTCCAGGGACGTCTTTTTTGTTTTTGAGATGGAGTCTTGCTCTGTCGCCCAGGCTGGAGTGCAGAGGCGCGATATCGGCTCACTGTAACCTCTGCCTCCCCGGTTCAGATTCTCCTGCCTCCGCCTCCCTAGTAGCTAGGATTACGGGTGCCCGCCACCACACCCGGCTAATTTTTGCATTTTTAGTAGAGATGGCGTTTCACTATGTTGGCCAGGCTGGTCTCGAACACCTGATCTCAAGTGATCCACCTGCCTCGGCCTCCCAAAGTGCTGGGATGATAAGCATGAGCCACTGCTCCCAGCCCTCTCCTGGGACATCTTGTTGCTTTTTCCGCCATGATGGGCCATCCCCTCATGCAGAGTAGGAAGAAGGCGGCTTTAGAGTCAGGCACAACCAAAATGCCAAGCTTGCAGCCTCCATCAAGTATTGCAAAGAAGTCAGACACAAAAGGCCACCCAGTGTATGATTCCATTTATATAAAATGTCCAGAATAGGCAAATCCA
The DNA here is from genome assembly GCF_000951045.1 of Mandrillus leucophaeus. Taxonomy (NCBI): domain Eukaryota; kingdom Metazoa; phylum Chordata; class Mammalia; order Primates; family Cercopithecidae; genus Mandrillus; species Mandrillus leucophaeus. The sequence goes on along the minus strand of NW_012101976.1, from coordinate 2,091,948 downwards.
TGGAGAGAGAAAGCAGTGCTTGCCAGGGGCTGGGAGGAAGAGAGAATGGGGAATAATTGCTTTGTGGATACAGGGTTTCCTTTTTGGGGTGATGAAAATGTTTTGGAACTTGATGGAGGTGATAGTTGTACAACCTCGTTGGTGTACTAAATGACACCGAATTGTTCACTTAAAAATGGCTAATTGTACATGAGGTGAATTTCACTCCAATTTTTTTTTAAGACAGGGTCTCACTCTGTCACCCAGGCTGGAGTGCAGTGACTCAATCATTGCTCACTGTAGCCTCGTCCTGCCAGACTCAAGCAATCCTCCCACCTCAGCCTCCCGAGTAGCTGAGACCACAGGTATGCACCACTGCACCTGGCTAATTTTTGTATTCTTTGTAGAGATAGGGTCTCCTCATGTTGCCCAGGCTAGACTCAAACTCCTAGGCTCCATTGATTCTCCCGCTTTGGCCTCCCAAAGTGCTGGGATTACAAGTGTGAGCCACTGCGCTCGGCCTTACCCCAATTTCTAAAAAATGCCTGGATGAGCTACCATGGGAGAGGTACGAGAGTAGTCATGGTGAACAGGCACGCCCAGCCTAGCAGGGGAGATAGACACAAGTGAGTGGGAACCTCCAAGA
>NW_012101976.1:2087418-2089423 GCF_000951045.1 Mandrillus leucophaeus | reverse complement strand
GTCTTGGCTCACTGCAACCTCTGCCTCCCAGGTTCAAGCAGTTCTCCTGCCTCAGCCTCCTGAGTAGCTGGGACTATAGGTGCCCGCCACCACACCCAGCTAATTTTTGTGTTTTTAGTTGAGACGTGGTGTCACCATGTTGGCCAGGATGGTCTTGATCTCCTGACCTCGTGATCCACCCATCTTGGCTTCCCAAAGTGCTGAGATTATAGGCATGAGCCACTGCACCTGGCCAATACTAAAATATTTTTATATTTTTATACTTTAATATTATGTGTATTTTATCACACAAAAAAAGCAGAGATTGGCAGAATAGATAAAAAACAAACCTAAAAACATGAACCAACTACTATATGCTGCTTGCAAGAGACACACTTAAGATTCAAAGACACAAATAGGGCCAGGCACGGTGGCATGCACCTGTAATCTCAGCTCTTTGGGAGGCTGAGGCAAGAGGATCACTTGAGCCCAGGAGTTGGTGATTGCAGTAAGCTCTGATCGCTCCACTGCACTCCAGCCTGGGTGACAGAGTGAGATCCTGTCTCTGCAAAAAAAAGACGACATAAATAGTTTAAAAGTAAAATGATATAAAAAGATATTCCAGCGGGGCACAGTGGCTCACCCCTATAATCCCAACACTTTGGGAGGCTGAGGTGGGAGGATTACCTGAGGTCAGGAATTCAAGACTAGCCTGACCAACACGGAGAAACCCGTCTCTACTAAAAATACAAAATTAGCCGGGTGTGGTGGCGCATGCCTGTAGTCCCAGCTACTCGGGAGGCTGAGGCAGGACAATCGCTTGAACCCGGGAGGCGGAATTTGCAGTGAGCTGAGATCGCGCCACCACACTCCAGCCTGGGCAACAAGAGCAAAACTCCATCTCAAAACAATAAAAAAAGATATTCCTTGCAAGCAGTGACCAGAGGAGAGTGGGATCTTCTCAGACAAGACAGACTTTAAGACAAAAATTGTTACTAGAGGCAGGGCTGCCGGGGGTGGCCGAGGGCAAGTTATGAGGGCCTTGCAGGCAGGATGGGTGGATACCAGGATCCAAGGTGGCGACGCCCCAGAGGCAGCTTGCCCCCTGGCCTGCCTTGATGGATGAAGGCTTCTAAAAAGCAGCTCAACAGGGCAACCCACCTAGCTCACAAAAGGCACTCGTGGACAGGTTCAGACCTAGCTGTACAGCCTTCAGGACTGTGCGCCGCTGAGGAATGTCCCTGTCATTAGAGAATCTTGCCTTGTCCCAGCCTGACTGAAGTTGCCCAAGGTTCCCACAGTGACCCATTGAAGAGGGTTGCCATGGCAGTTGGTTCTAGAATGGTGCAAACTGCATAGTTAACTGTCTGCACCCACCGACTAGTGAGGCTGCCTAGGGGTCACCTGGCAAACGTGTTTTACAGTGTTCCTTTCGCAGGTCCCCGTCTGCCTCCTTCAGGTCTCGGTTTTCCTCCCCTGTAGTGATAACCGCTTGCAGCTGGCCTCACAGGAGAATACCAGGGATGATGTCAGCTGCTTGTTGTTGAAACTGTTTCGTCTAACCCTGTTTCCATAACATTGTGGGTCCAAGGCTTAGGGGATTTTTTAAAATTGTAGAAAACCTTTAATTTATTGATCTTTTTGAGGGAATTAGATGCATCACCACTGCATTACAACTAAGCCATTAATCCTGCAGCTTCTTCAACATTAACTGGTTCACTTTCATGATGCCAGTGGGGAATCAGTTCTTTCTACAGATGTTCAAGAGAAAGGATTGCCGGGTGCGGTGGCTCATGCCTGTAATCCCAGCACTTTGAGAGGCTGAGGTGGGAAGATCGCTTGAGCCCAGGAGTTAAGACCAGCCTGAGCAACATGGCAAGACTCCCTTTGTACCAAAAAATTTCAAAATGGGCTGGGCATGGTGGTGTGCCTGTAGTCCCAGGTACGCAGGAGGCTGAGGCAGGATTGCTTGAGCCTGGGAGGTCGAGGCTGCAGTGAGCTATTGTTAATATTACAGCCTGGACAA
>NW_012101976.1:2085725-2086757 GCF_000951045.1 Mandrillus leucophaeus | reverse complement strand
GAGCTACCATGGGAGAGGTACGAGAGTAGTCATGGTGAACAGGCACGCCCAGCCTAGCAGGGGAGATAGACACAAGTGAGTGGGAACCTCCAAGAACCAGTACTGTGAGGAGCAGCGAAGAGGCATTCCTTCTGTCTTATAGGTGAGGAAACTGACATTCAGAGGAGATCAGTGATTTGCTGAAGGCCCAGCAGCCAGTGGGCAAGGGAGCTGCGAGCTGAGGCGGGACCTCTGATCCTGGCTTACCTTTGACTACTGACCCCTGCTAACCCCGACCAGCACATGGACAGTGTTCAATTACTGGCAGCCCAAGAAGAAATAAGAAAGGGAAAATAAACTGGGCATAGTGGCTCACACGTATAATCCCAGCACTTTGGGAGGCCAAGACAGGATGATCTTGGAGTTCGAGACCAGCCTGGGCAGCATAGTGAGACCTCATCTCTACAAAAATAAAAATAAAAAAATTAGCCGGGTGTGGTGGCATCCACCTGTAGTCTTATCTCCTCAGGAGGCTGAGGTGGGAGAATCACTTAACCCCAGGAGTTGGAAGCTGCAGTGAGCTGTAGTCACTCCCCTGAACTCCAGCCTGGGGGACAGAGCAAGACCCTATGTCTAAAAATAATAATAATAATTTGGCCGGGCACAGTGGCTCACACCTGTAATCCCAGCATTTTGGGAGGCCAACGCGGGTGGATCACCTGAGGTGAGGAGTTCGAGACCAGCCTGGCCAACATGGTGAAACCCCGTCTCTACTAAAAATACAAAAAATTAGCCGAGTGTGGTGGCAGGCACCTGTAATCCCAGCTGCTCTGGTGGCTGAGGTAGGAGAATTGTTTGAGCCTGGAAGGCGGATGTTGCAGTGAGTTGAGATCGCACCACTGCCCTCCAGCCTGGGTGACAGACAGCCTCTTGTCTCCAAAAACCATCCAGCAATGACTGCCTTCCTATCCCTGAAGGCAGCATGTCCTAGTCCTCTCTGAGCCAGGCTGTGCCCATTGATGTGTCCAGCTGGATATCCCTGGGAGTCAGGGC
>NW_012101976.1:2081553-2082355 GCF_000951045.1 Mandrillus leucophaeus | reverse complement strand
AGAAAAGCCTTTTGAGAAGTGTGCAAGTTCTTTTATATATTTACAAAACCTTTATTCACTCTGTTAATTTTTTTTGTTTTTATTTTTAAGGCAGGGTCTCACTCTTTTGCCCTGGCTAGGGTGCAGTGGCACGATCTCAGCTCACTGCAGCCTCAACCTCCCAGGCTCAACCCTTGAGGCAATCCTACCACCTCAACCTCCTGAGTAGGTAGGACTACAGGCCTGTGCCACCACACTAACTAATCTTTGTATTTTTTGTAGAGACAGGGTGTTGCCAGGTTTCCCAGGCTGGTCTCGAACTCTTGGGCTCAAGTAATCCTCCCACTTCGACCCAAAGTGCTGGGATTATAGGTTTGAGCCACTGCGCCCACCCTCTGTTAACCAATTTTTTTTTTTTTTTTTTTTGAGATGGAGTCTCACTCTGTTGCCCAGGCTGGAGGACAGCGGCATGATCTTGGCTTACTGCAGCCTCTGCCTCCCAGGTTCAAGCGATTCTCCTGCTTCAGCTTCCTGAGTTACTGGGATTACAAGCGTGCCTGGCCTCTGTTGACTTTTAAATCATAACATTTGTCTTAAGACTAGTGGTAACTGCCAGATGTGGTGGCTCACACCTGTAATCCCAGCACTTTTAGAGGCCGAGGCGGGCGGATCACCTGAGCTCAGGAGTTCAAGACCAGCCTGGCCAACATGGTGAAACCCCGTCTCTACTAAAAATACAAAAATTAGCCACCAGTCGGGAGGCTGAGACACGAGAATTGCTTGAACCTGGGAGGCAGAGGTTGCAGTGAGCCGAGATTGCACC
>NW_012101976.1:2081046-2081503 GCF_000951045.1 Mandrillus leucophaeus | reverse complement strand
GAAACCCTGTTTCCCCATTACTCCTCCTCCCTGCAATCCCTGGCAACCACTAATCTGCTTTCTGTCTTATGGATTTGCCTATTCTGGGCATTCCATCTAAAGGTGTAATCCGTATATTTCATAGAGACAGAAAGTAGATTAGTGGTTTCCGGGGGCTTGGGAAGAGGGGAACAGAGAGAGACTGTAACAGGGACGGGATTTCCTTTTAGGAGAATGAAGTGTCTTGGAAGTAGATAGTGTACCGTGTACCAAATGCCATCAAATGGTATACCTCATTTTTATTTTATTTTTATTTTTTTGAGACAGAGTCTCACTTTGTCATCCAGGCTGGAGTGCAGTGGTGCAATCTCTGCTCACTGCAACCTCTGCCTCCAAGGGTCGAGTGATTCTCGTGTCTCAGCCTCCTGAGTAGCTGGAAATGCCACCACGCCTGGCTCACTTTTCTTTGCATCTTTAT
>NW_012101976.1:2073030-2080921 GCF_000951045.1 Mandrillus leucophaeus | reverse complement strand
ACAAAAATTAGCTGGGCGTGGTGGCGCGTGCCTGTAGTCCCAGCCACTCAGGAGGCTGAGGCAGGAGAGTTGCTTGAACCCGAGAGGTAGAGATTTCAGTGAACCGAGATCGTGCCACTGCACTCCAGCCTGAGCAACAGAGCAAAACTCCATCTCAAAATAAATAAATAAATAAATAAAATACAAATAAAAATTGGATTTTCACTATTTCGTAACATTGCTTAAAGGTGTGGAAGACACTTTGGGGTGTTAGAGTACCAAGGTTGCTATAATTGCAGTAATGGTAACGAACACTCAGATGAGATTGGTGTCACCTTCACAGAGTGTCGTGAAGTACTGTCGCATTCCTCGCTTCCATGGAGGGAAACACTAGCATTCCTATTTTCCAAAGTCCTGGATGTGACCGTGTAGACAAGTCTAGCTGCTTGTCTGAGGTGGTGTTTGCTTTAGCCCCTTTTTCAGGCCTCTTAAGGCCTTTGGGCCCTAGCTCAACTCCAGCATCCTTGAAGCCCTCGTGAGAGAGCGAGCGAGCAGGTTTGGACAAGCCTTGCTTCAAGGACTATGACAGGGGTCAGCTTCTGGAAGGGCAGCCGTCAGGAACTCACTTTCCCTTGAATTCAGCAGCATCTAAGCTCTGAATGTGGCCCAGTCACCCTGGGCAGAAACAAGACCTGAGCCACTTTCCCCACAGCTCTCTCTCCTGCCCCTTCTGCCCCGGACAGGAGTCCAGAGCATGTCCCCCACATGTGAGGCAGCAGGTAGGTCTTGGGTGAGAAACCTCTTACTGCATATCACACAGAGGCGGAGGTTGTAGTAAGCTGAGATGGCACCACTGCGATCTCCATGCGAGATGCACGGAATCCCACTCTGTCGCCCAGGCTGGAGTACGGTGGCACAGTCTTGGCTCACTGCAACCTCCACCTCCTGGGTTTAAGCGATTCTTGTGCCCCAGCCTCCCGAGTAGCTGAGATTACAGGTGCCTACCACCACGCCCAGCTAATTTTTGTATTTTTGGTAGAGACGGGGTTTCATCATGTTGGCCAGGCTGGTCTCGAACTCCTGACCTCAGGTGATCCACCCACTTTGGCCTCCCGAGGTGCTGGGATTATAGGCATGAGCCACCACACCCGGCCTTGTTTCCACCTTTTGACTGTTATGAATATGCTGCTATAAGCATTCACGTACAAACTTTTGTTTTGTTTTTAGGGACAAGGTCTTGCTCTGTTGCCCTGGCTGGAGTTCAGTGGTGCCATCATAGCTCACTGCAGCCTCAAACTCCTGATCTCAAGCGATCCTCCCACCTCTGCCTCCCAAATTTCTGGGAATACAGGCGCTTGCCACCATGCCTGGCTAATTTTTACGTTTTATGTAGAGATGTGGTCTTGCTATGTTGCCCACACTGGTCTTGAACTCCTGGCCTCAAGCAGTCTTCCACCTTGGCCTCCAAAAGCAGTAGGATTACAGACGTGAGCTACCATGCCTGGCCCATGTGTGCAAGTTTTTGTATGGACCTATGTTTCCATTTCTTTTGGGAATATACCTAGGATTAGAATCGGTGATCATCTGGTATCTGTATAATCTTGTAAGGAACTGCCACACTGACTTCTAAAATGGCTGCACAATTTGCATTCCCACCAGCGGTGTATGAGAATTACAGTTTCTCCTTGTGGTTAACAGCACTTATTATCTGACTTTCGATTCTGACCATCCTACAGAGTTTGAAGTGGTATCCCATTGTAGTTCTGATTTTCATTTCCCTGATGACGATGGACGTTGAGCATCTTTTCTTTTTATGTGCTTATTGGCCATTTGCACATTGTCTTTGGAGAAATGTCTATTCAGATCTTTGTCTGTTTTTAAGTGGGTTATTTGTATCATCCAGTTGTAAGAGTTCTTTATATATTCTGGATATATTGGGTCAGATATATGATTTGCAAAATGAGGTTTTCTCCCATTTTGTGGGTTTTATTTTCATTTTCTTGCTGGTGTCTTTTGAAGCACAAAAGGTACTTTTTATTACGACTTGAATCTCTTCAGTTGTTATAGGTTTATTCAGATTGTCTATTTCTTCTTGAGTCAGTTTTAATAGTCTGTGCCTTTCTAGGAATTTGTCCATTTCACCTAAATTATCTAATTTGTCCGCATGCAATTGTTTATTAGTATTTCTTTATAATCCTTTTTATTTCTGTAGAGTCAATAGAATGTCCCCTCTTTCATTTGATTCTAATAATTTGAGTCTGATTCTTGGCCAATCTAGGTAAAAGTATGTCAATTTTGTTGACCTTTTCAATTAACCAGTGTTTAGTTTCATTGATTTTTCTCTACTATTTTTTTCATCCTCTATTTCATTAATTTCACCATACTCTTTGTTATTTTCTTATGTCTATTTGTTTTAGGTTCAGTTTGCTTTTCTTTGTTCCAGTGTCTTAAGGTGGAAGGTTAAGTTATTGATTCAAGATCTTTCTTTGTTAATATACTCACTCACAGTGATGAATTTCTCTCTAATCACCATGTTAGCTGCATCCCATAAGTTCTGGTGTGTTGTGCTTTCATTTTAACTCATTTCAAACTAGTTTCTAATTTCTATTGTGATTTCTTCTTTGACATATTTCTATTGCGATTTCTTCTTTGGCATATTTGTTATTTAGTAGAATGTTTTTTAAATTTTAACATATTTGTGAATTTTCAATAGTTTCTTCTGTTGCTTTTTTTTTTTTTTTTTGAGACGAAGTCTTCCTCTGTCACCAGGATGGAATGCAATGGCATGACCTTGACTTACTACAACCTCTGCTCCTGGGTTCAAGCAATTCTCCTGCCTCAGCCTCCCGAGTAGCTGGGACTACAAGCGCGCACCACCAGGCCCAGCTAATTTTTGTATTTTTAGTAGAGATGGGGTTTCACCATGTTGGCCAGGATGGTCTCGATCTCCTGACTTCATGATCTGCCCGCTGTGGCCTCCCAAAGTGCTGGGATTACAGGTGTGAGCCACCGTGCCCAGCCCGTTTTTGTTTTTTGTTTGTTTTAAGCCATATCTATGGGAGCCATTGGCAATCCAAGAACTGTTTTATTTTATTTTTGAATTATAGAGATCTCACTGTGTTGCCCAGACTGGTCTGGAACTCCTGAGCTCAGATGATACGCCTGCCTCAAGCTCTCAAAGTGCTGGGATTACAGGCATGAGCCACCATACCTGGCCTCTTCTGTTGCTTTCTAATTTAATTCCGTTGTGGTCAGTGTATGTATTTTGCATACTTTCAGTCCTTTTGAAATTTGTTAAGGCTTGTTTTATGGCCTTACCATATGGTCTACCCTGGAGAGTGTTCTATGTGCACTTGAGAATAATATGTATTCTACCATTGTTGAGTGGGGTATTCTGTAAATATCTGTTACATCTAGTTGGTTTATAGCATTGTTCAAATTTTCTCTTTTCTTGCTGGCCTTTTGTTTTGTTAATTTTATTTATTTTATAGTGACAGGGTCTCCCTTTGTTGCCCAGGCTGGTCTGGAACCCCTGGGCTCAAGCCATTCTTCCACCGCAGCCTCCCAAAGTGCTGAGATTACAGGTGTGAGCCACTGAACCCAGCCTCTTGATGTTCTTTTTTACTTTTACTTTTTGTGTGTGTGTGTGACAGGGTCTCACTCTGTCACCCAAGCTGGAGGGCAGTAGTGCAATCACAGCTTACTTCAGCCTCAACCTCCTGGGCTAGGGTGATCCTCCCATCTCATCCTCCCAAGGACCTGGGACTATAGGCATGTGCCACCATGCCTGTCTAATGTTGGTATTTTTTGTAGAGATGGGAGACCACTGTGTTCCCCAGGCTGGTTTCAAACTCCTGGGCTCAAGTGATCCACCTGCCTCAGCGTCCCAAAGTGCTGGGATTAGAGGTGTGAGCCACTGCACCCAGGATACTGTTCTTTTTATCGGTTTTGTTTTTTTGAGATGGGGTCTTATTCTGTCACACAGGCTGGAGAGCAGTGGCATGATCTTGGCTTGCTGCAACCTCTGCCTCCCGGATTCAAGTGATCCTCCTACCTCTTGCCTCCCAAGTAGCTGGGATTACAAGCCAACACCACCACACCTGACTAATTTTTATATTTTTGGTAGAGACGGGGTTTCACCATGTTGGCCAGGCTGGTCTCAAACTCCTGACCTTGAGATTCACTGGCCTCAGCCTCCCAAAGTGCTGGGATTACAGGCGTGGGTCAGCGTGCTGGACCTTGTCTTAGTTATTCTATTCATTATTGAAAATAGGATATTGAAGTCTTGAACTATTCTTGTGAATTAACTATTTCTCCTTTTGTAACTGAGTACCCCCATTTTTCTAAGAGAGTTTATTTTTGAAATTATTTTCTCTTCCTTTCTCCTTCCCCACTGCCCCCCACCTCCTACTTAGCCCTTTAGAAATGCAAAGAGAGGCCTGGTGAGTTGGCTCATGCCTGTAATCCCAGGACTCTGGAAGACCGAGGTGGGCGGATCACTTGAGGTCAGGAGTTTGAAATCAGCCTGGCCAACATGGTGAAACCTCATTAGTGGGGCATGGTGGCATGCCCCTGTAGTCCCAGCTACTTGGGAGGCTGAGGTGGGAGAATCACTTGAACCTGTGAGGTGAAGGTTGCCTGGGTGACAGAGTGAGACTCTGTCTCAAAAAAAAAAAAAGCAAAAATAGTCTTTGACCCGCCCCTTCACCAGTCACTCCCTACAGGGCAAGTTCATGTAACTCCTGGAGAGTTAAGAGACAGATTTAGAGACCAAAGCACGGCCCTTATAGGACTTTCACCTGGGAACTTTCACCCTCCAGGGGTTGCCTGGGAGCTCACACTCACCAAGAGGGCATGTTGAAAGCGTGCCCATTTGGCCACTTTTACAACTTCTTCCCAGGAAGGTGCCAACTCAGCTGCCCAGTAGATAAGACATCAAGCTCACAAGGAGACCCCTACCCTTGCTGGCTGTATCCTCTACCTCTTAAAAGTGCCCACATTTTGCTCCAGAAGTGAAGCGGCATGTTTAAAGCCAGGGCGCTTTGCGCCCCTTCCCCAAGCTAGCTTCAGAATAAATTCACTTTATTTTTGGTACGAGACCTTGCTCATGGTAACTGAACCCTGCAATGCAGCGAGCAACCAACGTGCTTTTCAGTTACACTTTCAGTTCTGTCAGTGTTTCCTTCATGTATTTTATAAAGGGCTCTGTTGTTAAGTGCATGTATGTTTATAATTATTATATCTTCCAGATACATTGGCCCTCTGAGTGGAAAAAAACTCAGTTTCTTTCACACTACTCTCACAACATGCTTTTTTTTTTTGAGATAGAGACTCACTTTGTTGTCCAGTCTGGAGTGCAGTGGTGCGTTCTCGGCTCACTGCAGCCTCTGCCTCCCAGGTTCAAGTGATTTTCCTGCCCCAGCTTCCTGAGTAGCTGGGGATTACAGGCACGCAACACCAGGCCCTGCTAAGTTTTTGTGTATTTTTAGTAGAAATGGGGTTTCACCACGTTAGCCAGACTGATCTTGAACTACTGGCCTTGTGTTCTGCCCCCCTCGGTCTCCCAAAGTGCTGGGACTATAGGCATGAGCCACCGTGCCCAGCTCGCAACAGACTTCTGATACCAGATGTGTGAGGATTTCTCCCCACAGCAAGCAATCAGTTCTGCAGGCAGGCTGCTTCCCCTTTTGCCCCCCCAGAGCCAGGCTCCACATGAGCCTGAGAGATCCTTTAAAATTGTTAAGTACAGGCCAGATGCGGTGGCTCACACCTGTAATCCCAGCACTTTGGGAGGCTGATGCAGGTGGATCACCTGAGGTCAGGAATTTGAGACCAGCCTAAGCAACACGATGAAACCCCATCTCTATCAAAAAAATAAAAAATAAAATACAAAAAATTAGCTGGGCGTGGTGATGCACACCTGTGGTTCCAGCTACTCAGAGGCTGAGGCAGGAGAATCACTTGAACCCAGGAGGTGGAAGTTGCAGTGAGCTGGGATCGCACCACTGCACTCCAGCCTGGGCCACAGGGTGAGACTCCATCTTAGGAACAAAAAGCAAATGCAACCCTGTCTCTCCTGCTCCTGATCCTCCAGTGGCTCCTGCCCGGCGATGGGCTGTGCTTCCTCCCTGGCTGACATCTATCATACAATAAAGGGTGAAATGCTTCATGATGAGTAACTCCTGGTTACTGGATATATTCAAATACAGAGTTGCCTCCTCCTCACCCAGGCCACTTGGAGATCAGAGCACTGTTGACTTTAGTAGCATCTCCTGGCCCCCTTGTGGATTCCAGTCTAGGCTTGGGAGAGCCAGGAGGACCTCTTGAACAACGGCTATCATCAGAAAGCTTCTGCACTTCACTTATCCTCTCCCCCAGCCATACCCGGCTTCACATTTTCTCCTCCTCTTTTGTAGTCAATGCAGACCCTGCAGGACTTGCTCACTGATCTTCATGCACTCCAGGTCACCATCAAAGCCCTTAGGAAGGAAGTGGACATGCTAAAGAACATGCTTGACAAGGTAGGTCCTCCCCGTCATCCTCCATGCCAGCTGCGTCGCTCAGGCCTCTGGGGGTTGGAGCAATGAGGAAAATCTAGGAAGCTTACTCTTAGGCCAAGAGTGCAACTGTGAGGGCGTGCTCACGTGGCCCCTCCAGTTGGCCAGTGCCACTGACTTCTCTGTGACCCTTCCGTGCTTTCTTTTCTTTCTTTTTTTTTTTAAGATGGAGTCTAACTCTGTTGCCCAGGCTAGAGTGCAATAGCGTGATCTCGGCTCACTGCAACCTCCGCCTCCTGGGTTCAGGTGATTCTCCTGCCTCCTCTTCCCGAGTAGCTGGGATTACAGGCACACACCACCACACCTGGCTAATTTTTGTATTTTTAGTAGAGACAGGGGTTCACCATGTTGGCCAGGCTGGTCTCGAACTTCTGACCTCGTGATCCACCCACCTCAGCCTCCCAAAGTGCTGGGATTACTGGTGTGAGCCACCACACCCGGCTGACCGCTCCATGCTTTCTACCCCACTGTGTTAAAACGTTAGTTATAAGTGACAGAAGTCAAGTTCATCCTGGATTAGGCAAAATAAGGGATTTATTGTCTCATTTACTAAAAGGTCCAGGGACGGCCAGATCTAGGTACTCACGCAATATTGACATCTCTCAGTGAAGCTTTCCTCCCAGTTGGCTTCATTCTCAGGCAGGCGCTCCCCAAGTCTTGGCAACACCAGACTTATATTCCAGCAACTTAGCAAAAAGAAAACCTCTTCCCCTTCTGGAAAGCTCTGTCCACACAGAAAGTGGACTACTCGTAATAGTGCAGGCATACATACAAGCTCCTTCTGTCGCCAAAAACCATCAGCCAAGTACGTTCTAACGCCCTACCATGCATGGAAGTCCCTGAGCCATGAGGCAGCTGTCCCTGTCACAACTGATGAGTCACAGCTGGGGTTGGAAGCCAGGTCTCCACACCCCCAGGTTTAACAACTTCCCCCAAATAGTGTAATTTTCTGTACTGTCCCGGCTTCACAGATCAGGGCCTGTATTTGCTCATCGTGGCAACTGTGGGAGCTTCAGTCATGGGCTGGATGGCTCCCATCTAAGCAGACAGAGCGCTAGCGTTGCATCATGAGCTACTCCAAAGGGCCCCTTAGACAAAGCTGTTAGAAAAACAATGCCTTCTCGGCCGGGCCTGGTGTCTCACGCCTGTCATCCCAGCACTTTGGGAGGCCGAGGCAGGCGGATCACCTGAGTTCAGGAGTTTGAGACCAGCCTGGCCAACATGGTGAAACCCCTGTCTCAACTAAAAATACAAAAATTAGCCGGGTATGGTTGCGGGCACCTTTAACACCAGCTACTTGGGAGGCTGAGGTATGAGAATCACTTGAACCCAGAAGGCGGAGATTGTAGTGAGCC
>NW_012101976.1:2069199-2072145 GCF_000951045.1 Mandrillus leucophaeus | reverse complement strand
AGTACAGTGGCGTGACCTCGGCTCACTGCAAGCTTCGCCTCCTGGGTTCACGCCATTCTCCTGCCTCAGCCTCCTGAGTAGCTGGGACTACAGGCGCCCAGTACCGCGCCCGGCTAATTTTTTGTATTTTTAGTAGAGATGGGGTTTCACTGTGGTCTCTATCTCCTGACCTTGTGATCCGCCCGCCTCGGCCTCCCAAAGTACTGGGATTACAGGCGTGAACCACCGCGCCCGGCCAATCCACCCACCTTGACCTCTCAAAGTGCTGGGATTACAGACATGAGACATTGTGCCTGGCCTGACATGCTTTTAAGCCCAGCATTTCCCAAACTTGTTTGCCCATGGAGCCCTTTCCCACTCCCTGGGAAGCACTGGGTTTGGAACCTGTTCTTCCTTCTCAAGCTCTTAGTCACCTAGAGCTGCGGGAAAAGGCAGGGGTGGGACAGAACCTGGACCCCCAGTCCATAGACTCAGTTCCTTTGACAGGTACACCCAGAAAGAATGGATATCTTCGCTGAAGACTTCAAAATACAGAACCGGAAGATGATCGCACTGCAGCGGGAAGTGGTGAGGCCCACTCCTCCCGTGTCCTGGGTGCTGAGGGTAGGGAGGGTCAAGAAGGAGAACGCAGCCTGGAAAGGTTTCTTTGCAGGTGTGGGGGGCACTGCCCCCTCCAGGCTCACACCCTTCATTTTCTACCCCTACCCTGCAGGCTTCTCTCCAGAATAAGTTTCAAACCATCCCCAAAACCGAGGACATGGTGCTCTGGAGTGGCCTCCATGAGGCCATGTTCGCTTCGGTGAGTGAGGAAGGAAGGGGAGGTTAGCAGGAAGCTGAGGAGCGGGCGGGCGGCTGAGAGTGGGAGGTGGGGATGGAAGCCAGCCGAGCCCCTCGGCCCCCTCTTCTGCAGGAAATTGGTTCATCACAGCTGGACCTGTGGCAGTCCATGGATCAGCTCCCAGAGGCTGCCCTGGCCCAGACCACCGAGTACCTTGAAGCTACTCGTGCCATCCAGGTCTCCGAGCCTGTCCAAAACCCCCAGCTGCTGCAGACTGTCTGGCATTACGAGGTCCCAGAGCTCCTCCCGGAGGACTCATCATCTGCCCAAGCATTTTCTCTCAGCAGTGCCCAGGAGCCAGCGCAGCCTCCGGCCCTCACACCTGAGTCCGCACCTGGGCGCACAACTGCATTTGCACCTGGGCCTGCACCTGGGACTGAACCTGTGCCAGGGCCAGAGCTGGGGCTGGAGCTGGAGCCTGTGCCTGCCCTGGGGCCCGTCCCAGGGCCCACTGTGACACCTGGGTCCTTGCCAGCACCTTGGCCTATGCTTGGACCTGCGCCTGCCCCAGGTGCCCAGCCTCCACCACCAGGAGGCTGGCCTGCATTCCCAAGACGCTGGCCTCTTCCCCAAGGCTGGCCCAGGATGGGCTCTTGGCCTTTGTGGGACTTAGGTGTCCTGCGGCCAACTCAGCCTCAACCCTCCAGGGCCCCACCACCAGCCACCGAGTTTGCCTCAGCGTGGCCTCAACCACTCCAGCCATATCAGTCTCGCCAGGGAGAAGACCTCCAACTCACAGCTATTCAAGAAAAGGGGGAGGAAAATGATGTCCCCAGCCTGAGGGGCCTCCAGGAGAGGGCCCGCAAGGATGGGGCCCCCAAGGATAGAACTCGCAAGGATGGGGTTCCCAAAGATAGAGGCGGCAAGGATGTGGACCCCAAGGATAGAGGTGGCAAGGATGGAGCCCCCAAGGATAGAGGTGGCAAGGATGGGGCCCCCAAGGATAGAGGTGGCAAGGATGGGGCCCCCAAGGATAGAGCTCACAAGGATGAGGTACCCAAAGATAGAAGTGGCAAGGACGGGGCCCCCAAGGATAGAGTTGGCAAGGAGGGGGACCCCAAGGAAGCACAGCTTAAGGCTCCCCGGTCTGCCTTTCACCGGCTGAAAACCACTGCTGCCATTGCCGCTGCCGCTGCCGCAGCCTATGCAGCCGCCGCATCCTCCGCTGCGCAGACAGCCAAGGTTGCTGCCAAGTTGGTCAAGGACTCCCCAGCCACCAAAATGGCCACCATTGCAACAGACACGGCTGCAGCTGGGCCCCTAGGGGTCTTTGCAGATGTCCTGGGTGCAGGGCCTTCCCGGGGAGCCACAGAATCCCAGGCCTTGGGCGATGATTCCGAAATCTACTACGAAATCCTCTCTCCCTCCTACTCTGCTGCCAGCATCAGTCCCGATACAGCCCTGTCCCAGGCCATGGTGGCTGCCAAGCAGGCCACAAGCCCTGAAGACAAGAAGAGGGCTGTCAGGTATTCCATGAGCCACATGGCCCAGATACCTGTCAAACACGACTCCCTGAAAGAAGAGTTTGCCCAGCTGTCCTTCAACCTGAACCAGCGCTTGAGTTATCTAGGTAGGCCTGGTCTGGCCCTGGGAAGGGCACAAGGGAGTGGGGCTCTCCCTGCAGCCTTTGAGAAGTACCTCCTGTCCTTCATCGGACTCCACCAACAAAATCTACATTCCACCATTAGCCATTCATTCCTTTGCCTTAAGCATTTGGCTCTTATGAGTCTATTCTTTTCTCTTGAATGTACAGTGAGGTCTTATCGTAGGGCAAGGAGGCTGTTAGGGTCTAAAGTTGGCAGTTGAGGAAAATGGCATGCCAAAATTAGTCTCCAAAACTCTTGTGGCCAGGCGTGGTGGCTCATGCCTGTAATCCCAGCACTTTGGGAGGCTGAGGTGGGCGGATCACAAAGTCAGGAGTTCAAGATGAGCCTGACCAACATGGAGAAACCCCGTCTCTACTAAAAATACAAAATTTCCCGGGCATGGTGGCACATGCCTTTAACCCCAGCTACTCGGGAGGCTGAGGCAGGAGAATCACTTGAACCTGGGAGGCAGAGGTTGCAGTGAGCCAAGATCGTGCCACTGCACTCCAGCCTGGGTGACAG
>NW_012101976.1:2067310-2067909 GCF_000951045.1 Mandrillus leucophaeus | reverse complement strand
GGCTAATTTTTGTATTTTTTGTAGAGACTGGTTTTGCCATGTTGGGCAGGCTGGTCTCGAACTCCTGACCCACCTCGGCCTCCCAAAGTGCTGGGATTACAGGCATGAGCCACTGCGCCCAGCCTGGCCTGGTACATTCTTCTTGGCCTCAACCCTCCCTCAGGCCCCTTCCCGGCCATGGTGACCTCAGAAGCAGAGGCCTGGGGTGTCTGTGTCTCCCCCTTTTAGGAGGAAGAACTTGAGATAATTTGGGGCAACCAAATACAGGCAATGAAGGATCGCTACGTGACTTTGGACAAGGCAGTGGAGAAGCTGGAGATTCGCGTGGATGAGTTCAAGGTTAGGAGGCCGGGGGGCTGGAGAAGGGCTGGCAAGGGGAGAATTCCTCATCCAGACCTTCCGACCCTTCCCAAAGGTTCTGCACGAGGTGGGGATGCACGTGAGGCTGGGAAGCGGTGAGACTTTACTGGCATTTGACTGTGTGTAAATTATACTTCAATGAAAAGCAAACGAATCCCACCACCACCCCCCATCCATATAAACAGAAGGGCCTGGACACTGTTTGTCTTTTTTTTTTTTTTTTTTTTTTTTTTTTTTTT
>NW_012101976.1:2061145-2062018 GCF_000951045.1 Mandrillus leucophaeus | reverse complement strand
ACTCGGGAGGCTGAGGCAGGAGAATCACTTGAACCTGGGAGGCAGAGGTTGCAGTGAGCCAAGATCGTGCCACTGCACTCCAGCCTGGGTGACAGCACGAGACTCCGTCTCAAAAAATAAATTAAAAAATAATAAGTAAATAAATAAATAAATAAATAAAAAGGTAACACCAGCTGAAAGGCCCAGTACATTTCCACTGGGCAGTGCTGCCTGAGATGCTCCATAAGAGAAGCAGCTGGAGCCCAGCAGAAACATCTTCCTCCATCCAAGTCCTCAGCAGCCACCCTGTCCTCTGCTTTCAGCCAATATGGGAGGCTCTGCCAGCCTTGGGACAACAGTGGACATGTTGCAAGAAAAGATTAGCAGCCTCCAGAAATCCAAGCTCAAGGTTAGTGTCTCTGGCAAAGGGCTTTTGAGGCAATTATGGCTCGAGGTGAGACGACAGAAGACTCTGCCTCCGCCACCCTCCCAGGTGCAGCTGCGTTCTGTAGCAAAAGAGGCTAGGGGGAATTGAGCTGGCCACGAAGGCAGCTGCTGCCTTGCAAAGCGGACCCACTGGTGCGGGGGGCCCGGCAGGGGCTGCACGGTTCTCCTGTGTCTCAGGTGGCTGTTCAGATGGCAGGTGGGGCCAGTGCGGTGGCTCACACCTGTAATCCCAACGCTTTAGGAGGCTGAGGCAGGCAGATCACTTGAGCTCAGGAGTTCAAGACCTGCCTGGGCAACATAGTGAGATCCCTTCTCTACAAAAAAATACAAAAATTATCCAGGCATGGTGATGTGTGGCTATAGTCCCAACTACTCAGGAGGCTGAGGTGTGAGGATCACTTGAGCCTAGGAGGTGGAGGCTGCAATGAGCCAAGATCATGCCACTGC
>NW_012101976.1:2049213-2059865 GCF_000951045.1 Mandrillus leucophaeus | reverse complement strand
CACCGTGTTAGCCAGGATGGTCTTGATCTCCTGACCTCGTGATCCGCCCGTCTCGGCCTCCCAAAGTGCTGGGATTACAGGCTTGAGCCACCGCGCCGGGCCACTGTTTGTCTTTTTGACCACTGTGTCACCTGCCCCTGGAAGGGCAGGGGTAGCGAAGGCCCCATCACATTTGCTGAGTGACTCAATGAATGATTAAGAGAACTTCTTGTGCCAACTGTTATGTTCTTACATTTCTCTGAGCCAAGTGGTAGAAATACTTACTGACATTTTGGGCTGGGTGATAAAAATTAAAAAATGATAATAAAAAAAAAATATTTAGGCTGGATGCGGTGGCTCACATCTGTAATCACAGCACTTTGGGAAGCTGAAGTGGGAGGATCACTTGAGACCAGGAGTTTGAGAAAGTCAGGGTAACACAGGGAAACCCCATCTCTACAAAAATAAACAAATTAGCTGGGACTGGGCACGGTGGCTGACGCCTATAATCCCAGCACTTTGGGAGGCCGAGGCGGGTGGATCACTACAGGTCAGGAGTTTGAGACTAGCCTGGCCAACATGCTGAAACCCTGTCTCTTCTAAAAAAATACAAAATTAGGCCAGGCGCAGTAGCTCACGCCTATAATCCCAGCACTTTGGGAGGCTGAGGCAGGCGGATCATCTGAGGTTCGGAGTTCAAGACCAGCCTGACCAACATGGAAAAACCCTGTCTTTACTAAAAATACAAAATTAGCCAGGCATGGTGGCACATGCCTGTAATCCCAGTTACTCGGGAGGCCGAGGCAGGAGAATCGCTTGAACTGGGGAGGCAGAGGTTGCGGTGAGCCCAGATCATGCCATTGAACTCCAGCCTGGGTAACAAGAATAAAACTGTCTAAAAAATATATAATAATAATACAACATTAGCTGGGTGTAGTGGCACACACCTGTAATCCCAGCTACTTGGGAGGATGAGGCAGGAGAATCGCTTGAACCCGGGAGGCAGAGGTTGCAGTGAGCCGAGATTGCGCCATTGCACTCCAGCCTGGGCAACAGAGTGAGACTCTCTCAAAAAACAAACAAACAAAAACTAGCTGGATGTGGTGGCTCATACCTGTGATCCTAGTGCTTTGGGTGCAGTGACTCACACCTGTAATGAGGGAGGATTGCTTGAGGCCAGGAGTTCAAGACTTGGCCAACAGAAGAAAACTCTGTCTCTACAAAAAAAAAAAATTATAAAATTAGCCAGGTGTGGTGGCACATGCCTGTAGCTGGGAGGCTGAGGGGGGAGGATTGCTTCAGTGTGGGAGGTTGAGGCTGCAGTGAGCTATGACTGCATCACTGACTCCAGCCTGCGTGACACAGAAAGGCCCTGTCTCAAAAAAAGAAAACAAAGCAAAAAGCAAAAAAATCACCAAGGGCTGGGAGTAGTGGCTCACACCTGTAATCCCAGCACTTTGGGAGGCCGAGGCAGACGGATCACCTGAGGTCAGGAGTTCGAGACCAGCCTGGCCAACATGGTGAAATCCCAACTCAACTAAAAATACAAAAATTAGCTAGGCAGGGTGGTGAGAGCCTGTAATCCCAGCTACTCAGTTGGCTGAGGCAGGAGAATCACTTGAACCCGGGAGGCGGAGGTTGCAGTGAGCCAAGAATGCGCCATTACACTCCAGCCTGGGCGACAAGAGCAAGACTCAGTCTCAAAAAATAAATGAATAAACAGCAACCCACCAAGGTTGTTTCCATGAAGTCTTCCAAGTCAGGGGGCTGTTGCTGGGATGCACTGGGGTGTGCTAGGGGAAAAGGGACCAAGGAGACCCATGGCGTATGGCTGCCCCTAAGGTCGGCACACTGTAATCAGGCTGGAACCCACTTGAGGCAGCCTCGAATGGAAAAGAACTCATTAAAGGGGAACCAATTCACAGCCTATGAAGTGGGGGTGGACAGGAGGGTTGGCTGTCTCTGGAGATGCTGGGCCGAGTGTGGGTGGACTGCACGCAGGAGTACGTGCTCAGACTGTGCACCACTGGCCATGAACCAGGTTTCTTGCCAATACTGCTCTTCAGAGAGGCCCAGGCCACCACGTCCTGGGGTCATCTTGGTGCCCTTTCTCCATGGAGCTGGAGCCAATTCCATTCAGCATGTCCAGCGTGCACCCAGCATGGGGGTAAGCGGGGACTGCAGTGTCTGCCTGTGTGTCCATAGCTGTCACTTGTTAGAAAGACTCTGAAGCCGATGAAGGCCTGCCAAGCGTGCCAAAACAGAGCACGTCCCTGGTCCCAGGACCCTTGTCCCGGCTTCCTGGCTCTTGTGCTATCAAGATTTCATTGCTGGCCAGGCGCGGTGGCTCACGCCTATAATCCCAGCACTTTGGAAGGGTGAAGCGGGCGGATCACCTGAGGTCAGGAGTTCAAGACCAACCTGGCCAACATGATGAAAACCCATCTCTACTAAAAATACAAAAAAATTAGTTGGGCGTGGTTGCAGGCACCTGTAATCCCAGCTACTTGGGAGGCTGAGGCAGGAGAAGTGCTTGAACCCGGGAGGCGGAGGTTTCAGTGGGCTGAGATTGCGCCATTGCACTCCAGCCTGGGCAACAAGAGCGAGACTCCATCTTGGGAAAAATCTCAGCACTTTGGGAGGCCAAGGCAGGAGGATGCCTTGAGGCCAGGACTTCAGGACCAGCCTGGACAACATGGCAAGGCCCCATCGCTAAAAAAAATAAAAGATTAGCCAGATGTGGCAGCATACTCCTGTAGTCCCAGCTACTAGGAAGGCTGAGGCAGGAGAATCACTTGAACCCAGGAGGTGGAGGTTGCAGTGAGCTGAGATCATACCACTGCACTCCAGCCTGGGTGACAGAGTGAGACTCTGTCTCAAAAACTAAACTAAACTAAAATAAAATCTTACGATTTTGAACCACACAAATGGTTTGTATGACCAATAGTTAAAGAAGAAAAAAAAATGTAGAACTAGTGTAGGAATAGGCAGATCAATAGGCCAAGAAGGCTGGGCACGGTGGATCCCACTTGTAATTCTAGCACTTTGGGAGGCCGACATGGGTGGATCACTTGAGGTCAGGAGTTTGAGACAAGCCTGGTCAACATGGCGAAACCCTGTCTCTACTGAAAATACAAAAAAAAATTAGCTGGGCATGGTGGCACATGCCTGTAATCCTAGTTATTTGGGAGGCTGAGGCAGGAGAATTGCTTGAGCCCAGGAGGCAGAGGGTGCAGTGAGCCAAGATCATACCACTGCACTCCAGCCTGGGTGAGAGAGTGAGACTCCATCTCAAAAAGAAAAAGAAAAAGAAAAAAGGCCAAGAAGACCAGATGTAAGATTGCAAGAACTTAGCATATGACCACTAGAGGAAGGATGGATTACTCCACAACTCGTGTTAGGAAAACCATTTCGAGGAATAACAGTAACTCTTAGGTCCGATAGCAATCCTCTAGATGACAAATGCAGGATGGGAGCGAGATCTCATGACTGTGTCTCTGTCTTGCTCTCTACCATGTGACTTACATGTAAGACTTAGGTTTCCCAGTGTCGCCTGGGGTCTTGCTCTGTCACCCAGACTGGAGTGCAGTGGCCTAATCACAGCTCACTGCAGCCTTGAGCTCCTAGGCTCAAGTGATCCTCCCACCTTGGCCTCCTGAGTAGCTGGGACTACAGGTGCATGCCACCATGCCTGGCTAATTTTTTTTTTTTTTTTTTGAGATGGAGTCTCGCTCTGTTGCCCAGGCTGGAGTGCAGTGGCACAGTCTCGGCTCACTGTAACCTCCACTTCCTGGGTTCAAGTGATTCTTCTGCCTCAGCCTCTTGAGCAGCTGGGACTACATGCGTGCGCCACCATGCCTAGTTAATTTTTGTGGGTTTTTTGTTTGTTTTTGTTTTTGTTTGAGATGGAGTTTCACTCTGTTGCCCAGGCTGGAGTGCAATGGTGCAATCTCAGCTCACTGCAACCTCCGCCTCCCGGGTTCAAGCGATTCTCCTGCCTCAGCCTCCCAAGTAGCTGGGATGACAGGCGTGTGCCACCACACTCGTCTAATTTTTTATTTTGAGTAGAGACAGGGTTTCACCATGTTGGCCAGGCTGGTCTCGAACTCCTGACCTCAGGTGATTTGCCCACCTCGGCCTCCCAAAGTGCTGGGATTACAGGCGTGAGCCACTGCGCCCTGCCAAATTTGTGTATTTTTAGTAGAAATGGGGTTTCACCATGATGGCCAGGCTGGTCTCGAACTCCTGAGCTCAAGTGATCCGCCCACCTCAGCCTCCCAAAGTGCTGGGATTACAGGCATTAGCCACCGTGCCCAGCCAAAATAACAAGATTATAAAACATGAATATAGCCTGGCATGGTGGCCTGCACCTGTATTCCCAGCTACCGGGGAGGCTGAGGTGGAAGGATCACTGGAGCTTGGGAGGTGGAAGTTGCAGTGAGCCGAGCTCACACCACTGCATTCCAGCCTAGGTGACAGACGGAGACCCTGTCTCAAAAAATAAAAATAAAAATAAAAAGCATAAGTAAGGCCAGGTTTGATGTCTCCTGTAATCCCAGCACTTTGGGAGGCTGAGGTGGGAGGATCCTTTGAGCCTAGGAGTTCCAGACCAGCCTGAGGCAACATGGTGAGACAGACCCCTGTCTCTGCAAAGAAAAACAAAAAAAAAAAACAAAAAAACCCAGGTGGGTGGTGTCACCTGCAGTCCCAGCTCCTCCGGAAGCTGAGGCAGGAGGCTTGCTTGAGCCTGGGAGATTGTGATCTGTGAACTGTGATCATGCCACTTTACTCCAGCCTGAGTGACAGAGCAAGAGCCTGCCTCAAAAAATAAAAATAAAAATAAATTAAAATAAAGAGGAGGAAACAAGAGACTCCAGCAGAGAAACTAGCCTAAGCCTGCTGGGCTGGGAGGTGGCCTGGTGTGCGTGCGGTTCAGAGCCCAGGCTTGGGAATAGACGTTTCCTGGGTTTGAATCCTGATTCTGCCACCTGCTGGTTGGATCAGTTCCCTGCGGTTGCTGCGGCCAATCACTCTCAGGGGTTCTGGAGGCGGGAATTCTGAAATCAAGGTGTCATAGACTGTGTTCCACCTGAAGGCTCTAGAGGAGCCTCCTCGCCTCTCCCAGCTTCTGGTGGCTCAAGGTGTCCTTTGGTTTTGGAGCAACTTGGATGGAGGCTGGGGCCATTATTCTAAGTGAAGCAACTCAGGAGTGGAAAGCAAAGACTGCATGTTCTCACTTGTAAGTGAGCTAAACCATGCGTATGCAAAGAGAGACAGAGCGGGATAATGGACACAGGAGACTCCGGATAATAGAGAGAGGGGGAAGGATAGAAAACTACATATTGGAGCCAGGCACGGTGGCTCACACCTGTAATCCCAGCAGTTTGGGAGGCTGAGGCAGGCAAATCATTTGAGGTCAGGAGTTCGAGACCAGCCTGGCCAACATGGTGAAACCCCGTCTCTACTAAAAATACAAAAATTAGCCAGGCATGGTATTGGGTGCCAGTGACCCCAACTACTCAGGAGGTTGAGGTGGGATAATCTCTTTTTTTGTTCTTTTTTTTTTTTTTTTTTTTGAGATGGAGTCTCACTCTGTCGCCCAGGCTGGAGTGCAGTGGTGCGATCTTGGCTCACTGCAAGCTCCGCCGCCCAGGTTCATGCCATTCTCCTGCCTCAGCCTCCCAAGTAGCTGGGACTACAGGTGCCTGCCACCATGTCCGGCTAAATTTTTGTATTTTTTTTAGTAGAGACGGGGTTTCACCGTGTTAGCCAGGGTGATCTTGATCTCCTGATCTCGTGATCCACCCACCTCAGCCTCCCAAAGTGCTGGGATTACAGGCGTGAGCCACCGCGCTGGGCCAGGTGGGAGGATCTCTTGAACCCTGGAGGCAGAGGTTGCAGTGAGCCGAGATGGTGCCACTGCACTCCAGCCTGGGTGACAGAGCAGATTCTGTAAAAAACAAACAAACAAACAAAAAAACAAGTTAAAGATACCCATTCACTTCTGTTGACACCCCAGTGGCCACACTAAGCCATAAGGGAGGCTGTGAAATGGAGTCTTGATTCAGGGCAGCTGGGTTCCAGCTGAAAGTCCAGAGTTCCGTTCGTAAGCGTGAGAGGGAGACGCGACAGGAAGAGAGAAATAGAAGCCTGTTTGCAGCTTTGCAGGAACCGTGGCCAGACCCTCTGGGGAGCAGCTGCTGCTCCTATTACAAGGGGGATCTAGTAATTGGAGAGAGGGTGGAATTCATGGGGGCAGTTGGTTCTTTGTGGAGTTGTGAGGATGGGACATGAGGTTTTCCCCTAACACTTGGGCACAGTGTATGAGGCTATGATAAGTTGATAGTAGACTGGAATTCCTGCTGGGACCCCAGGACAGATCAGAAGTGATGAACATTCCTTAAACATCCAGGGAGTGAAATCGTCCACATTGGTTTGGGTCCAACTCCCCGTGGAGGAAAGTTCCTATGACACCACCTCTAAGGGGACAGCTTGTCCCAAGTCGCATGTTCCTTCCCTTCTCATCTGGGCACCTGGAGCCCTTGAGCTTGCGTCTTCTAACGCCCACGCCCACCTGCCTGCTGTCCGTACGGCCCGCTGTGCCTCCCCAGCACATGGCAATGGTAGAGGTGGGAGGTTGGTATTTTATGCTCAAGGCTCTCTAGGATGGCAGACATGCCTGTGCTTCTGTTCTTAGACTCTCCAGGCTCAAATCAAAAGACTGGAAATGAACAAGGTGAATAAGAGCACGATGGAGGAGGAGCTGAGAGAAGTGAGTGAGCAGAGGGTCCTCTGCCTTGCCTACTCCCCTACCCAGGGAAACGGAGCCATCCAGGCGAAGCACACCGGACAGCCTTCCAGAATTTCCCTCCCTCTTTGTTCATATTGAAAACAGAAGTCAGCTGGGAGTGGTGGCTCATGCCTGTAATCCCAGCAATTTGGGAGGCCAAGGCGGGTGGATCACCTGAGGTCAGGAGTTCGAGACCAGCCTGGCCAACATGATGAAACTCCGTCTCTACTAAAAATACAAAAAATTAGCCAGGCATGGTGGCAGGTAACTGTAATCCCAGCTACTTGGGAGGCTGAGGGAGCAGAATCGGTTGAACCTGGGAGGTAGAGGTTGCAGTGAACCGAGATTGTGCCATTGCACTCCAGCCTGGGTGACAAGAGCAAAAACTCAGTCTGAAAAAAAAAAAAGAAAGAAAAGAAAAAAGAGTCACATCAACTCCCATTTTCAGCAATTGAGGATTATTAACACTTCTATATGAACTTGAAAATCATACATCAGCTGTGCACAGGGTGGCTCATTCCTGTAATCCCAGCACTTTGGGAGGCCAAGATGATAGGATCACTTGAGGCCGAGAGTTTGAGAACAGCCTGGGAAACATAGCAAAATCACAACTCTACAAAAAAAATTTAAAAATTAGCCGGGCATGATGGAACATACCTGTAGTCCCAGCCACTCAGGAGGCTGAGGTGGAAGGATTCCTTGAGCTCGGGAGGTGGAGGCTGCGGTGAGCTGTGATTGTGCCACTGCACTCCAGCCTGGGCAACCTTGAGCAAGATCCTGTCTCAAAAACAATAATAATAATAATAAAAATCATACATCAACTTCCCTGTTATAGGAAAACCTTGGCTTTGATCTCAAGATCGTGTTTGAATCCACATAGACCCCAGGGTTGCATTTAAGCCAAGGATAAAAGTCCAGAGTTCTAAACTAGAAGCACCAGACCTAATGGGTGTGATGTCTCCCAGCTTTGCCTTCCTCCATCCCAGCAGCCTCACCTCCCTGAACTCCCTGTCTCCCTAGAAAGCCGACAGGAGCGCCCTGGCAGGCAAGGCAAGCCGAGCTGACCTGGAGTCTGTGGCCTTGGGGATGAACGAGATGATTCAGGGCATGCTCTTTAAGGTCACGATCCACGAGGACAACTGGAAGAAGGCTGTGGAGGAGCTCAGCAAGGATGTGAACACGAAGGTGAGTGTCCCTGTGTTGATTTTCACTTTCTTCCTAACAAATTAACCCAGAAATTAGCAACTGCAAACAACAAACGTTTTCAGTTTAGGAGGAGCAAGAATTTGGGAGTGACCCAGCAGGTTAGCTGGGTGGGTCAGGGTCTCCCATGAAATTGCAGTCAAGATGTCATCCGGGGCTGGTCTCATCTGAAGGCTCGAATGAGGCTGGACGAGCCAATTCAAAGGAAATTCCCTCATGTGGCTGTTAGTAACAGTCTTCAGTTCCTCATCCCATGGACTCTGCCTTAGGGCCACTTGAGTGGCCTCATGACATGGCAGCTGGCATCCCCCAGAGCAAATGATCCAAGAGGGGAAGTAAGAAGCTGCAATGTATTTACACACACACACACACACACACACACACACACACACATACAGGGCCTTACTCTGGGCACCTTCCCCATACATAATCAATACATGAATTGATCCCCATTTCACAGAGGAGAACACTGAGCCTCAGAGAGGTTATTATACTTCCCTCAGGAAATGCTGCTGCTCATGGTGGAGCTGGGGCTCAAACCCAGAGCTGCCTGATTCTAAACCTAATTTAACCTCTTTAGGTCAGTCCAGCCACCTCAGTTGCAAGAACCATGTAGCACTCTCGTTGGACCGACTGTTCCAGTCTACAACACTATACTAATTGAGGAAGGGGCTATGACTCCTCTAGACATTTCCCTAGGGTCTGGCACATCACTGGCAGTCAGTAAATGATGAATGAATAAATGAATGACTGTCACGGACCCTCAGAGACTCCCCTCCTCCACCCCACATCCCTGCGCTTACCCAGGAGAGAGGCATAGTTAGCCTCCAGGATGGTCGCCAGCCATACCTCTTGGTATTCACACGATTGTGTAGCTCCCTCCCACGTTGAATGGGACCAGCTTGTGTAACCAACAGGATATTAGAGAGATGATGGAGGGTAACCGCCTTCCATCATAAAAGACATTGCAGCCAGGTGTGGTGGCTCACGCCTGTAATCCCAGTACTTTGGGAGGCCAAAGCAGGCAGATCACTTGAGCCCAGGAGTTCAAGACTAGCCTGGGCAACATAGTGAAACTCTGTCCTCCCCACCAAAAAAACAAAAAGCCAGGTGTGGTGGCACACACCTGCAGTTCCAACTACTCAGGAGGCTGAGGTGAGAGAATACCTGAGCCTGGGAGGTTGAGACGGCAATGAACCAAAATCGTGCCACTGCACTCCAGCCTGGGCAACAGGAGCACCCTGGCAGGCACTCAGAGTGAGACCCTATCTCAGAAAAAAAGGTGGGGGCTCAAAACAACCAAAAGCAACACACGAAGAGATTGTACTTGTTTCCTGGTTTAATTGAAGCAAGTCTACAAATGGGCTGGAGATGACATCCAAGTCAGGAATTGTTGCTAATTGTATTAAACATAATCGTATTGTGGTTATAGAATAAAATGTTATCACACTCAAATATTTATTAGGGAAATGTCACCATTTCTGTAACTAAAAAAAAAAAAAAAAAAATACTCCAGCCGCTAGGCACAGTGGCTCAACGCCTGTAATCCCAGCACTTTGGGAGGCTGAGACAGGTGGATCACGAGGTCAGAAGATTGAAACCATCCTGGCTAACGAAATACAACAAAAATTAGCCAGGCGTGGTGGCAGGTACCTGTAGTCCCAGCTACTCAGGAGGCTGGGGCAGGAGAGTGGAGTGAACCCTGGAGGCAGAGCTTGTAGTGAGCCAAGATCGCGCCACTGCACTCCAGTGTAGGCAACAGAGTGAGACTCCATCTCAAAAAAAAATACTCCATCAGGTGGCACAGTGGCTCACACCTGTAATCCCAACACTTTGGGAGGTTGAGATGGGAGGATCACTTGAGCCCAGGGGTTCCAGACCAGTGCTGGCAACATAGCAAGACTGTATCTCTGCTTTAAAAAAATATTTTTGGCCAGGCACAGTGGCTTACGCCTGTAATCCCAACACTTTGAGAGGCATAGGTGGGTAGATCACTTGATATCAGGAGTTCGAGACCAGCCTGACGAACATAGTGAAACACTGTCTCTACTAAAAATACAGATTAGCTGGATATGGTAGTGGGTGCCTGTAATCCCAGCTACTCGGGAGACTGAGGCAGGATAATCGCTTGAACCCAGGAGGTGGAGGCTGCAGTGAGCTGAGATCGCACCATTGCACTCCGGCCTGGGCAACAGGAGTGAAACTCCATCTCAAAAATAAATAAATAAAATAAAAGTAAATAAATAAGTCCGGGTGCAGTGGCTCACACCTGTAATCCCAGCACTTTGGGAAGCTGAGGCGGGCAGATCATGAAGTCAGGATTTCGAGACCAGTCTCGCCAATATGGTGAAACCCCGTCTCTACTAAAAATACAAAAATTAGGCTGGGCGTGGTGTCTCACGTCTATAATCCCAGCACTTTGGGAGGCTGAAGTGGGCGGATCATCTGAGGTCAGGAGTTCGAGACCAGCCTGGCTAACATGGTGAAACCCCGTTTCTACTAAAAGTAAAACAAACAAACAAACAAATTAGCTGGGTGTGGGAGCACGTGCCTGTAATCCCAGCTACTTGAGAGGCTGAGACAGGAGAATTGCTTGAACCCGGGAGGCGGAGGTTGCAGTAAGCCGAGATCGCACCATTGCACTCCAGCCTGGGCAACAAGAGCAAAACTCCCTCTCAAA
>NW_012101976.1:2033611-2048923 GCF_000951045.1 Mandrillus leucophaeus | reverse complement strand
AAAAAAAAGCCAGGCATGGTGGCACGTGCCTGTAGTCCTAGCTACTTGGGAGGCTGAGGCAGAAGAATTGCTTGAACCCGGAGGCAGAGGTTGCAGTGAGCAGAGATCGCACCACTGCACTCCAGCCTGGGCGATAGAGAGGGATTCCATCTCAAAAATAAATAAATAACATTAAAAATAAATAAATACGATTGATTATGATGGTCTCACAACTCTGTAAATATACTAAATGCCATAAACCTGCCCACTTTACATACAGACCCTCAATAAACATGTGTTGAGTGTGTGAATGTCAGGTGCAGCGGAACCATTGTGAGAAAGGTTTCTCAGACCTCCCTGCCTGCAGTTGAGCTTGGTTTGATTTGGCCTTTGGAGACAGTAGCTGATGGTGTTTTTTGCTTTGGCTGCCAGGAAGCTCACCTTGCAGCTCCTCTCTACCAATAGCATCTAGTAGGGGTTGAGCCTCATTGAAGCTGTGTCATTTTCCCTTTCCTGGACTCCCTCACTAGTTTAGTTGAATTTTGTTACACCCTGTAACTCCCCAGGTTGCTGCAACCCCTCTTCTGGAAGGAGACTGGGTGTGAACTCATGACTATTCTTTCTTTTCTTCACCTTGGCTGTTGGCAGCTAGTCCACAGTGATCTGGATCCATTGAAGAAAGAAATGGAAGAGGTCTGGAAAATAGTCCGGAAGCTGCTGATTGAGGGCTTAAGATTGGATCCTGACAGTGCTGCCGGCTTTAGAAGGTGAGTGCCCGCCCAAGCCCCTCCTGGTAGGAATCCTGCTGCCCAGGCTGTGGGGGACACACCCTGGAAGCTGTGGGAGGAAAGATTCCAGACCTGTGGATGGGGGACAGGGGCTTGGCTGTGGCTGACAGCACCGAGGAGGAGGGAAGCTTTGTCCTGAGCTGGCAGAGGTGATCCAGCCCTATTCCCGCCAATGGGGAAACCAAGGCTCAGAGAGGGAAGGGGACCTGGGCAGATCCAGGACCCCGACCCCCACCCAGACAGTGCCCCAGGCAGAGGGACCCAATATTTTTGAGGCTCCTGTCCTCAGACCACCCCTCACACAGCTTTAAAGGCCATCCCTTGTGTTTGGGGCGGCAGAGAAACCACAAGGGTGGTTGGAGACTGCAGGACCTGTGGGGCTGAGCTGGGCCGGGCACTCGTGGGAGGGGTTCAGCCCTGGGGCCCGGGCTGGCTGCAGCCTCCTGCACATGGCCTGGGCCCAGCAGGGGCAGCGGCTGAGGACCGTGTGCCTTTCAGGAAACTGTTCGAGCACGTGAAGTGCATCTCTTGTGACCGGCCCGTGGAGATGATGACTGGCCCGTGAGTACCGCCGCCCAGGGTGCCCTGGCCCTAAGGGCTTGTGGGGCCCGTGGATGTTTTCTCCATGCCCCTCCATGTGCACTGTTCCACGCGCGCTGTGTGTCTACACATCCATATACAGCGTTCTCCAGCCATCGAGTCCATACACGTCCACGTGCACCATTCTGTATGCACCAGGTGTCTACACATCCACATACACTGTTCTGCACCATCAAGTCCATACACTCTTCTGTATGTGCCATGTGTATCCACATTCATATACAGGGTTCCCCAGCCTTCAAGATACACATGTCCACATATGCTGTTCTACAGCCATCAAAAATATACAAATATGTGGCCTTGTGTGATGGTGCCTGCCTATAGTCCCAGCTACTCAGGAGGCTGAGATGGGAGGATGGCTTGAACCCGGGAGTGTGAGGTTGTAGTGAGCTAGGATTGTGCCACTGCTCTCCAGCCTGGGTGACAGTGAGACCTCATATCAGAAAAAAAAAAAAAGGCCATGTTGCCAAGGCTACTCTCAAACTCCTGACCTTGAGTGATCTGCCCACCTCAGCCTCCCAAAGTGCTGGCATTATAGGTGTATGCCACCGCACCTAGCCTGGCTTTTGCTTTTGGAAATAGAACAATTGTTTTTTGTGTCTTACTGTGATGATCAGAGCTCCTGAGATGCCTCTCGGGGGGGCCTCTTCTACTTCTATGCTGTGGACGCTTCTGGCATTTGAGGGTGGCGACCTGAGCCTGCACCTCCTTCCTCCTACTGGGAAGGCTTCCTGGAAGGGTGGGAGCTGAGCCCTCTGCTGGCCTGGCACGCCTCCCACAACCCCTGCTGCACCCTTGTCCTCCAACAGACATCTGATCACCATCCGCAAAGCCCACCTGCTGTCCCGGCTGCGGCCAGCCAGCGCCAACAGCTACGAGTACTTGCAGCGGCAACACATGAGGTGAGCAGGGTGGGCGCCCCGCATGGAGGCCGCTCTGGGGCCTGGGAACCCTGTTCCTGCAGAGACACATCCTCCAGGCCCAGGGACCTAAGATTGTCCTGGACATGGCCAGCCCTTCGCAAGACAGGCACTCTGAGAGGTGGCTGGGGCAGCAGACAGGCCCACGAGATGATGGCGGACGGAGGAACTGACATATTTACTGCGCATCTATTGTGGGCCAAAAACTGTTAGAGGGTTTCTTATTTAAATCTCACAACCTCCTGTGAGCTAGGGTTCCTATGCCCATGTCCCCTGTCTCTTGGCGGAGGAAATCGGTGATGATGGGGGACCCTTAGCCGCTGCTGTGCCTGGCAGGCACTATGCGAAGAACGCCTTATTGAGTCCTCACAGCTGCCCTCTAAGATGTATCCTGGTGCCATCCCATGTCACAGTTGAAGAAACTGAGGCTCAGAGAACTGCAATGACCTGCCCAAGGTCACTGCTAGCAAGTGGGAGGGCTGATGTCCAAACCCTCAGGTTTCCACTGCACCCAGCTGGCTCCCTAGGTCCCAGCCCCACCCCTCAACCTCCTGACATCCCACGGCTCTATGGACCTCCCCAGCCTGCAACCCTGCTATGGGGACATCTGGCCAGCTGGGGGAAGAACTGGTGAATAGTTACCACAGCCATGGGAATGGGAGGGACATGGGGGCCTGCGCTGACTCTGTCACCCTCCCTCCCTGGCTCCTTGAGATCAAGAGATTAGAAGGACACGCTCTTCGGGCCAGGGGTCCAAAGGGAAATGGCTGGGTCTGGGGAAATGCAGGTCTCAATTTGATTCCTCTGCCCCACTGTGTGCATCTGTATCCATCCAGGCCCCATGCCTGCCTGGCTGTGCCAGCTAAACAGAAACTGAAAGAAATGCTGGTCTTCCCTCGATGCTGGCCAGGCCCTTGGGCCCATCCTGGGCTCTGGGGTGCAGGGTCTCCAGGTCGCTGCTGACCCACTGCCCTGCCACAGGGAACAGCAGCGGCTGCAGTGCCAGGACCTCAGTATCCAGGAGGATTATCAGCAGGACTGGGGTGACGGCCCCCAAAACGCCGCCAGCCTCAAGTGCAAGTCCTGCAACCTGTCGACGCTCTATCCCTATGGGGATCCCCACATGATCGACTATGACAGCGTGAGTCTGGCCGGGGCCTCCTTCCCGAAGGGTGGACGTCAGCGCACCCCAGCCCCAAGTGTGGGACCAGGCCCCGAGCAGTGGGCGACCCCAGCAGAAGTCTTCTGGGCTTCTGTGTGCACCAAAGTTCAGGGGAGGCTGGGTCAGGGGCTCCCTAACCCAGGACCTGGGCCATCCAACAGGCTGAGGTGGACATCCTGGGCGTGGATGGGATCCTGTACAAAGGCCGCATGAACAGCCAGAGGGGGGCTCAGCCCTCGGCCATTGCAAAGGAGCTGGCAGGTGAGGGGCATCGGGCTCCTAGGGCACCCTTGCCTGGGGTCCTGGTTCTGCTGGGCAGGGTGAGAGGGTGCAGGTGGGGCCCAGAGCCAGCACTATCCCTGACCAGGGAGTCCTCACACAATCAGTCACAAAAATTAGGTCACAGCAGGCCCCCAGGAGACTCGGTCTTTGCAATGGGGGAGGGAGACTGCAAGAGCGAGGATCTGCTGCTGCTGAGATCAACAGCTGAGCAGAGGGAGGGCCATGGCCACAGGACCATGGCCTGTGACGAAGAACCATGGGCTAGGAAGGGTGCTAGGTGGGTGCCAAGGGATGCCAGTCCACGGAGGGGGGACTGGACAGCTGCCCTGAGGCCCTTGAAGAGGGACTCAGACTTAGCTGGATGAAGGAGTCAGGTTAGACCCTGAAGCCCTTGAAGAGGGACTCAGACTCAGCTGGATGAAGGAGTCAGGTTAGACCCTGAAGCCCTTGAAGAGGGACTCAGACTTAGCTGGATGAAGGAGTCAGGTTAGAGGAGAGTGGTCGTGTGGCAGGAACGGTGTGTGCAAAGGCCCTGTGGTGGGTGGAAGCCAGGCACAGGCAGGAGCTCAGGACGCCAAGTCTCCCTGGAGGGCAGAGACTGGGGTGGGGCAGTGGGGTGACAAGGAGGAGACTTGGGCCAGACCCCAGAGGCTGTGTGTTAATATCACAGGCAAGGGTTGGGTCAGTGGGAGACCCAGACATGTGCACATCTGGAATCAGTCGATGTGGTTGCTGCAGTGCTGAGGCCCGGCTCTGGCCGGCTCCTGCTGGGACCCCAAGACTCTGGAGTCCATCACTGGGTTCGAGTCCATCACTGGGTTCTCTACACAACCCTCGAAGGCTCTTCCCCCTTGGGGATGAGGAGTTCTAAATTTTGCCCCTGGGTGGGAGCCACACACCGCCCCATAAGGAGTGGTCCTGGAGCCACAAGACGGCCGGGGCCTGAACTCCACCCGCAGAAATTCTGAGGTTTTTTGTTGTTTGTTTGTTCGTTCGTTCGTTTTGAGGCAGAGTCTCGCTCTGTTGCCCAGGCTGGAGTGCAGTGGTGCGATCTCGGTTGACTGCAACCTCCACCTCCTGGGTTCAAGCGATTCTCCTGCCTCAGCCTCCTGAGTAGCTGGGACTACAGGTGTGCGCCACCATGCCCAACTAAATTTTTGCATTTTTAGTAGAGATGGCGTTTCACCATGTTTGGCCTCAAGTGATCCACCTGCCTCAGCCTCCCAGAGTGCAAGGATTACAGGCATGAGCCTCTGTGCCTGGCCCTCCAGCAGAAATTCTTTCTTGCCACCGCTGTGCCTTCATTGACTCAAAGACTAAACACCAGACATGGAAGAAAGGAAAGGGGGACTGTTTCATCAGCGTGCTGGGCAAAGAAGGAGACACCCTGCATTCGTCTTCTGGGGCTGCCAAGACAAATTACCACAAGTAGGGTGGCTTAAAACAGCTGAAGTTCCTTCATTCCTGACCCATGCGGCATGCCAGCCCATTGACCGGGCGCGGTGGCTCACGCCTGTAATCCCAGCACTTTGGAGGCCGAGGCAGGTGGATCATGAGGTCAGGAGATCGAGACCATCCTGGCTAACACGGTGAAACCCCATCTCTACTAAAAATACTAAAAAAATTAGCTGGGTGTGGTGGCAGGCACCTGTAGTCCCAGCTACTGGGGAGGCTGAGGCAGGAGAATGGCATGAGCCCGGGAGGCAGAGGTTGTAGTAAGCCGAGATCGTGCCACTGCGCTCCAGCCTGGGCGACAGAGTGAGACTCCGTCTCAAAAAAAAAAAGACAACAACAGCTGAAGTTCCAGCCTGGGCAACAACAAATTAGCTGGGCATGGTGGTGTGTGTCTGTAGTCCCAGCTTCTCAGGAGGCTGAAGTAGGAGGATTGCTTGAGCTCAGGAATTTGAGGCTGCAGTGAGCCATGATCTCATCACTGTACTCCAGCCTGGGCGACACAGCCAGACCCTGTCAAAAAAAAAAAAGAATAGAATAAAGCCAAATAACAACAACAACAACAAAATACAGCCAGAGTTGATCCTCCCACTGTCCTGGAGGCTGGAAATGCTAAATCAAGGGGTCAGCAGGGCTGCACTCCCTCCCTGGCTCTTCAGCTTCTGGGGCCGCTGGCACTCCCTGGCACTCCCTGGCACTCCGCTGTCCCCATGTGGGCTTCTCTTCTGTGTGTCCTCTCCTCTGTCCCCCATAAGGGCATTTGTCTTTGGATTTGTGCCCGACCTAACCCAGGAAGATCTCATCCCAAGATCCTTAACCTAATTATACCTGCAAAGACCCTTGCTCCAAATAAGGTCACATTCACAGCTTCTAGGAGATGTCTCTTTTTGGAGAGCACCATTCAACACACCCTGTTTCCAAGCGAGCCAGACACCATCTCAAACCCTGCATTCTCCCTGGTGGGATGTGGCTCGTCTTGGAGAGGACTGGCCGTTCCAGTCCCTGCCCCCTGCCTGGTATCTGCTGGGAGGGCTCAGGCTGGGCGTCAGGGATCACCAGGTAGGATCACAACAGTGGCTAATATTTAATATTTAATGAACCGCGACTTCATGCCAGGCCCTGCCCCACCTCCTTCACCCTCCAACAACCTGCCAAGGAGTTTCACAAATGACCAGCTGAGGGCTGGTTGCTGGAGGGCCAGGGCAGATGGAGTCCACATCTGATGCACCCAGTCCTGTCCCCACTCATCCACTGACCTCCCCAAGGACTGTCACCCTATAGGGAGGGGCTTTCCACCTTGGCTTATTCATTCCCAGGACCCACACAGCAAGCCAGGACTGGAATCATGATGGCGTCAACTGCTTTATGTTTGTTTTTTTTTGAGATGGAGTTTCACTCTTGTTGCCAAGGCTAGAGTGCAGTGGGGCGATCTCAGTTCACTGCCATCTCAACCTCTGGGGCTGAAGAAATCCTCCCACTTCAGCCTCCCAAATGGCTGGAACTACAGGCGTGCGCCACCACACTTGGATACTTTTTGTATTTTTAGTAGAGACGGGATTTTGCCATGTTGGCCAGGCTGGTCTCAAACGTCTGGCCTCAAGTGACCCACCTGTCTCGGCCTCCCAAAGTGCTGGGATTACAGGTGTGAACCACTGCGCCCGGCCTCATGTAACTTATTGACTACTATATATTATATTGAAATTGTGACAGATTTATACCATGTTAAAGCTGAAAAGTGGTAAGTGTGAAACCATCGTAAATCAGGGACGTTCTGTATTAGAAATCAGTTGGAAACCTGTCTGTGGCCAGATCTTGATCAGTTTGTTGTTGTCACTCATTTATTTCCCCAGAAGAACTTTCTAACTCAAAACAGACTCAAAGCCAGGTACAGTGGCTCACACCTGTAATCCCAGCACTTTGGGAAGCTGAAGCCGGAGGATCACTTGAGCCCAGAAGTTCGAGACCAACCTGGGCAACATGGTGAAACCCCGCCTTTACAAAAAATACAAAAATTAGCAGGGCGTGGTGAGGCACCCTGTAGTCTCAGCTACTTGGGGGACTGAGGCTGGTAGATCACTTGAGCCCAGGAGGTTCCGGCTGCAGTGAGCCATGATTGCGCCACTGCACTGCAGCCTAGGCAAAAGAATGAGACTTGGTTTCAAACAAAAAAGAAAGAAAAAAGAAAAGAAATGTCCAGAATAGAAAAATCTATAGACAGAAGGAAAATTGGTGATTTCCAGGGGCTAGGGTTTAAAGGGAGAGTGACTGCTTAACGGGGACAGGGCCCCTTTTGGGGTGATGGAAATGTTTCAGAACAAGGTCGCGGTGGTGGTGTGCAACGCTGTGCGTGTCCTATATGCCTCTGAATTGTGCATTTAAACTGGTTAATTTTACTTCATGTGGATTTTACTTCGAATAATGAAAAAAAAAAAAAAAGATGAAGAACAGGAAGATGCGGGTGGGGGCATTTTCGTGCTCTGGCCCCCAGTGGGACAGTTAAACCATAAATAGCCCTGCCCACATTTCACCTGTGTCTTACTGTGCTGGAGTCACGTTGCACTCCTCCCTGGCCTTGAGTTTCTTTCAAAGAGGCTCCTTTTCTATCTTAGCCTTGAGACACTCTTGACTCAAGAAGGCAAGGAAGGCTGGGCGCAATGGTTCACGCCTGTAATTTCACCACTTTGGGAGGTTAGGGTGGGAGGATAGCTTGAGCCCAGGAGTTCAGACTAGCCTGGGCAACATAGTGAGACCTCCTCCCTAAGAAATATTTAAAAAATTAACCGGGAGTGGTGGCGCACACCTGTAGTCCCAGCTCCTCGGGAGGCTGAGGTAGGAGGATAGCTTGAGCCCAGGAGTTCAAGGCTGTGTAAGCTCCAGCCTGGGCGACAGGGCAAGACACTGCCTCAAGAAAAAATAAAATAAAATAAAAGAGGGCAAGGAGGGAGGTACATTGTCTTATAAAGGAATGGACCAGGAGGTTTGGGAAATGGGGCTGGTCCCACAGAGGGAGAAGCCTGGCCGGTGCTGGGATCGGCCTGACACAGGCCCAGGGGTGGATGCCACCCACACCTGTCTCTTCTTTTCTTTTCTGCTAAGCTGTGAAGGCTCCGTGTCCCCCGTCACAAAGCCTGTATGACCGTGTGCACTCCAGCGCCCTGTTGGGTGCCATCTGCCCCCGTGAGTACCTGGCTCCCAGCCCCAGCCCAGCTGTGATTCTGGAAGAGTCTCCAGTCCCGCCTCGTCTCATCCCATCCCCCACACCCTGCCTGGGCTCTCCTGTCCACCTCCTCCACCTCCTGCCTGCTTTGCCTGCCCATGGCACTTCCGAGATGCTTCCGGGACCCGGTGCCATCCCCGGGGCCCAGGCCAGGCATCTGTCCCTAGCGTCTACCCAGCTGCAGGGGTGGGGACAAGGGAGCTGAGGTTAGAAGGAACTGAGCTCCTCTGGTTCAAATCACCATGTAGCAGGCATCTGAGGGTACTTTACAGTTTACAAGGCAGTTTCTCCCTTATCTCATCTGAACCTCATCCCAACTGCTGTGAGATAGGCACTGTTTGCCTATTTCCCAGAGGA
The DNA here is from genome assembly GCF_000951045.1 of Mandrillus leucophaeus. NCBI lineage: Eukaryota > Metazoa > Chordata > Mammalia > Primates > Cercopithecidae > Mandrillus > Mandrillus leucophaeus. The sequence goes on along the minus strand of NW_012101976.1, from coordinate 2,040,166 downwards.
GGGAGTGGAGGCTCGGTCACCTGAGCTGTGGCCCAAGGTCACAGAGCTAGTGAGCTGGAAGCTGAGCCCAGATCCGTGGACTCTAAGCTCCATGTTCTTTCCCAGGGGCTCTGCTCCACTTAAGCAAATATTTCTGGTCTCATTTATATTGGGTCACCCACCCAGGACATTTAGGGTGCCCAGGGCCCAGGCGAGGTATGGCGCCCAGCCGGCCATGCCCTGTACAGCGCTTCTAGTCCTGGGCTTCTCTTCTCCCTAGCGGGGATGGCCCTATCAGGCTAGTGTCTCCCAGAAAGGTTCTTGGCACACATCTGGGGTTTCTTCTGCTCCTCCCAGCCCTGTGCCCCAGCAACAGTGCCCACTCAGCTGCCTCAGGCCCTCATCCGACGATGCCAGCTCGGCCACCTTCCCTGCCACCTCTGCCGCTGCTGCCACCGCTGATTCCACCCCTGAGGGACCCCCAGCAGGCCCCAGGGTCCACCAGGCTCTCAAGAGCTCCACACATTGAGTCCCGAGTCAGCAGGAAGCCCCCAGAGGAGCCCGCCAACCCGTGAGCCCCACCCCGCTGCGTCCCCCACCACCAAGTCCCCTCCACGTCTGAGGCTGAGACCCATGTGCCCCCCACCCCCACCAAGTCCCCTCCACGTCTGAGGCTGAGACCCATGTGCCCCCCACCCCCACCAAGTCCCCTCCACGTCCGAGGCTGAGACCCATGTGCCCTCCCCCCTGCACCAGGTCCCCTCCACATCCCCAGCTGAGACCCAGGGCCCTGAGCCTGGCCCAGAAAGCGTGCTGGGGCCCTGGATAGAGGGGAGGGGTCTTTGTAGGGGACTCCCATGTTGACCCAGTGGCTGTTTTATCCTGTGCATATAAATACAAACAGCATAGTGCACGTTCTCATTCTACATTGTCATATAAACACAGATGTCTAGAGTGAACTTTCCAACAAGCCAATTTAATTCCTTGATCCATTTTCAATGCAACACCAAGTGGTTTTAAAAACACTTCTCCAGCTGGGCACGGTGGCTCACACCTGTAATCTTAACACTTTGGGAGACCGAGGTGAGCGGATCACCTGAGGTCAGGAGTTCGAGACCAGCCTGGCCAACATGGTGAAACCCTATCTCTACTAAAAATACAAAAATTAGCTGGGCGTGGTGGTGGGTGCCTGTAATTTCAGCCACTTCGGGGGCTGAGACAGGAGAATCGCTTGAATCCGGGAGGTGGAGGTTGCGGTGAGCCAAGATAGCGCCACTACACTCCAGCCTGGGCAACAAAGAGCGCAACTCCGTCTCAAAAAACAAAACAAAACAAAACACTTTTCCTTTTTATTTGCTGAAATGATTTCATTAGAATCACTTCCAATTACAGCTCCTGCCACTGTGCATTTCATTTGGGGGCCATTATTTCAAGACCAGTTTCCCCACGGGAACCAGACTGGGCTGTGTGCATCCTTTTTATTTCATGTTATTTCTACCAGTAACTGGTTATTAATTTTTTCAAAACAAAATCTGATTGTTTATATTTGCCTCTTGGCTGATCCACGAGGAGGCTGGTGCGGCGCCTGTGGGATATTCTGGGATGGCCGTCCCATCCAGGGCTAGGTGCCACTTGCCTGTTTCAAGTCTTTCTGGTTCCCGTGCTCACCACCAATGCGTTTGGTGGAAAAAGAGCCAACTGTGAGGCCACACCGTCTCGCTGCAGCAATTGAGGGATTGACCTTGGCACGCAGAGCAGAGGGCTCCCCCCAGGCTCCCCTCCCCACGATGCTTCTGGCCTCATTTCTTCCCCTTCTGACAGTTTGTCTGTCTCTCCATTCAACTTCCTCCCTTTCAATCCTGCTCCCTCTTCCCTTTCTCACCCCAATGCTGTCCCGTTTTGCTCTCTCCTGTACTATTGACAGTTCCATCCTATCTCAGAGACTAAAACAGTGTCCCTGTGCAGGGGTGAAGCCTGATCCCCGCCATGGTCTCTAGCGTCTACTCGATCCCTGGGGTGGCACTGGGGAGTTGAGGGGCTGGTGGGGAGCTGCCAGGAGGGAGGTGGAGGGGCTCCCCGTTCACTCCCCATTGGCTGCCTAGGAGGGAACTTGGGGCTCCAGGCTCTCCCCGGCCCCGGTGGCCATCAGATTCTGGGGACACTGCATGCCTACTCTGTTCCTACTGTCCTCATGGTCCCTGGCCCAGCTCACTGTGACCTGCAACCACCCTGGCTGTTCTTTTTTTTCTCCAAAGACTGTGTCCAAATGAGGCCAAGCCCCTCCTGACCCGGGTGACACCTGTCCAAGCTGCCTTGGGGATGCTGTCTGGTGCAGCCCTGGCCCCCACCCGACTCCTATACCACAGATGAGTATTTTAGGCCATTTTTGCCCAGAACAAAATCTTCCACTTTTCTGATCGCGGATGAGGGGACTGGCGGGGTACCTTCTGTTTAGGGAGGTGGGACTTGCTGGTCCCTCCTTTGGCCGCCACCCGAGGCTCAGCCCGTGGGCAGGAGAGAAGGCACCCAGGGTCACAGAGCAAGAGGCCCCAGCTTGCTGGGCCCCACCAGGAGGCTGAACCTGCTGGGTCCTGTGACTTCCACCCTCCCACTGCAGGGAGGCACCCTCTCTGCTGAGCTGGGAGGGGAGGGCTCCTGGGGGACACCAGGCCAGGCCACCTTGACACACGGCACCCAGGGCATCCCCCGGTCCTGCAAAGCTGGGCCCCACTCTCCGTAGTGCCCCTCACTGCCTGTCCCCACTGGACCCCTCCAGAGCACCCTCCCAGCCCCTTTCTTGGGTGTACAAGCCAGGGCTGGAGTGGGTTTCTGCAGCCCAGCAGGTGAGGATCGAGGCCTGGGGGCATCTCCTCTGCCTCCTCACAGGCCGCCTAGGGGCTTGGGAAGGTGGGGACCCCGGCTCCACAGCAGGCCCATGGGGAGCAGTCCCAGAAGAAGGCAGTGCCCAAGGGAGGGTGTGGGGCAGGCTGGCCTTGGCCTGGTCCCAGGTGGGAGCTGCAGGCAGAATCTCCCCAACCCACACTAGTGCAGAGGGGTAGGGCCTGCAGCCTTGGAAGCTTGCACTGCTCCCTGGGCTGCAGTTGTGGCTTGGTTGGGCATAGTGGCTCACACCTGTAATACCAGCACTTCTGGAGGCAGAGTCTGGAGGACTGCTTGAATCCAGGAGTTCCAGACCGCCAGGGCAACAGTGAGACCCAGTCTCTACAAAAAAATAAATCGCCCTGCATGGTAGAGCATGTGTGTGGCCCCAGCTACTTGGGAGGCTGAGGCAGGAGGATCACTTGAGCCCAGGAGGTCAAGGCTGCAGTGAGCTATGATTGCACCACTGCACTCCAGCCTGGGTGACAGAGTGAGACCCTGTCTCAGAAAAAACAACGTGGCCGGGCGCGGTGGCTCCTGCCTGTAATCCCAGCGCTTTGGGAGGCCGAGGTGGGCAGATCACCTGAGGTCAGGAGTTCGAGACTAGTCTGGGCCAATATGCTGAAACCCCATCTCTACTAAAAATACAAAAAATTAGCTGGGTGTGGGGGCACACACCTGTAATCCTAGCTACTAGGGAGGTTGAGGCAAGAGAATCTCTTGAACCCGGGAAGTGGAGGTTGCAGTGAGCTGAGATCACGCCATTGCACTCTAGCCTGGGCGACAAGAGCGAGACTCGGTCTCAAAAAAAAAAAAAAAAAAAGATGAATTGGTCATGTGGGGAGGGGAGACCAGGGAGGGAGGGACACAGGGCTCTGTGAAGGGGGTGGGCAGGAAGGGGAAGGAGGGTCCCACCTTTAGGTGCTGCTACAATAGAGGAGATGTTGTGTGGTGACCACCTCACACTGCCAGGCCCAGCCCAGCCCAGCGCTGCCCCGCCCCGCCCCACCCACCCAGCGCTGCAAGTGAAAGGTCATTGAACGTGTTCTCCCTTTCAAGGATCGTAAACTCATTGACACTAAGGGATAAACAACGGACGCCAGCACATGTGTGTTGGAAAAGGTACCCGCTGCGAGTACCCGAAGGTGGACCGCCCAGGGTGGAAGTTCAGGCACCAGATGGGAGGGCCTGGCGTGCAGCGACTTCTTAGGCATGCGGGAATGAACACATGCTCCCTCTAGCCACCCACACCCACTGTCCTGGCTGGCTTGACTTCTGACTCTCCATGGATGCGCGAGCTCTAGGCAGAGACCTTTCACACACGCAACCGGCACAGAAGGGTTTGTCTCCTCTGCCTCCCTCGCCTTGCTCATGGCTCCACTGGGATGAGGGCAAAAGGAATCCATCAGGATCGTGGCTTTGCAATTCCCCAGGAGATGAGAGATGACCCCGGGAAGCAGAGCAGAATTTCGCCAGCAGGCTCCCCGGTGTCTGGTGCTGTGCCACCGACAAGTCGTTGGTCATCCTGGAAGGGGCCCCCAACTCCTGCCCTCCCCGGAAGGACTCAGCAGCCTCTCACCTCCAAAACAGCTGTGTTCTTTTAAGGCTCTGTTGAAATACATCCGTTGCCCAAATATGAGCAGTGCTCAAAAACCCAGAGAACTTTCCAAACACAGGAATTAGAAGTACGCTTGTGTCAAAAGATCTCCATTCTGGACAACCTAGGTCTTCCCTATTCGGGGAGGAAGACCTGAGTCAAAGGACTCATCTGTCCTGTGCCAGGAACTGCTGTGAAAGCCCCTCAGAGACCTCTAGGGCCACAGCAGCCCCACCCACCCCCGCAGCCAGTCTCGGAGACAGCCTGGTTGCCTGTGGCTGGCCGCAGGGTGTTCTCAGAGAACCCTGGCTGGACCGCTGCAAAGACCCTGGGGACACTCAGCAGCCCCTGGTGAGTCCCCCTCGACCGAGAGCATCTCTTGCAGAACAAGCTGTCTCTTTTCACAGCCCTTTCCAGCGGGAGCCCTGCCCACTGCCGTTCATCCCACCCCAGTGGACAGGGCATTTACTGCTGAAGCTCTCCATGGTGAAAAGACAGACCCCCTTCAGGGATTCCAGCCGATTCTCACAGGAGTCGGACTCGCGCATGGCTGTGGTGGCGTGGAGCAGGCTGGCAAGGGCAGGCCAGGCCGTGTCCCCAGTGCCATGGTCAGTTTCAGCCAGTTATGGCCTTAAGGGAATTTGCACCAAATCTTCCAGTTCCCAAGATAAGTCGGAAGTGAGGCTTTTCCCATAAACCCTCCTGATTTTATTTATTTATTAATTTTTTCTTGAGACAGAGTTTTGCTCGTTGCCCAGGCTGGAGTGCAATGGTGTCATCTCGGCTCACTGCAACCTCCACCTCCTGGGTTCAAGCAATTCTCCTGCCTCAGCCTCCCGAGTATCTGGGATTACAGGCATGCACCACCACACCCAGCTAAGTTGTTGTATTTAGTAGAAACGGGGTTTCACTCTGTTGGTAGGGCTGATCTTGATCTCCTGACCTCAAGTGGTGCACCCGCCTCGGCCTCCCAAAGGGCTGGGATTACAGGCGTGAGCCACTGTGTCCGGCCTCCCGTTGGTTTTGCTTTCAATTTTCCAGGCTTAGGGAAGTCATGGGAGGCTCCAGGTTCTTTGTGTCACATTCAAGATCTGGGGTATGTGGCGATTTCGTAGGTCCACCTCTGGCTCCCCTAGTTAGTCCTAGCCCACATGCGCAGCCCCCTTCCCTTTGTAAGATGCCCCTTCGACCAGGGGCTCCAAGCATACCTGGTAGGGCCTCTGCATATGCACTGCCTGCACTGCCAGTCCCAGGACCAGCCCCGCCCTCCCCAAGGCTCCCAGACTGCTCCCCGCTGGGAGTGATTCCCACCTGGCCTGGGGCACTTATTAAAAATCAGATTCTGGGACTGGGCGAAGTGGCTCACGCCTGTAATCCCAGCACTTTTGGAGGCCAAGCCAAGAGGATCACTTGAGGCCAGGAGTTCAAGAGTAGCCTGGGCAACACAGCAAGACCCCATCTCTAAAAAGAAAAAAAAATTTTTTAATTAGCCAGGTGTGGTGGTGCACCCCTGTAGTCCCAGCTACTTGGGAGGCTGAGGTGGGAGGATCACCTGAGCCCAGGATTTCTAGGCTGTGGTGAGCTATGATTGCGTCACTGCAATCAGAGGAAGGGGAACAGAGCAAGACCCTATCTCTAAAAAACAAATCAGATTCTGTGACCCTCCTCCAGAACAACTGCCTCAAGGGAGAGGCTGGGAATGTGGGTGTTCAACAAGCACCCAGGGGACCCTTGTGCTCTGGAAGTCTGGGGATCGAGTCTGCAGGCTCCCACTCCCTATGTGGGGGGCATGACTAGACGGCCACATTAGAAACCTGGGAGCTGTTTTCTTTTTTTTTGAGACAGAGTCTTGCTCTGTTGCCCAGGCTGGGGTGCAGTTGGCCGGATCTCAGCTCACTGCAAGCTCCGCCTCCCGGGCTTACGCCATTCTCTGGGACTACAGGCGCCCGCCACCTCACCCAGCTAGTTTTGTGTATTTAGTAGAGATGGGGTTTCACCGTGTTAGCCAGGATGGTCTCGATCTCCAGACCTCGTGATCCACCCATCTCGGCCTCCCAAAGTGCTGGGATTACAGGCTTGACCCACCACAGCCGGCCTTT
>NW_012101976.1:2025539-2033561 GCF_000951045.1 Mandrillus leucophaeus | reverse complement strand
AAGATCGAGTCTTGCTCTGTTGCCAGGCTGGAGTGCAGTGGTGTGATCTCGGCTCACTGCAACCTCCACCTCCCGGGTTCAAGCGATTCTCCTGCCTTAGCCTCCCGAGTAGCTGGGACTACAGGCGCCCGCCACCACGCCCGGCTATTTGTTTGTATTTTAGTAGAGACAGTGGTTTCACCATGTTGGCCAGGATGGTCTCGATCTCCTGACCTCGTGAGCTGCCCGCTGCGGCCTCCCAAAGTGCTGGGATTGCAGGCGTGAGCCACCGTGCCCAGCCTGTTTTATTTTCAGTAATGGCCTTGAGGTATAATTGACACACCAGAACATTCACCTTTCTAAAGCATGCCATTGAGTGGTTTTTGGTACAGTCACATATCAATCACCATCATCTACCCAGGGAACTTCCACGATTGTATGTCAGGGCCTCGCCCCAGAGTCTGATGGCATGAGGCCCAGGAACCTGTGGTTTGCCAGTTTTATTTTACCTGCTGTGCAGCCAGGTATGAGAACCACAGAACTAGCACAGAAGCACTCCACTGGGGCCCTGGTGGCCTGTAGGAGACATGAGCACTGGCTGCAAACACTTCCGATTGTCCTAATAAAGGGGCTGCCCTTGGATTCAGTGGGGAGGGCTCAGGGATACTGCTCAGCACCACTGCAGGGACAATGACACAGCCCTCAACATCAACAGTGACCACGCTCAAAAAACCGGCCCTGCAGGAACCTCAGTGTCTCCAGCCCTTAATGTGACCACTTGAGACCCCCAGGCCCAGCCCACAGTGGCCCCCAGAAACAGCAATGAGGGTGATGGGACAGTCTCCCCAGTATTAGTGACGATGTTGTATAGGAATGCTTATTAAACTTGAATGTCTATCTGGAACCAGGGGCTCCTGTTAGATCAGATTCCGATTCAGGGAGTCTGGGCTGCAGCCTCACTCTAACAAGCTCCTGGGTGATGCTGGGGTTGGACCGTGCCTTGAATAGTGAGAGTGTGGTTCACTACAGGCTGCCCCAGGGCTCATGGTGTTTAATAAACGGAACTCCCCGCTGGGCACGGTGGCTCATGCCTGTAATCTCAGCACTTTGGGAGGCCAAGGCAGGTGGATCACCTGAGGTCAGGAGTTTAAGACCAGCCTGGCCAACATAGTGAAACCCCGTGTCTACTAAAAATACAAAAACTAGCCAGGCGTGGTGGAGGGTGCCTGTAGTCCCACCCACCCGGGAGGCTGAGGCAGGAGAATCACTTGAACCTAGGGCGCAGAGGTTTCAGTGAGCTGAGATGGCACCACTGCACTCCAGCCTGGGCGACTGAGCAAGACTCCGTCTCAAAAATCAAAAACAAAAACACAGCATTCCTGAGCCTCACGCTGTGCAGAGTCCTGGACTGCGCTGCCTCATGCGTGGCGGACACGTGCAGCTACCTCGGCATGTGAGAGGTGGGAGAGTCCAGGGGCACTCACCCCATACTGCAGATTACCCCAAAACACCTCTCTCTGCAAAGCATTTTTCCCAGCACTGCAAGGCGGCTATGGCAGTTTCCTGAGAAGTTTTTTCCACTTCAAAGAATGGAGGAGCTGCAAAGTACAGACTCAGGAGGCCACAGATGTCCTCCCCTCTCCTCCTGCCACGTTCTCTCCCTCTCCTGCTACCCAGGCACCCCAGGCAGATGAAGGGGGCTGGCTGGCCAGGGCCACCCGTCCTGTGGGTTCCGAGAGGCCATTACCAAGTCAGATTCCCGGGAGGACCTGTTCCTGGGAAGCAAGCGCGGCTCAAGTGGAGGTCACAGCAGCCAGTCGCCAGTGCCAGTGAGCAGCTGTTCCAGGTGGGCTCTGTCAACACAGCCTCTGCAGGTTCCAACCGGGCGGAGATTAAGCCAGGCACTGGTGTGGCAAGAGCACCGAGACACGCTTCCTGAGAGGCACAGTCACATCCCTGGGAGTCAGGAAGGGTCAATGGGGAGTGCTGGACACCAGGGGAGCACGGGACTTTCAGAAAGAGAAGACAGTCTTCCACCCAGGCGGCAGGGCCTCTGCAAGGGGCTGGTGCTATCTTAGACGGAGTGAGTGTTGCCCGTGAGGAGCTGTGAGCTGAGTCCCGTGGGGGTGTTGCAGAGGCCCCAGTCTCCCTTCTGCCCCACGTCCAGGCCCACTCTTGGGGGCAGTGAGGCTGAGGGGGCATCCTCCCAAAGCTGCTCCAGCTCATCTCAGGCAGCCTCAGGTTGCCAGTCTCCTAAGTGACCCAACATCTGCGCTCCCTTTGTTGGCAGCACTCTGCCCCATCCTTGTCCCCCGCCTTGTCCTCTGCCCCTTGCAATCTTCCCTGGCTCTGTCTGCCCTCTGCCCAGAGGCCCTGCCCTACCCAGTGTGTGCTGGAGGCCGGGCTCAGAGGGTCCAGCCTGTGCCTAGCCACTGGAGCCAGGGACCGAGAAAGGTCCTGAGATGAAATCCAGGGTGACAGAAGGTAGGTGTGAGCCCTGTGAGCTCCTAACCAGGTGCCAGGATCTGTCCAGTCAAGCAGGGGCAGGGGTGGGCCGACAGGATGGGGACCCAGGCCAGGAACTGACTTCATGGGAAAAGCCCTGGGTGGGCAGGAAGATTCCAGAGCACGCTGTGGCTGATAAGGGCAACAGGCAGCAGTGTGGAGCTGGGGAGGCTGGGGGTGGCCCTGTCTTCTGGGCGGCGGCCCCCAGAGCTAGCTGGCAGCAAGCCTCCTATACAAGGTAAGACCACAGAGCCTGGCAGTGGTTTGGAATTCGTTCTTCTCTTTTGTTAAAAGGGGGAAAGGAAGTGGATGCGGGTACCCCCAGGCACAGGGGGAGGCATGCAGGCAGCCCCAGCAGGCAGGTGCTGGGAGGCGGTGGGAAGAGTCCTGGAGTTTCCCACAATCCTTTTCTCTGCAAGGAACAGCGACGCTGGCTGACGAGGGGGTGGGGTGGGAGGCAGGGCCCTGGGGAGGGGGCGGCAGGCAGGGGGCTGGGGGCTCACTCTAACATGCAAAGTCCAGCTGCCCCAGGAACTAGGTTGCTTCTGAAGAGCGACATACGTAGAAATACACAGATACGGCCACGCGCACACATGCGGAGAGGCTCTGCATTCCCTAGGGTGGGGTCGAGGCCTGCCGGCCCCCAAGGAGCTCCAAGCCAGGGATGAGCAATGTCTCCGCCAGGGTGGTCCTCCACGGCACCCCTGGGCTGGGCGGGGCAGGTTCATCTTCGAAGGAAGGCTGCGTGGTCTCTGAAGTTCTGTCCGCCAGGCACCCAGGCCGCTCTGAACCACTCCATGTGCCGGGGCCGCTGGGGCCATGACCTTGCATGTGGGCAGCTCCGTGTTCTGGCACCAGACACGTCCCTGCCTGGCTAGAGTCCGCGCTCTCCCCTCCAGGGCTCCGGGGAACAAGGGGTGCAGACAGAAAAGGGGTGAAGGGGGCCCGCGGAGACGTCCTCTCCCCCGCCCCACGGGGTCCTGGCCTCCGGGAGGGGGGAGGGGCCTCCCTTATCTCTCTGCCTCCATGGCAGGGTGGGCCCTGGGTTCTGAGGTGGCCTGTTGCGGGGCCAGGGGTGGCCAGTCTGAAGCCGGAGAAGGGGGTGCTGGAGTCCACAGGGGCGGCTGTGGCTGGTGGTGCTGTGGGCCCCCCGGGGGCGAGGCCGCCGTGGGCCAGCTGGAGGCCGCAAAGCTGCTGGTGGCGGCATGGGGGAAGTGTGGCGGGGGTGAGGTGGCTGTTGCAGCCATTGGGCTGCCGCTGCCACCGCTGTGGAAGCTCTCGGAGGCCTTGAGACGGGAGAACATGGTGAGAGCGTCGGGGAAGTTGGGGGGTGTAGCGGGGGTATTGGCGGGGGTGCACATCTGTGAGGGGAAGAGAGGAGAGATGGGGTGAGCACTCCTTCCTGAAGGGGCCCCCACTGCCTCCCAAGGGGAGATGCGTGGCTGGCCCATTCTCGGAAGGCTCTGTGTCCCTTCCCCAGCTCCCCGAGCCTGTCTGCTGCCCAGGGGTTCCCAGAGGAGAAGGCTTGAGATGAAATGACCCGGCCTCACTCTTGGCAGCCCACGGTGCCTGGGGCCACGAGGCTTTCCCAGCCCACCCCCTTCCATCAGCCACAGCATCTCGGGGGCTATAGGGTGAGGAGCTTCATTGCCCCAAAGGCCGGCGCCCCCCAGGTCTCAGGGGGAGCTGGCAAAGGCAAGATTAAGTGCAAGACCCACGGAGCCCGGTCTCCTGCTGCTCCATCTCCAAAGAGACCGAGCCCCACCTGCACCAGCACCCTCGCACACCTGGGCCAGGGGCTGCTCACACATCGAACTAGCTAGGCCCCTTCCGTCCAATCCACAACTGGGAACTCCAGGGGACACTTACCATCTGGTGGTGGTGGTGGCTGTAGGGGATGTTGGTCTCCTGGAAAAAGGCGCTGAGGGCTGTCTGCAGGAAGAAAGGCCCCTGCTCACCCTCCAGGCCCTGCCGGCCCTGTCACTGCCCTTGTTCCCAGGCTCCTCTGAGATTGGGGATGACCTTGGCTGCACCACTGAGTGGGAGGGGTGGGTCGCAGTGCTGAGGCTCAGTGGCTTGCCTGTCACTCCCAACCCTTGCCACTGTCCAAGGAGGAGCCAGGGAACCCTGGGCAGTTGGGGTGAGTGGAGAAGACGCTTCCCCTGCTGCTCGCCGCCTGCCTCACTGCCTAAGGCCTGCAGAGCCCTCCCCCTGCACCAGCTGGCACCAGCACCATGACTGGGGGAGGGCGGGCAGTACCCTCACCCCATCCTGGGGGAAACGCAGCACGGCCCCAAGTAGCCCAGCCAGACCTCCCCACCCCTGCTCCGTTTTAGGAGATTCTAGCCTGGCTGTTTCCACCTTGACAGACAGCAAGTCTCTACTCTTCTCTAAGCCTTGGTTTCCTCATCTGCGAAGCAGGGGCATTTTGAAGGAGTCTGAGCCTGGTGGGGGGGAGCTCCTGCTGCCCCACCCAGCTCTGCTTCTGGCTGATCAAGGGGCCACTGTTTGGGCCTTGGCTTCTCCATCTGTATCACAAAGAGGCTGGCCTAGGTGACTCCCAGGGTCCCCTCCCTTGCAACAGTGACCTCCTATGATCACCAGATTCCAGCAGGCAGGGCCTGGCACCAAGGAGACAAGCCTGGGCTTTACGTTCACTTGATCACCCACCCAAGCCTCCCTCGGAACAGTGCCCGGGCGGTGGAGCAGAAAGATGACCCTAGGACCAAAGCCACCACGGGCTTACGACAGCTCCCAGCACAGCTCCCCAGCCACCCGCCCTTGGCTGGCACGCTAGGCACGGGACGCTCCACCGTCTCCCTCCACACCTGGGCCACATGCCACACTGAGCATGGTGCAGGCACCCAGCAGGGCTCCATCCCAGTGGGGCTACGGACTGTCATCATTAACCCCACAGGCAAGGACTGCTGTCTCACAGGCAGGGAAATGAAGGCAGGAAGTGATTTGCTCAGGGTCAGCTGGTCCGCAGAAGACAGAAATGAGGGCGCTCAGAAAGGCCAGGACAGGTGGGGGAGACAGAGCGAGCCCGGAGCCCTTTCCTGTGTGTGTCAGCTCAGCAGGTCCTGAAGGTCCTTGGTGACTGGGGACTGAGGAGCCCCAGAGGGAGGCGCTGGTATTTGCTATGTCCTGGCTGGGGCCCTGCAGGGGTGAGGAGGCCCATCCCAGGGAACGGAGGCTGCTCTTGCACAAGGGCCGGTGAGGGAGCCCCAGAAGTGTGTGAGGGGTCCTCGGGGCCCTGGCAAGTCCCAGACCCAGACTTGGAGCTTCGAGCAGCTGAGGTGCCCCCACCGCCACCCCTCAGGCCCACTCTCCTAATGCCAGCTTGACTTCCTGGCCCTCCCAGGCCCAGCACACCCAGAAATCCAGCCTGGCTCCTGGGGCCTACCCTTGGTCGGGGGTTATACATGGGGGACTGCTATTTAAAATTTAAAATGTTGTTTTTGTTGAGACAGAGTCTTGCTCTGTCACCAGGCTGGAGTGCAGTGGTGCGATCTGGGCTCACTGCAACCTCCGCCTCCCCGTTCAAGCAATTTTCCTGCCTCAGCCTCCCGAGTAAGACAGGCGCGCGCCACCACACCCGGCTAATTTTTGTATTTTTAGTAGAGACAGGGTTTCACCACGTTGGCCAGGATAGTCTTGATCTCTTGACCTCATAATCCACCCGCCTCGGCCTCCCAAAGTGCTGGGATTACAGGCGTGAGCCACCATGCCCGGCAAAAAATATTTTTTAAATAAATGAATTATGTGGGGAATTTCTTGCAGGAGACTCCCTATCTGGGTGTCCCCAAACAGGGGTGTGGGAGCTCAGGCCTGGGGGCTGGTCTTTAAGCACCTTCCCAGACCGCAGGACCCACTGTCAACAGCAGCTGTGCCTCAAAGCCCAGGCTCACTGTGCAAATCCCAACCCCAGAAGCCCCAGGCCACACCAGAATCCCCTCTGCAGGCCGCTGTGTGCATTCTCCATTGAGAAACATCTGCCCCACTAGACACAGGCCCCTCCCCCTGCAGCCTCCTGCCCCCATTAGCACCTGAATTGCAGCAAATGTGACCCAGAAACACCGCCTGGTGGATGCAGCCAGCGGGTGGAGCGTGGAGGGGGATGGGGTGGCCATGTGAACCCCTCACTCAACCCCATTCCGAGGCCGGAAGTCCTGTCACCTTCCTCCAGCCTCCCTGGTGGCCCCCACTTTACAGATGGCACAACTGAGACTCGGGAGTGGAGGGCACAGGGCTCCTTCCACGGGGCCCCTGGGAGCCACCAGAGGCCCCAGATGCTCCTGCCCCTCCTGAGAACAGTCTTTCCCCAGACACTGCACTCTCAAAGCTGCATTTTCAATTAACTGTGCCACTGAGGGATGTGGCCTGGGTGCCAGCTGGGTGCCAGGTTCTGAGGGCTGGGGTGAGTCCTGCAGGCAGGGCCCGCTTCCCAGCGGACACCTGCCCGCCCAGCCCCAGGCAGGGAGGGAACCGTGCGTGCAGGTGTGGGACTGCCATGAATGTCGTTTTGCAAGTTTTGCCACATCCAGCCCTTGACACAAACAGGGCTGATGAGGGCTGTGGAGACGAGGAGGGGAGCAGGGAGCTTCCTCCGGGTGGGGCTGCCCTGGGGCACAGGGGACAGTGAGCTGGCCAACAGAGGCTGATTCATGCCCCCCAACGCCACTATACAGATGTGGAAACTGAGGCCAGAGGGACAGAGCAGCCTCCTACGTCCTGGGGTGAACACCACACAGGGTCAGCGGCCCCCGCGACCGCTGGTAGGAGGGAAGTAGGCAAGGACAGAGGTATGGACTCATCTGAATGGGATAGCCACTGCCTTTCCAGACTGTCCCAAGCTTGGGACATTCTGATCCCCATCTAGTCCCCAGCAAGCAGAGCCCCAGAGTCCTCTGGCTTCTGGTCCCTCCTGCAGGCCCTGGGATGGCTCCTCATGGAGAAACCAGGTTCCCAGTCCCCAGCTGGGCACAGATGGTACCGGGATGGCTGAGGCTGTGACCCTAACTCTGTGAGGTGCACAGGTCAAGGGGCTCTGGCCTCATCCCCAGATACCACCATGGGGTTAATCCCGGGGTCAGTGAATTAGGGAAGGCCAGGTAGCCTCTGGGCAGCACAAGCCAGGAACACTACTATCCTGTGGGTTAGGGGAAGCCCTGGGGAGTGGGTGCCAGACTGGGGCAGTATCACCGCCTACCCAACTAGCCTGAAAGCTGTTGAACCTTGTGCACCCTCCCCAGTGCACTGGCAAAGGTACAGATGCCCCTGCCAGCCCCAGGAGAACACCTGGACGCGCACACGAAGTCCCCAGGCACACCTCTGGAGGGAATTCACGCTTATCCCTATGCTGTAGTGTGGGGCTCCCACACGCCACCCATACAGTCCACGCCGTGTACACACATCACACCGTGCCGGGCACGGGCGGCATCTGCAGACCCGCCACATGTTTACGCGCTGATCACACACCAAACGCACCAGGGGGGGCTGCGCGTTCACACGCGCGCCAACGTGCCCGCAGGTCCG
>NW_012101976.1:2023117-2024504 GCF_000951045.1 Mandrillus leucophaeus | reverse complement strand
TGCGGATGTCCGGGCCGTGATCCGAGCCGGGCGCGTCCACGTCGCCCTCGTTGCTCTCGGTGGCACCCGTGCCCCTGCTCTGGCACGGATGGGGGTCCGCAGGCCGGGGCCACGTCTGTGTATGGGCGCAAATGCCGGACCACAGGATCTTGGCCAAGGCCTGGGGACCGTGTCTGAACGCTGAGCGCCTACTGTGTGCAGACGCCCGGCCGTGACCAGGATTGGGCGAGTCCACGCCACCCTCGTTGCTCTGGGTGGCATCCGGGCCCCTGCTCTGGCACGGATGGAGGTCCGCAGGTGGGGCGGGTCTGTGAATAGGCGTCTTTGCCAAGGCCCAGGAACGGTGTCTGAAAGCTGAGCGCCTACTGTGTGCAGGCGCCTGAGCCGGGACCAGAGCCAGTCACATCCACGTCGCCGTCGTTGCTCTCGGTGGCACCCACGCCCCTGCTCTGGCGGGAATTAGGAGCCCAGAGGCCGGAGCCACAGATCTGTGCATGGGCGGAAACGCCAGGCCACAGACGTCTTTGTCATGCCCCGGGTACTGTGACTGAAAGCTAAGCGCCTACTGTGCGCAGCTGTCCAGACCGTGACCAGAGCCAGGCACGTCCATGTCGCCCTCATTGCTCTCGGTGGCATCTGTGCCCCAGCTCTGGCCCGAACTGGGTCCCAAGGTGGGGGCATACAGATCTGTGCATGGGCACAAACGCCGGGCCACAGGCGTCTCTGCCAAGACTTAGAGACCCTGAACCCCTCTGTGATTGGCATCGCACTGTGTTAAGTAGTAGGCACACCCTTAAGAGAGGGATCTCTAGGCATTTTGCCCCAAATCGGCTGGTCTAGGCTGAAAGGCCTGGCACACTGTAGGCGCCGACAAATACTCGCTCAGTGAATGAATGAATGAGCTGCTTCAAAGCTCCGCTGCACGTCACCGCCTGTAGTCAGCCTCCCAGCTCTCCTCACTCAATCTCTCATCGCTCACTTGTGGCGTGGGTCCTTCCTAGCCTGGCTCTGGGTCTGCCCCACTGTAGCCCGATGACCCTCTGGACGGCGCCTGGGACAGGCTGGCGGGGGCGGCAGCCTCTGGTGCTTCGGCGTCCCCCTCCCAGCTGTTCTCCTGCTTTTCCCACGAAAAATCTCGTGCTCTTTGCCGGAAATCTCGGCCCTCACGGGCGGGCGCCAGGACCCCGCGGAGCCAGTTCCGGAGCGGCCCCAAACTCCCATTCCCAGAATGCCTCGGTTTATTTGCATCTTTTGGTCCCCGTGACGTCAGCTGAGTGAGGTTGTGCCTCTACCAATAGGCAGCCTCAGGGTGTTAGGACCTGGCCATATAAGGTAAACAAAGCTGGTCGCCCAATGAGGAGGCGGCGGGGGCGGGCGCTGGGTCGGG
>NW_012101976.1:2018310-2022122 GCF_000951045.1 Mandrillus leucophaeus | reverse complement strand
ACAAAAAACTAGCCGGGCGTGGTGGCGGGCGCCTGTAGTCCCAGCTACTCGGAGGCTGAGGCAGGAGAATGGTGTAAACCCGGGAGGCGGAGCTTGCAGTGAGCCGAGATCGGTCCACTGCACTCCAGCCTGGGTGACACAGCGAGACTCCGTCTCAAAAAAAAAAAAAAAAAATTTTTTTTAAAGTGGCCGGGTGCGGTGGCTCACACCTATAATCCTAGTGCTTTGGGAGGCCGAGGCGGTCGGTTCCCTTGAGGTTAGGAGTTCGAGACCAGCCTGGTCAACACGGTCAAACCGTCTCTACTAAAAATAGAAAAATTAGCCGGACATGGTGGCGCACGCTTGTAGTCCCAGCTACTTGGGAGGCTGAGGCAGGAGAATTGCTTGAACTCAGGAGGCAGGCGGAGGTTGCAGTGAGCAGAGATCGCACCACTGCATTCCAGCCTGGGCGACAGAGCAAGACTCCGTCTCCAAAAAAAAAAAGAAAAAAAAAATTCTGGAGTCCTGGGTACAGATTGAGGTAGGAGGATTGCTTGAGTCTGGGAGGTCAGAGGCTGCAGTGAGCAGTGATTGTGCCTGGGGGACAGCAAGACCCTGTCTCCAAAAAATAAAAAATGCCCTGGAGAGGCCAGCACTGGCCCTGGGGGTGAGTTAGGGGCTACTGAAGTGTTTAAATAGATCTGACCCCTTGTACACATTGGGATCACTGTGGCTGTGGCTGTGCTGGATCAGATGGTGGTGGAGAGCTCCAGTCTGAACTAGACGATGTTCTTGTGTTTGGTTCCAGGGGAGTCTGCCCTGCCTTCGGAATTGGGTGGAATGAAGGGAATTGCCTCAAGCTGCGGCTCCCACCCAGGCCCCTCAAGCCTGACCAAGGACTTTCCCACTGGGTGGTGGGAGGAGGACACTGGGGGAACTAGTGGACTGGACCTGAAATGTCCTGGGGTGGGAGGATAGGATAGTGGGGAAGGCTGGGGCACTGAGATCGCTGACGGGGTTGGGGAGGGAAGGGAGTCAGGGTGCAGTAGAGTTGGTCTCTGAGGGCTGGGCAAGGGGCGGACACTGAGTCTTTGCTTTTCCCAGGCAGGCGCTTAGCCTCAGGAGAAGCCAGCTGACTATGGGAAATACAGTTTAAGCTTCTTTCCTGCTGCTTGGGGATCACTTAGGGTCCATAGTATTTTGTAAACCCTGATAGTTCCAAGAGATGTTTGCTCTTGCTAAGAGTTGCCCCTTAACCTTTGCAGAGTTCATATGCATGAATTAATGTGGGCCAAGTGCTCCATAGGGTAGGCCCACAGTAAAAACCAGCTCTGAATATGATTCCCGCTATAATCATTACCACTGGGATGGCAACACAGTGTGGTAGAAGGTGGGCAGGTTCAGGAGCCAGACAGACCTGGGTGTCAGGCTTGACTCCGCTGCTTAATGACGCTGCTTAATGACTTAATGCTTTTTTTTTTTTGTCTTTTTTTTTTTCTTCTTCCTTTTTGTGGAGAACGGGGTCTCGCTATGTTACCCAGGCAGGTCTCGAACTCCTGGGCTCAAGCTATTCTCCTGCCTCTGCCTCCCTGAGAGCTGGGATTACAGGCGTGAGCCACCGCACCCAGCAATGACTTAATGCTTAATGTTGAGCGAGTTACCAGAGCTCTGGGCTTCACTTTCTCACTGGTGGGGCTGAGTTCCGGCCTCACTGCTGTGGAAGATTAATGCTTCTGAGGTGCATAGTGCAGGGCCTGGTGCTAGTTGCACGGTTCTAGTTCTCTCACCTCTTTACCTGCATCTGGACCACTCTGGGAAGTCGTAGCCCTATTTTACAGATAAAACTTAGCCTCTGACATTCAGAACCTGTGGAGAAGGGCGGGCACCCATGGTGCATTTCTGGCAAGGGAAGAGGGACACTGTCCCGGCAGGGCCCACTGGCGGCTTGCCTTGCATAGGGAGGCAGGAAGTGCCTTCGCCCCTCCTTCCACCATCGTCCAGGTACCACTCAGCTGCCTGCCCAGGCTTGCCCAGCCCAGGAGCTTTCTCAGGCCAGCAGGCTGGCAAGAGTAGGGCAGGTGGGACTGGCAGAGTCAAAGGTCACCCTACTGATCTCCATTGAACCCCCTCACCCCCATCCGCTAAGCCAGCTTGTTTTCCCAGGGGTGACGGAATTAAAAAACAACCTTGTTTTCAGCCAGGATTAGCCTGGTTGGAGAGTGAACTTTGGATTCCGTAGCAGGCTGGGCTGGAGCCTGACAGCTGGGGCCAGCACCTAGTAGGAAGGAGAGAAGGCATTTCCAGCAGTGCCCTTATCTCACCTGACGGCCCAAGAGGTTCAAGGCTTTGCCAGACTTAACATGACCAGTCCATGGGGGGTGCAGCGCCCTGGCCGCCTCCTCCTCACCCCATTCTTTGATTTATTCCACAGATGTGCTTATCAGACACCTACCGGGTGCCTGGCTCTGGGAGCACTAGAATATGCCAGGATCCTGCCCACTCAGGGGCTTGAGAACTGTAGACTTGAAACTCAGGCACTCAGACCAGGAAGCCACCAGTTGTCTCCAGGGTCCATCTTTATGTTGTTGTTTTTTTTAAATTATTTTTATTTTTTGAGACAGGGTCTCGCTCTGTCACCCAGGCTGGAGTGCACTGGCACAGTCATGGCTCACTACAGCCTCGACCTCCCAGGCTCAAACGATCCTCCCACCTTAGCCTCCCAAGCAGCTGGGACTACAGATGTGCACCACCATGCCTGGTTATTGTTTATATTTTTTGTGGAGACAGGGTTTTGCCATGGTGCCCAGGCTGGCCTCGAACTCTTAGGCTCAAGAGATCCGCCTGCCTTGGCCTCCCAAAATGCTGAGATTACAGGCGTGAGACACCGCGCCTGGCCCTGTCTTTATGTTTCAGAGAGCCCAGTGCTGGCTGAACGAGGGGCAGTGATCTGGCCCTGGCCTTGCTTCTGACCTTGGATTCTGTCATCTCCCGCTCACTTGATTCCAGCCTGTGCCGTACTCAGTTCTTTCCCACGGGAGAGGTTTTGTATATGCCGTTACCCCTACCTAGAACCTGGAGCAGCCTACCCCTCACACTTTGCCTGGCTGGCTATTAATTTCAAGTCCTGGCTTAGCGACCGGGCGTGGTGGCTCACACCTATAATCCTAGCACTTTGGGAGGCCGAGGCAGGCGGATCACCTGAGGTCAGGCGTTCAAGACCAGCCTGGCCAACATGGTGAAACCCCATCTCTACTAAAAATACAAAAATTAGCTGGATGTGCTGGCACGTGCCTGTAATCCCAGCTACTCGGGAGGCTGAGGCAGGAGAATCGCTTGAACCCGGGGGCAGAGGTTGCAGTGAGCTGAGATCGCGCCACTGCACTCCAGCTTGGGCAAGAGTGAGACTGAATCTCAAACGACGACAACAACAACAAACAACAAATCAAATCCTGGCTTTGCTGTCACCTCCTCAAAAAAACCCCTGACTCCCCTGCCAATAGTATCAATTGCATCTCAATGTTTTCTTGCAGAGCACCCACCACATTTTGGATTTACATACTTGTTAACCTTTATAGTGTCTATTTCCTCACCTGCCTGCAGCCTCCATGTCTAGCTTGTCCTACCATTTGATGCCTGTTGCCTGGTTCATCACCTGTCACATAGTAGCTGCAGGATAAATATTTGTTGAATAAATCAGTGAATTGGCCGGGCACGATGGCCCACGCCTGTAATCCCGGCACTTTGGGAGGCCAAGGTGAGGGGACTGCCTGAGGTCAGGAGTTAAAGACCGGCCTGGCCAACATAGTAAAACCCCGTCTCTACTAAAAATACAA
>NW_012101976.1:2014962-2017310 GCF_000951045.1 Mandrillus leucophaeus | reverse complement strand
TACAGGCATGTGCCACCACACCTGGCTAATTTTTATGTTTTCAGTAGTGACGGGATTTTGCCATGTTGGCCAGGCTGGTCTTGAACTCTTGACCTTGGGTGATTCGCCCACCTTGGCCTCCCAAAGTGCTGAGATTCCAGGCGTGAACCATTATGCCCGGCCAGATAATTATTTTTAATTATTATTATTTTTGGAGACAGAACGTCGCTCTGTCACCCACACTGGAATGCAGTGGCGCAATCTTGGCTCACCGTAACTTCCACCTCCCAGGTTCAAGTGATTATCCTGCCTCAGCCTCCTGAGTAGCTGGGATTATAGGCGCACACCACCACGCTCAGCTAAATTTTTGTATTTTTGGTAGAGACAGGGTTTCACCATATTTGCCAGACTGGTCTTGAACCCTGACCTCAAGTGGTACACCTGCCTTGGCCTCCCAAAGTGCTGGGATTACAGGCGTGAGCCACGGTGCCTGGCCTGTTTTTTAATTTTTATTTTTTTTTCATTTTTATCCTTTTTAAAGATAGGGTCTCACTCTGTCACCCAGGCTGGAGTGCAGTGGCATGATCGTGGCTTACTGCAGCCTCGACCTCCCAGGCTCAAACTATGCTCCTGCCTCCACCTCCAGAGTAGCTGTGACAGGGGCATGCCATCACATCTGGTTAATTTTTACATTTTTGGTAGAGACAGGGTCATGACATGTTGCCCAGTCTGTTCTGGATCTCCTGGGTGCAGGCTATCTGCCTGTCTCGGCCTCCCAAAGTGTTAGGATTGCAGGCGTGAGCCACTGTGCCTGGCCAACATCAAATAATTCGATGAGAGAATATGCGCAGAGTCCTCAGCATGATGCCTGGCACATAAGAAATGCTCAGTAAGTGTGGCTCTTGGTTGTGGGCCAGGGAGATTTTATCAGGCTTCTCCAAGACCTGGACCCACCTCATAATCACACAAGCCTCTTGGCTGCCATAGTCGTTTGGCTTCCCAAGTTCCCCTGACAAGAGGAAGGCTGAGGACGGGCGCAGTGGCTCACCTGTAATCCCAACACTTTGAGAAGCTAAGGCAGGCGGATCACTTGAGTTCAAGACCAGCCTGGCTAACATGGTGAAACCCCATCTCTACTGAAAATACAAAATTGGCTGGGTGTGATGGTGCCTGCACGTAATCCCAGCTAGTGGGGAGGCTGAGGCACGAGAATCGCTTGAACACAGGAGGCAGAGGCTGTAATGAGCTGAGATAGTGCCACTTCTCTCTAGACTGCGCAACAGAATTTAAAAAAAAAAAAAAAAAAGGAAGACTGGATCCTGGACTCTGGCCCCTGGAAGGGTATAAGAAGCATTTCCATGTGGACTGTGGTGATTTGACCATATGAGACTCAGTCTGCCCTGCCCTCCCTAGCTGCTTTCTTGGTACAACAGGCTTGACTTGGGAAATCACTCTTCTCAGAATCCCAGTTCCTCAACTGAGAAGTGGTAAAAAGCGATCTGTTTCCAGAGCTGTGTGTGAGTCAAAAGCCAAGGAACACCGTGCACACTGGGAGGTTTTCATTCTAACGCGATTCTTGCAATCTTGCCCCCAGCGCATTTCATGCAGCGCTCTCTCCTCTGTGCCTCAGTTTCCCTGTGTGTAAAGTGTGGGAGAGTCTACTGCCTTCCGTGGAGACTGTAAAATTATGTCTTTAAACTAATTGTTCTGGACGTGGGGCCGAAGTGTTGGGATTACAGGTGAGCCACTGCACCTGGCCTCAGCCTTCCTCTTGTCAGGGGACCGGAAGTTGCTTAACCCCCTGGATTCCAGTTTCCTCAGCTGTAAAACGGGCTGATGCCTATACGGCCCTCAGAACCACACCTGGCTCAGAAGTCCCCAAATGGTAGTCCTCAAATTTTGGCCAAGGCCAAAGCGGGTGCTTCGCTTCTTCGGTGCACACCCTGCAGGTGGGCTCCGGGTGGCAGGTGCGGCTGCGCCCTCTGCCGGTCGGGGCGGGAGACAAACCCGGGGGAGTGGGGAGAACCACAGCGACTCAGGGAGCAATTTCAGAGGAGGCAAGTGGAAGGCGCTGGGGCCCCAGGGGAGTCTGTAAGCGAACAGATGATGAAATGACCAAAGAGTTAATATGTTAGTGCAGCTCTTGGAACGCAGAGGGAAGGACCATTTGCGGTGTGCTTGGTGGTTCCTTCCCTTTGATTTTAGGTCCATTTGGTTTGTCCCGGAGTGCTTGTCAACACGTCAGAGAGCCTGGGAACGGAGCATCCTGGGAAAGATAGTTTCCAGACGGGCTTCCCGCGCCGCTTCCCGGCGCTTTCGGGGCGAGAGGACTCCATTTCCCGACGTGCCCCGGGCCCGGGAGGCGGAGG
>NW_012101976.1:2001138-2014392 GCF_000951045.1 Mandrillus leucophaeus | reverse complement strand
GCCGTACCCAGCGCTGCCACTGCCCGGCTTGGGTGACCTTGGGGCAGTCGCTTTGCCCCGGGCGCCGCAGCTCCGTCCTCGTAACACGGGGGAGTTCCTGGAGGAAAGCCTGAGGGCGGGGCGGGGTGCTGAGCGCGGGTCCCGGCGCATCTCTCCTGCCTAGAAAGCGCTCATTGTCATCAGATTGACCTCACCGCGGCGGCCGGCTTTCTCTTTCTTTGGTGGCTTGGTGTGAAGGCCAAGCCTGTGGTTGGGCACTTTCCCTCCCATCAAGACGGAGGCTCTTGGTGTGTGGGTTGGAGGAGTGGAGCTGGGCCCAAGGAGATGATTGTAATTGATCGGGAGGGGCCAGGG
This sequence comes from Mandrillus leucophaeus, assembly GCF_000951045.1. NCBI lineage: Eukaryota > Metazoa > Chordata > Mammalia > Primates > Cercopithecidae > Mandrillus > Mandrillus leucophaeus. The sequence continues at coordinate 2,014,038 of NW_012101976.1, read as the reverse complement.
TCCTTGCTGAGAGGGCAGGAGAGTGATTGGAGAGGACCCACCGATACTCAGGTCTCTGTGTTATGGCTGAGGGACCAAAACCGTCAAGGAGGAAGTGGCTGCCAAGGACTCAGCTGGAACCAGTTGGGACCAGGACCAGGTGTGGGGCTCCCTGGGAGCTTGTCCCTGCTCTCTTCCTACCTCTATTGATGAGCATGGGTTCACTGGGAGCATCTAGCTCCAATTCTCACCTTCCATCTCCTCGTGGGGTCATTTGTGGTGGAAAGGAGAGAAGGAAGAGGAGAGAGAACTTGGGCATCATTGGGACATCCAGATTGGGTCCTCAGATCCTGGCGTCTCATGTGATCTGATGTCTCAGTCTCCTGGGTGTCTCTGGACACCCACAGGCCAGATTTCTCTGAGTGTGGGCCAGGTCCACAAGTGGGGAGGACTGTTAGACATGCCAGGCCCTGCCTTGGACCACCTGGGGCCTGGGAACCTACGTTTTCAACCCATTCCTCACGTGAGTTTGACATCCACTCAGATTTGAAAAACTGCTCTGCCCAGGTTTTGTAAGGTGTGACTAGGTGAGGGGCTGGGGCCACCGCGATGAAGTGAGGGGAACCAGCACAGTTTGGGGGCACTCTGAAGGGGATGGACTCAGAGCTAGGCAGAAATCACTGTTGCCTGCCTGCTGGGGAGTACACAGATGTATCCCAGGCCTAGCAGCAGGGCAGCCTGGCCTTTGGGTGCTTCAGCCCTGGAGTTTCCCTGGAGGTTCTGAGGGCTGATGGCCCCACATCAGATGGAGCAGTTTGCTGTTGTCCTCTTTCATCTCTGATGTTCTTCCAGCCTGTGTCTGGCTGAGTGAGCTTGGTCGAGGTTGCTCAACTCCCTGGATCCCAGTTTCCTCATCTGTAAAACGGGCTGATGCTTTTACAGCTCTCAAAACCACACCTGGCTCAGAAGTTCCCAAATGGCAGCTGCTACAATTGCTCATAAAGGGAGCTAAGTGACTGGCTAATGACCCTAATAGTAAACAGTGGCATGACACAGATATCAAAAAGTTGAGTGGCACTTCCTGTCACCTGGGACCTGAGCTCACTTGATGTCCCTTCACTTGGACTGGACAAAATAACATACATGGCGTTTACAGCCCACTTCGGGATCCCACTGTGGCTGAAATGTCATTGCTAATCACTCATGACCCTCCCTCCCCCTGAGCATCCATCACGGAACACCTGAGTCAGCCACTATTAATTGGTTGGCACTGGCACACAGGTGAAACCCAACAGCTGCCTGGGTCATATTGCCAGTGCCAGCAGTGTTCTGCGCCCGTCCAGTCCACAGGTCCTCTCCAGCTACGTTTTTCCCTTTCTCTTCTCCGTCCTTCCCTGGGACCTTGCAGATGCTTGTGCTTCTCTTTGTTCATCTCTTCCGGTCCTTGCCTTCGTGCCCCACTGGTTTCCTAGACTCCCCTCGTCTCCTCTCTCCTTAAGGAGAACTCCGTAAGGTTATGGATGGGAGGCAGACCGGGCTTCAGCAGAATTTTGGTGTGTTTCCCCAAGGGCAGACTGGGGACGGTGGACACATTTGAGATGATTTCAGGGGTTGCCCCCATGGACCATTCAATCACCCCATGAGAAAGTTTTCTTTTCACATCTGTCAATTTTGTTGATTATGTCAAGGAAAAAGAGTTACTGGGTGGTAATATATGTGTTTTTAACACTTAACACTGTCCAGTTTTCTTAATGGAACTTTCAGTATGTTCTGCAGCAGTGCTCAGCTTGAATTTAATATTTGCTTTGTTTTCACTGTATCTATTTTACTCTTTCATAGCTTTATTGAGGCGTAGTTGATGTACCACACAACTCATTCATTGTAAACATGATTTGATGACTTTTAGTTAAATTATAGAATTGTGCAGTCATCTGGCTGGGCGTGGTGGCTCACGCCTGTAATCCCAACACTTTGGGAGGCCAAGGCAGGAGGATCACAAGGTCAGGAGATCGAGACCATCCTGGTTAACATGGTGAAACCCTATCTCTACTAAAAATACAGAAAGTTAGCCGGGCATGATGGCATGCGCCTGTAGTCCCAGCTACTCGGGAGGCTGAGGCAGGACAAATTGCTTGAAGCTGGGAGGCAGAGGTTGCAGTGAGCCAAGATTGCTCCACTGTACTCCAGCCTGGGCAACAGAGTGAGACTCCGTCTCAAAAAAACAAACAAACAGAAGAATTGTGCAGTCATCACCACAATTACAGACATTTTCCTTGTAAAAGTTTCCTTCCATCTGTTTGCAAAGTCCCTACCCCAACCCCCACCCTCAGCTCATCAGTGATCTGCTTTCTGTTTTCTTTGAGATGGAGTCTTGCTCTGTCATCCAGGATGGAATGCAATGGCATGATCTTGGCTCAGTGCAACCTCCGCCTCCTGGGTTCAAGTGATTCTCCTGTTTCAGCCTCCCGAGTAACTGGGATTACAGTTGCATGCCACCACGCCTGGCTAATTTTTAAATTTTTAGTACAGATGGGGTTTTACCATATTGGCCAGTCTGGTCTCGAACTCCTGACCTCAGGTGATCTGCCTGCCTCAGCCTCCCAAAGTGCTGGGATTACAGGCGTGAGCCACCTTGCCCAGCCTTTTCTGTTTTTTTTGAGACAGAGTCTTGCTCTGTTGCCCTGGAGTTCTGTGGTGTAATCTCGGCTCACTACAACCTCTGCCTCCTGGTTTCAGGTGATTCTCCTGCCTCAGCCTCCCGAGTAGCTGGGATTACAGGCACTTGCCACTACACCAGGCTAATTTTTGTATTTTTAGTAGACACGGGGTTTCACCATGTTGGCAAGGATGGTCTTGAACTCCCGACCTCAGGTGATCTGCCCAGCTTGGCCTCCAAAGTCCTGGGATTACAGGGGTGAGCCACTGCGCCCGGCTTGCTTTCTGTTCGTATATTTGTGTGTGTGTGAAAAGTGTCTATTTGAGTTTTTGTCCAGTTTTTAAAAACTGGATTGTTTATCGTATGGAGTTGTGACAAAGAGTTCTTTATGTGTTCTGGATAAGATTCCTGTATCAGCCATCTGATTTGCAAATATATTCTCCCAGTCTGGCTTGTCTTTTGATTTTCTTAATGGTGTTTCTTTTGAAGAGCAAAAGTTTTGAATTTTGACAAAGTCTCATTTGTTGCTTTTTAAGTGGATACTGCTTTTGGAGTTATGTTTAAGAAATCTTGGGGCCACGCGTGGTGGCTCATGCCTATAATCCCAGCACTTTGGGAGGCCAAGGTGGGCGGATCACGAGGTGAAGAGATCGAGACCAGCCTGGCCAATAAGGTGAAACCTCATCTCTACTAAAAATACAAAAATTAGCTGGACGTGATGGCACACGTCTGTAATCCCAGCTACTCAGGAGGCTGAGGCAGGAGAATTGCTTGAATCTGGGAGGTGGAGTTGAGTTGCAGTGAGCCAAGATCGCACCACTACACTCCAGCCTGGGCAAACAGAGTGAGACACCATGTCAAAAAAAAAAAAAAAAAAAGTCCGGGTACAGTGGCTCACGCCTGTAATCCTAGCACTTTGGGAGACTGAGGTGGGTGGATTGCCAGAGCTTAGGAGTTCGAGATCATCCTGGGCAACACGGTGAAACCCCGTGTCTCCTAAAGTACAAAAAATTAGTCAGGTGTGGCAGCATGTGCCTGTAGTCCCAGCTACTTGGGAGGCTGAGGCAGGAGAGTCGCTGGAACCTGGGAGGCAGAGGTTGCAGTGAGCTGAGATTGCACCACTGCACTCCAGCCTGGGTGACAGAGTGAGACTCCATCTCAAAAAAAAAAAAAAAAAAAAAGAAAAAAAATCTTTGCCTGGGTCAAGGTCACAGAGATTTTCTCCTGTTTTTTTCTAGCATTTTGTTTTTGTTGTTGTTTTGAGACAGAGTCTCGCTGTGTCACGCAGGTTGGAGTGTAGTGGTGCGATCTCAGCTCACTGCAGCCTCTGCCCGAGTTCCAGTGATTCTTCTACCTCAGCCTCCTGAGTAGCTGGGATTACAGGTGCGAGCCACCATGCCCGGCTAATTTTTGGATTTTTTAGTAGAGACGGGGTTTCACCATATTGGCCAGGCTGGTCTCAAACTCCTGACCTCGTGATCTGCCTGCCTTGGCCTCCCAAATTGCTGGGATTACAGGCATGAGCCACCGTGCCCGGCCTTTTCTAGAAGTTTTATAGTTTTAGCTCTTACATTTAGGTCTTTGATCCATTTTGAGTTAATTCTTTTTTTTTTTTTTTTTAAATTTTGAGATAGGGTCTCACTTTGCTGTTCAGGCTACAGTGTAGTGGCATGATGTCAGCTCACTCTAGCCTTGACTTCCTGGCTCAGGTGATTCTCCCACCTCAGCCTCCCAAGTAGCTGGGTTTTCCCAGCTACACGTGTGTGCCTCTATGCCCAGCAAAGTTTTTGTATATTTTTTGTAGAGACAGGGTTTCACCATGTTGTGCAGGCTGGCCTCAAACTCCTGGACTCAAGCAATCTGTCCACCTTGGCCCCCCAAAGTGCTGGGATTACAGGTGTGAGCTGCTGTACCTGACCAAATGAATTTGTTTCACTTGTGGTTTGAGATAAAGATCTAAGCCCCCTTTTTCTGTGGATGGAATTCAGTTATTTTAGCATCATTTGTTGTGAGACTATCATCTTCCCATCAAATTGCCTTTGCACTTTCATCGAAAATTAGTTAACCTAAGCCAGGTGTTGTGGCTGGATAACACACTAAGACCATGTCTCTTAAAAATCAAAACAACAGCAACAGAAACCCCACCAGTTAACCATAAATGTGAGGGTTTATTTTGGGACTCCCCCATTCTGTTCTACTGATTTATGTGTCTGTCCCAGAAGTTCTCAACTGGGGCAGTTTTGCACCCTCGAGGGACATTTGCCCATGTCTGGAGACATTTGTGATTGTCACAGCTGGGGGCATCTGTAGGGTACAGGCCACAGGAGAGCCCCCCACAATAAAGAATAAATGGGCCCAGAATATCTATAGTGCTTAGACTGAGAAATCCTGGTCTGTTCTTAGACCAGCAACACACTGGCTTGTTTACTGTAGTTTGATAGTGAGTTGTGAAATCAGTTAGCATAAGTTCTCCAACTTTGTTCTCTTTCAAAATTGTTTTGGTTATGCTAAGTTCTTTGCATTTCCATATATATTTTATAAATAGCCTGTCAATTTCTACAAAAACAGCCTGCAATTCTGGTAAGTATTACGTTGAATATATAGATCTATGTGATGAGAATTGCCGTCTTCACAATGGTGACTCTTGGAATTCATGAACATGGTATATCTCTACATTAATTTTGATCTTTAGCATCTCAGTTGTTTTTTTTTTTTTTCCAGATAACTTTACCTATTTAAGGCAAGTGATACTTGCCAATCTATTAGTGATATATTGCCTTCCCAATCTAGTAGTGATAAAAAATTTCCTTCTTTATATTTCTTTTTTTTTAATTTTGAGATGGAGTCTTGCTCTTGTCACCCAGGCTGGAGGGCGATGGCGCAATCTTGGCTCACTCCAACCTCTGCCTCCCAGGTTCAAGCGATTCTCTCCTGCCTCAGCCTCCTGAGTAGCTGGGACTATATATGCATAGCACCATGCCCAGCTACTTTTTGTATTTTTAGTAGAGATGGGGTTTTACCATGTTGACTGAGATGGTCTTGATCTCTTGACCTTGTGATCTGCCTACCTCGGCCTCCCAAAGTGCTGGGCTTACAGGCATGAGCCAGTGTGCCCGGCTATTCTTAATAAGAGTTTTGTTGAGATCTAATTCACAGCATACAAGTCACACTGAAAACATCCAGTCCAGTGGTTTTTAATATGCTTGTGTTATGCAGCCATCACCGCTGTCTAATTCCAGAACATCTTCATCACCCCAAAAAGAAACCCAGTGCCCACGAAACAGTCACTCACGGCCAGGCGAGGTGGCTCACATCTGTAATCCCAGCACTTTGGGAGGCCAGGATGGGCAGATTACTTGAGCTCAGAAGTTTGAGACCATCATGGGCAACACAGCAAAACCTTGTCTCTACAAAAAATACAGAAATTATCTGGGTGTGGTGGTGTGCACCTTTAGTCCCACCAGCTACTTGGTGGGCTGAGGTGGGAGGATTGCTTGAGCTCAGGAGGTCAAGGCTGCAATGAGCTATGATTGCCCCACTGCACTGCAGCGTGGGCAACAGAGTGAGACTCTATCTCTAAAGAATAAATTAATAAAATTTGGCCGGGTGTGGTGGCTCACCCCTATAACCCTAGTACTTTGGGAGGCTGAGGCGGGTGGACCATTAGAGGTCAGGAGTTTGAGAGCAGCCTGGCCAGCATGGTAAAACCCCACCTCTACTAAAAATACAAAAAATTAGGTGGACGTGGTGGTGGGTGCCCGTAATCCCAGCTACTCCGGAGGCTGAGGCAGGAGAATTGCTGTAAACCAGGAAGCAAAGGTTGCAGTGAGCCGAGATCGCGCCACTGCTTTCCAGCCTGGGCAACAGTGCCCAGGCTCTATTTATTTAAAAATGAATAAAAATTGGCCAGGCACGGTGGCTCACACCTGTAATCCCAGCACTTTGGGAGGCCGAGGCAGGTAGATCATCTGAGGTCAGAAGTTCAAGACCAGCCTGACCAACATGGAGAAACCCTACCTCTACTAAAAATACAAAATTAGCCGGGCGTGGTGGTTCGTGCCTGTAATCCCTGCTACTCGGGAGGCTGAGGCAGGAGAATCACTTGAACCTGGGAGGCAGAGGTTGGGTTGTGGTGAGCCAGGGTCTCCAGCCTGGGGAACTAGAGCAAAACTCTGTCTCAGAAAATATATATATCAATAAACTTTTTTTTAAAAAGGGCTTGAGTTTCATAGTAGGGTGCATTCGAAGGTGAAAGCAATCCTAACAAGCTGTGAAAATTGCAGTTGCCATTGGGGGCAACCCTGTAGCGTGTGGTGGGAGGAGCACCAACTTCAGAGTCCTGGGCTGATGATAGCCCCAGCTCTGCCAGTGACTTCCTCAGTGGCCTTGGCCAGTCTTTTGCTCACTGGGGCCCCAGGTTTCCCTGGCTGAGCCTTGGGGGTCACCTCTGATTCCCTGGGCCCCTTTCAGGTCCAGCTGCCAGTCCATGTGAGCCAGCAAGGAGGGACAGGCCCTGGCCGCCATCCAGCCCGGCTTTTGTTTTTCATGATGCCCGGAAGTTTTCCGGAAAATGTTCTGTATTTCCTGGATGACCCTGGAGCGGTGACCACTCCTGCCTGCCCAACTCCCAGACGCAGTGCCGCCTGGGTCCCACATTGCCTGGCTTTCCCTGTGCCCTTCCACTGTGTCCCGTGAGGCTCTCTAGCTTTGCGCTTGGGGGTCATCTCGTCCCGTGGAGGACGGCGTGGTGTCGTGTGGACCATCCCTGCAGTGCCTGACTTGTGCTCGCTGAACAGCTGTAGAATTGCCCAAAGCTCAGCCCCTTCCTGCGTCCTAGGAGGGGGATGGAAGAGGAGGGGCCTGTGTCCCTCTGCTTGTTTGCGAAAAAGCTGACCTGGAGCAGTGTTGGGGGGTCACTGGATCCTGAGCAAGCATTTGGTCATTTGCCTTTCCATAGAACTGGGGGAAGAAGCGAGGCGTTTGAGGAGGGACTGAAACCAAGACCTGAGGCCGTTAGAAGAAACACCATTTTCTGAGTCCTTTCATCCAGCTCGCTGGGGACTTGGGTCCTCTCTCATGGTCTTGGGTGTGTGGCCTCAGTGGAGCCTGGCATCCCTCAGGTGGGCAGAAGGTTGCATTGGCTCCCCAGGGCTCAGCAGTGGCGCCACTGCTCACATAACTGAAGCTTTCTTCTAACGGGGCTCCTGCCCTGCGGAACAGATGCTCTCTGTGATGTCTCTGAGCTCCCAGACTCCCAGGGAGCCTTCTGGGGAATCAAAAGCAAGAAAAGATTGCTTCAGTGCTTTGGGGAAAAAAGGTGTGTGTGTACACATACTGTACATAGACATTAAAAATGTCTAGGTGTTGGGGGCTGGCTGCAGTGGCTCACGCCTGTAATCCCAGCACTATGGGAGGCCGAGGCAGGCGGATCACTTGAGGTCAGGAGTTTGAGACCAGCCTGGTCAACATGGCGAAACCCTGTCTCTACTAAAAATACAAAAAAAAAAAAGAATTAAATTAGCCAGGTGTGGTGGTGCACGCCTGTAATCCCAGCTGCTCAGGTGGCTGAGGTGGGAGAATCTCTTGAAACGAGGAGGTGGAGTTGACGGTGAGCCAAGATTGCTCCACTGCACTCCACCCTGGGTGACAGAGACAGAGTGAGACCCTGTCTCTAAATAAATTAATAAATCAAGTAAATAAAAAATAATAAATTGAGGCTAACATAATCTTTTTTTTTTTTTTTTTTTTCCTGAGACACAGTCTCGCTCTGTCGCCTAGGCTGGAGTGCAGTGGCACGATCTTAGCTCACTGCAACGTCCACCTCCTGGGTTTGAGCAATTCTCCTTCAGCCTCTGGAGGAGCTAGAATTACAGGTGTGGGCTACCGTATCCAGTTAACTTTTTTTTTTTGAGACGGGGTCTCGCACTGTCGTCCAGGCTGATGTGCGGTGCCGCAATATTGGCTCACTGCAACCTCTGCCTCCCAGGTTTAAGCAGTGCTCCTGAGTAGCTGGGATTACAGACGCCCACCACCATGCCCAGCTAATTTTTTTTTTTTTTTGTATATTTAGGAGAGACGTGGTTTCATCATGTTGGCCAGGCTGGTCTCAAACTCCTGACCTCGTGATCCACCCACCTCAGCCTCCCAAAGTTCTGGGATTACAGATGTGAGCCACTGCACCCGGCCCCAGCTAACTTTTGTATATAATATTTTTTTTTAGTAGAGATGGTTTCACCACATTGGTCAGGCTGGTCTTGAACGCTTCTCTTTTTTTTGAGACACAGTCTCGCTCTGTCCCCCAGGCTGGAGTGCAGTGGCGCGATCTTGGCTCACTGCAAGCTCCGCCTCCTGGGTTCACACCATTCTTCTGCCTCAGCCTCCCGAGTAGCTGGGACTACAGGCGCCTGCCACCAAACCCGGCTAATTTTTTTTTTCGTATTTTTGGTAGAGACAGGGTTTCACTGTGTTAGCCAGGATGGTCTCGATCTCCTGACCTCGTGATCTGCCCGCCTCGGCCTCCCTGGGCCCTGGTCTTGAACTCTTAACCTCAGGTGATCCACCTGCCTCGGCCTCCGAAAGTGCTGGGATTACAGGCAGGAGCCACTCGGCCTGGCCGAGGCTACCATACATTTAGGAAACGTGCAGCTCATTAACATGCAGTTTGATAAATGATCACAAAGTGAACACGTTGAGAAAAATAGAGCAGTGCCGGCCCCTAGAGACCCCCTGCTGTCCCCTTCTGAGCAATCGGCCTCTCCCTTCTTCCCTGGGAACCACCCCCCTGACTTCCTCCCTGGGCGAGTTCTGCTTGGGTTTGAGCTTGAAAGCACTGGCAGGAGTCGCTCTTCTTGCTCCACCTCAGGATGAAGTGGGATACAGTGGCCTGGCGGGGTCTGTGAGCTGTGAGTGATCTGGCGTCTGCCGTGGGACCCTCCAGCGTCCAGGTGCTGCCCGTGGACGGGCTCCGAGGGAGCTGGGGACATCCTCGTGTCTGGCGGTGGTCAGCCCTTGAGTCTTATCTCTTTGGGTGCATTTTTATGCCTGGAGGTGGACTTGTGGGGGCGCTGGGGTGCATTCAGCCTTCGTAGATTTTAAACTTTTCTGAGTTAACGAATTTGCATTCCTGCAGGCAAGAACAAGGGTGCTGGTCGCTCTGCATTCATACTGGCACTAGGTAGGGTGAGGGGTGTGTGCTATTTAAAATTTTTTTCAATTTCACCTTGGATTTCTCATTGTACTTTTCCCTGAAGACCAGTGAGGTTGAGCGCCTTTCTGTATGAGAATTGGCCATCTGTTTCTCATCCTGCTGTTGAAGTGCCTGGCGAAGCCTTCTACACATTAAAACAATTGAGTGGGCCAGGCTCAGTGGCTCACACCTGTAATTCCAGCACTTTGGGAGGCTGAGGCGGGCGGATCACTTAGAGACCAGCCCAGCCAACACGTGAAACCCCGTCTCTACTGAAAATACAAACATTAGCTGGGTGTGGTGTTGGGCACGTGTAATCCTAGCTCCTGGGGTGGCTGAGACAGGAGAATCCCTTGAACCTGAGAGATGGAGGTTGCAGTGAGCCAAGATTGCGCCATTGCACTCCAGCCTGAGCGACAGAGGGAGACTCTGTCTCAAAAAATAAAAAATTAAAAAAATTGAGTTATCGTTTTTTCTTACTGGTTTATAGGAGCTCTTTCCTAAGTGCTTTTTATTATGGTTTTAATTCTTTGGAAATTGGCCGTCTCAGTGCCATTTATGGAAGCTAGCCTAGGCAAGAAATGGAGTATATTGAAGGCTCCGAGGGAAGTCCCAGTAACCTCCGGGGAAACGGAGAAGTGGAAGCTGCGGGAACCCAGAGCCCTGTTCGGCTCCGGCCTCAGCGCCATCCTGCTGTCCTGCAGAGCGACCCAGCTGCTCCGGCCCTCACCGCCCACCAGGCTGGTCAAGGGCCAAGTGCTGCCACCGTCCCTCGTCCCGTTCCACAGCAGGGAGAATTCGGATGGCCCAGCGTCTCGGTGTCCACCTTAGGGCCAACCAGCCCTGTCTAGGGGGTGGGGGCCGCCCTGAGGGTGGTGGAGGCTGTTTCCAGAAAAGGGATGTGTTGGCTAGGGAGGACACACCCCCAACAAAAAGGGTGGCTACAGCTTGTGCCTCCTCAGTGCCCCAGCGTCTTTGCGTAGTCATAGTTGTTCTCAGCTTTGTGTTCTGCACTCGGAGCCGAGCCCTCACGTTTACCTATGGGAGGTCCGAAAGGGACACCTAGTCAGCGTGGTCACACCTGCCGGAGGCTCCTTTGTGTAAATTGACCTTTTTTAATCCTCAGGACATCCTGAGTTTAGGGTGGCCCTCTCATCTCAAGTTTGCAGATAAAGAAATCAAGGTCAGGCGGGATGGCTCATGCCTGTAATCCCAGCACTTTGGGAGGCCGAGGCGGGTGGTTCATGAGGTCAGGAGTTTGAGACCAGCCTGGCCAACATGGTAAAACCCTGGCTGTACTAAAAATACAGAAAATTGCTGGGTGTGGTGGTTGGCGCCTGTAATCCCAGCTACTTGGAAGGCTGAGGTAGGAGAATCACTTGAACCCGGGAGGCAGAGGTTGCAGTGAGCCGTGATCACTCCACTGCACTCCAGCCTGGGTGACAGAGTGAGACTCTATCTCAAAAAAAATAAATCAAGGAGACTCCATCTCAAAAAAAATAAATCAAGATCCCAGCCCGTGTTAACTTCCCCAGCTGGGGTGGGGGACTGGTAGTAGGCAGGGAAGCATGGGAGGCCCAGGGGATCAATATGCATGGGTGATACAGCGGGGTGTGACCCCCAGAGCACTCGAAGGCTGTGGGGCTGCCACCCCCTCTTGCCTCCCACCTGGTGGGGGCATCCTGGGACCTGATCTTATGCAGGTCTGACCCACCTGGGGTTTATTGGCAATGCAGCAGCTGATTTTGTGAGACTGGTAACCAGGAACACCTGTCCTGTTAGAACGTGAGCAGAATTTTCAGCAGGTGGAAGCAGTGAGCTGTTCGGGGCCCCTGCAGACACCTCGTTGCCTTCCCACTGCCCGTTCCTCGGGTGGGAACGATGGCTGAGGCAGCCCAGTGAAGTCCACCCCTGGTGTCCCGGGCCCCTGGGCCGCTGTGTTTCTTAGGAGGCAGGCATGCTGGGTGTCTTCATTCACGTCCTAGCTTACTTCGTATGACTGAGAATGCAGGCTCTGGAGTCGGCCCGGGGGTCCCAGTGGGGACATGTCTCACTGGTTGTGTGGCCTGAGCAGGTCACTCAGCCTCACTGGGCCTCAGTTTCCCTGTCAAACACCAGTAACAACAGCATCTGCTTTCATTCATTAGGTGAGTATTCATCCAGCTCTTACAGCATGGAGGGTGGAGGTCGCGAGGATGCGGGGCTGTGGACAGTTGTAGATGATGCCTGCTTTTGGGCAGGGGAGTACAGAGGGAACCAACGGGTACCCGAGATAATGGGGCAGTGGTGACATTATGAGGAGAATGGTGGCAGGAGCGTTGACCGCAAGCTGGCAGTTGGCCTGCAGGGTGGTCCAGGCTGGCCTCACCGCGGCTTCCCAAGGAGGGAATAGCCCAGGCAGGGAAAGTGGAATTGCTGGTCTGCAGAGCGGGGAGCTTGGCGTGGCCTTTAGGTCAGGGTGCGGCAATCTTCATTGGCTGTCATTGGGCTGGGGGCATCTGGAAGGTGAGGAGGAAGCCTGGGCTGCCTAGGATGGAACAGGCAGCAGAGTTGTCTCCCAGGCCTCCTTAGGACTTGGGCATCTTGTCCCCAGATGCACAGCCTCCACCCCCCAGGTCGGGGAGGACGAGGAACGTCTGCCTGTGGATCCACACGTGGTCCCCGTGTTGGGGGAGTTGAGGAAAGGCCTTTCTGCCAAGATCTGAGCCCAGCCTGTTTCTCTCAGGGGTCCCAGGGAGGCAAATAGTTTTCAAGGGTCCAGGCCAGGAACCTCTGACCCCGTGGGCTCTGAACTCTGATCTGATAAACATGGGTCAGACTTCTCCCTGAAAACTGTGAGCGCCGAGTTCAGCCACAGGCAGGCGGGGCAGGTGCTTTCAGGCATACCAGCAAGGCTGCACTTCACTCATCCGCCCTCCACACTGCGGTTCCGGCGGTGGTTTGCTGCGGCTGCTCGGGCTGTGGTTTGCTGCGGCTCCGGCGGTGGTTTGCTGCGGCTCGGGCTGTGGTTTGCTGCGGCTGCTCGGGCTGTAGTTTACTGCGGCTGCTCGGGCTGTGGTTTGCTGCGGCTGCTCGGGCT
>NW_012101976.1:1996144-2000692 GCF_000951045.1 Mandrillus leucophaeus | reverse complement strand
TGCTGCGGCTGGGGCGGTGGTTTGCTGCGGCTGCTCGGGCGGTGGTTTGCTGCGGCTCCTCTGCTGAATCCGTTGAATCCGTCTGTGCTCTCAGATGGCCTGTGCTTCGCCTTTCACCCGCGTTCTTGAGAGGACTTGCCGCGTCCCGGGCCTCCCGCCCTTCCAAGGTTGGCTCGTGTCAGTGATTTGTAACGGTTCTGTTTTCCTCTCGCGGATGTCTGGTGGCGTTCATTGCACACTGTGTACCACCAGATATTGACAAGGTGCAAGAGACAAAAGGGGGCCCCAGAAGGCTTCCTCGCTGACTCTGTGGCCTGTGTGGAAGGGACAGGGTTGTCCCCCTCCACCGGCCATCCCAGAGACAGCCTCTGACCTATGGCCTTGTGGTTTTGGTTTTCCTCAGCCGTAAAGGATGACAAACATACGTATTCTCCTGCCTTGAGGCATGTGTGGAGGGGATCGAAGCTGTGCGGGAAACGCCTAGAGGCCTCCCAAGGAAGGGATTGTGCAGTTTTCGTTTCTGTAGCTGTTCCCTCCCTGTCCAGGTCGCCCGGGCACCTGCAAGCCACCCAGAGTCCGAATCCCCTGGGCAGGGAGGCAGTGAACTGCTGGGTTCCAGTCCCCCTGGGGGTGACAGTAAACCAGGGGAGAAGGATGCCTTTGTTTTAGCCATGTTTGAGGACTGCTCTGAGGCCCTGGGTCCTTGAGTGTGTTGGTTCCACGTAGCCGGGATTTCCAGGACAACCTTGGGACCCTGTGGCGTCTGTCGGGCCTTGTGAGCCCATGGGAGGATTTTCAGCCATTCTACTGGGGAAGCCCCTTGCGTGTGGCTTTTTGTGTGTGAACAGGGCCCACTGTCACTGGCGGTGACACCAGTGACTCCTGTCCCCGTGTTCCGCCGGCTGCAGGAGGGGAGGTGCCCAGCACGGAGGCTGAGACACAAGTGGCCTCTGAAGTCGGGATGTGCGCCCCACCTCCAGGGCTGATGAGCTTGGGGGCCTTTGCTGAGCTTCGTTTCCCGCATGGAAGGTGGGGGCTTTGTCTGCCCCTCTCTCCTTGTGGCCAGCAGGAAAGGGAGTGAAGGTGCTGACCTCAGCCAGTGTGGAGGGAGAGCCCGGTGGGTGCTGTTCCACCTGCATTCTTTCACCTCCACAGCTGCCTTCCCACTTCTCACTCACAGTCTCCTTTTCTTTCTCCTCCACCCCCTCGGCAGCTCTGCCTGCTCCTCTTGGTCCTGAGCATGTGCACAAATGTACACAGCACATGCATGCACACACCACGTGTACACAGGTGCACCACTCTTCTTGAGGCAAAAGAAAAGGCCGGCCCTGCCCCTAGCACTTCCCCAGGCCTGTCCCTTCTTCCTGCCCCGTCAGGGACCTAGAGTCTCCTTCCCGTGTTTCTTCTCCACGTGTGGATACCCATGTGTGAGCCACAGGATTCTTTTTCTCTTTCCTTTTTTTTAAAGGTGTGTTCTTGTTCTGTCACCCAGGCTGGAGTGCAGTGGCGTGATCTTGGCTCACTGCAACCTCTGCCTCCCAGGTTCAAGCGATTCTCCTGCCTCAGCCTCTTGAGTGGCTGGAACTACAGGCACACACCACTGTGCCTGGCTACTTTTTTTTTTTTTTTTTGAGAGAGTTTTTTCCTCTTGTTGCCCCAGCCTGGAGTACAGTGGCACAATCTCAGCTTACCACAACCTCCGCCTCCCAGGTTCAAGTTATTCTTCTACCTCAGCCTGCCAAGTAGCTGGGATTACAGGCATGCGCCACCACACCTGGCTAATTTTGTATTTTTATTAGAGACGGGGTTTCTCCATGTTGGTCAGGCTGGTCTCAAACTCCCAACCTCAGGTGATCCGCCTGCCTCGGCTTCCCAAAGTGCTGGGATTACAGATGTGAGCCGTCACACCTGGCCATTTTTTGTAGAGACGTGGGTCTTACCACGTCACCCAGGCTGGTCTGGAACTCCTGGCTTCGAGCCATCTTGCCTGCCTTGGCCTCCCAAAGTGCTGGGATTATAGGCGTGAGCCGCCACGGGCGGCCTGGATTCTCTGTGAGGTGTTTCCCGTTCTTCCCAGTTGGTCTCGTGTGCTGCGGATGTGGGTTGTTGTCTGCCCCGTGTTGATCAGGTGGATCCTGCTTCTAACTGCTGGGGGGGTGGGTCCATCCTGTAACCCTGCACTGTCAAGCGTTTCCCTATCTGTGAGCATGTGACTGGGTTCCAATTTTTTTTTTTTTTTTTTAAGACTGTCTTGCTCTGTCGCCCAGGCTGGAGTGCAGTGGCGCGATCTCAGCTCACTGCAACCTCTGCCTCCCGGGTTCAAGTGATTCTTCTGTCTCAGCCTCCTGAGTAGTGGGGGTTACAGGCATGAGCTGATTTTTGTATTTTTATTTATTTATTTATTTCTGAGACAGTCGTCTTCTGTCGCCCAGGCCGGAGTGCAGTGGTGTGATCTCTGCTCACCACAACCTTTGTCTCCTGAGTTCAAGTGATTCTCCTGCCTCAGCCTTCTGAGTAGTTGGGATTACAGGTGTGCACCAGCTAATTTTTTTTTTTTTTTTGTATTTTTAGTAGAAATAGGGGTTTCACCTTGTTGCCAGACTGGTCTTAAACTCCTGACCTTGTGATCCACCCGCCCTGGCCTCCCAAAGTGTTAGGATTACAGGCGTGAGCCACCATGCCCGGCCCTAATTTTTGTGTTTTTAGTAGAGACAGAGCTTTCCACGTTGGCTAGGCTGGTCGTGAACTCCTGACCTCTGACCTCAAGTGATTTGCGCGCCCTGGCCTCTCAAAGTGCTACGATTACAGGTGTGAGTATTGCGCCTGGTGGATTCTAATTTTTAATGCTTGATTTTTTTTGTCTTTTTAAAATATAGGGTCTGGCTCTGTTGCCTAGGCTGTAGTGCAGTGGCTTGATCAGGGTTCACTGAAGCCTTGACCTCGGAGGCTCAAGTGATCCTTCCTCCTCAGCCTCCCGAGTAGCTCGGACTGCAAATACGCATCACCATGCCAACTAATTTGTTTTGTTTTGTTTTGAGACAGAGTCCCACTCTGTCACCCAGGCTAAAGTTCAGTGGCACAATCTCGGCTCACTGCAGCCTCTGCCTCCCAAGTTCAAGCGATTCTCGTGCCTCAGCCACCTAAGTAGCTGGGACTACAGGCGCACACCACCATGCCCGACTAATTTTTGTATTTTTAGTAGAGATGGGATTTCACCATGTTGGCCAGGGTGATCTTGAACTCCTGACCACAAGTGATCTGCCCGCCTTGGCATCCCAGAGTGCTGGGATTACAGGCATGAGCCACTGCACCTGGCCTAATTTTGTATTTTTGGTAGAGATGGGGTTTTACCATGTTGCCCAGGCTGGTCTCGAACCCCTGGGCTCAACTGAACCTCGCACCTTGGCCTCCCAAAGTGGTAGGATTATAGGCGTGAGCTCCTGTGCCCGGCCTTGCTTGATTTTTTTTTTTTTTTTTTTTTTTTTTTTTGAGATGGAATCTCCCTCACTGCAACCTCCACTTCCCAGGTTCAAGCAATTCTGCCTCAGCCCCTCCCAAGTACCTGGGACCACAGGTGCGTGCCATCACGCCTGGCTAATTTTTTGTATTTTTAGTAGAGACGGGTTTCACTGTGTTAGCCAAGATGGTCTCGATCTCCTGACCTTGTGATCCACTCGCCTCGGCCTACCAAAGTGCTGGGATTACAGGCGTGAGCCACTGTGCCTAGCCTGCTTGAATTTTTATTGCTTGAAAATCTTTTTTTTTTTTTTTTTTTAGATAGAGTCTCACTCTTTTGCGTAGGCTGGAGTGTCGTGGCATGATCTCGGCTCACTGCCAGCTCTGCTTCCCAGGTTCACGCCATTCTGATGCCTCAGCCTCCCGAGTAGCTGGGACTACAGGCACCCGCCACCATGCCCGACTAATTTTTTGTATTTTTAGTAGAGACGGGGGTTTCGCCGTGTTAGCCAAGATGGTCTCGATCTCCTGACCTGAGGTGATCCATCCGCCTCGGCCTCCCAAAGTGCTGGGATTACAGGTGTGAGCCACCGCGCCTGGCAAAGATCTTGTATTGATCATAGTGTGTGTCTGCAACTAAAATATGCACATCAATTGAAATTAGAATTTTGAAAAATTGTGGATCATCATAAGCTGTGAGGAATTTTTTATGGTTTGAATGGCCTTACTAATATTACAGAATATTACAGTTTTTATCAGTAACAAGTAGAAATACTAAAAAACATTGGAAACATGTTTCTTGAGTAGGTGGGTTCCTTTTTCTCTGGTTAATTCATGCATTCACCGTTGGATATAAGCTATTGCTAAAATGATACAGATTTCAGCCTCAATTCTAGTTCTTTGTTTTTTCTTTTTCTTTTTTCTGAGATGGAGTCTTGCTCTTGCCCAGGCTGGAGTGGAGTGAGATGGTACAATCTCAGCTTGCTGCAACCTCCGCCTCCCAGGTTCAAGCAATTCTCCTGTCTCAGCTTCCTGAGTAGTTGGGATTAGAGGCATGTACCACCACTCCCAGCTTTTTTTTTTTTTTTTTTT
>NW_012101976.1:1984359-1995619 GCF_000951045.1 Mandrillus leucophaeus | reverse complement strand
CGGGTTCGCCAGGATGGTCTCGATCTCCTGACCTTGTGATCCGCCCGTCTCGGCCTCCCAAAGTGCTGGGATTACAGGCGTGAGCCACCGCGCCCGGCCTTTTTCTTTTTCTTTTTTCTTTTTTTTTTCCTTTTTGAGATGGAGCATCACTCTTGTTGCCCAAGCTGGAGTGTAATGGTGCAATCTCAGCTCACCGCAACATTTGCCTCCCGGGTTCAAGTGATCCTCCTGACTCAGCCTCCCAATTAGCTGGGATTACAGGCATACACCACCACGCCTGGGTAATTTTGTATTTTTAATAGAGATGGGATTTCTCCATGATGGTCAGGCTGGTCTCGAACTCCCGACCTCAGGTGATCCACCTACGTTGGCCTCCCAAAGTGCTTGGATTACAGGTGTGAGCCACCGCACCTGGGCTAGTTCTGTTTTTTAAGTTGAGAAACCTTGATAACATCAATTAGATAGGAATTAGCAAGATTTTTGTGTAACAATAGTGTCTAATTCCAAGTTGCTTGCCAAAAATTGACATAAAAAGCTAGTATAAAAAAGTAATTATTCATCACCTTCTAGTTGTTAATAAGTTTTATTGAAGTGAAATTCACTACCATCAGGGTCACCTTTTCAAAGCGTACAAGTCAGTGATTTTTGGTATATTCAGTCAAGCAACCATTACCTTGATCTCATTCTAGAACATGATTCCAGTTTTGTGATATTACAACTATTGCTTTAACAACACCCTTCTTCCTTGTCTCTGATCTTTTAAAAATAATTTTTCTTATTTTAGAAATGATACATGTTAATTGTAGAAAAGTTAATTTTATTTATTTATTTTATTTTATTTTATTTTTTTGAGATGGAGTCTCGCTCTGTAGCCCAGGCTGGAGTGCACTGGCGCGATCTCGGCTCACTGCAAGCTCCGCCTCCCAGGTTCACGCCATTCTCCCGCCTCAGCCTCCTGAGTAGCTGGGACTACAGGCGCCCGCCACCACGCCCCGCTAATTTTTTGTATTTTTAGTAGAGACGAGGTTTCACCATGGTCTCGATCTCCTGACCTCTTGATCCGCCCTCCTCGGTCTCCCAAAGTGCTGGGATTACAGGTGTGAGCCACCGTACGCGGCCGAAAACTTAATTTTAAAAAGATAAAGGAGAAAATTAATAATCACTTATTACCTATGCAGGTGTTTTAGTTTGTAGCGTTTGTTTCTCTGAAGTTATTTATACATATATATGTGTGTGTGTGCATATATATATATATAGAGAGAGAGAGAGAGTTGGTGGGGGTGAGGGGGAGAGAGACAGGGTCTTGCTTTGTTGCCCAGGCTGGAGTGCAGTGTGGTGTGATCATGGCTCACGGCAGCCCCGAACTCTTGGGCTCAAGCGATCTTCCTGTCTCAGTGAGTATCCTGAGTAGCTAGGACTACAGGCATGCGCCGCCATGCCCAGCTAATTTTTTTTTTTTTTTTTTTTTTTTGAGACGCAGTCTTGCTCTGTCATCCGAGCTGGAGTGCAGTGGCGCGATCTCGGCTCACTGCAAGCTTCGCCTCCTGGGTTCACGCCATTTTCCTGCCTCAGCCTCTGGAGTAGCTGGGACTACAGGCGCCGGCCACCTCACCCGGCTAGTTTTTTGTATTTTTTTAGTAGAGACGGGGTTTCACCGGGTTCGCCAGGATGGTCTCGATCTCTTGACCTCGTGATCCTCCCGCCTCAGCCTCCCAAAGTGCTGGGATTCCAGGCGTGAGCCACCACGCCCGGCCCCATGCCCAGCTAATTTTTAAGAATTTTTTTGTAGAGACAGGGTCTTTGTATGTTGCCCAGGCTGGTCTTGACCTCCGGAGCTCAAGTGATCCTCCTACCTTGATCTTCCAAAGCTCCCAGGCATGTACCACCGGCCCAGCTTAATTACTTTCTAAATCTGTATACCGTCAGATCTTAGAGCCTCCCATCTAGAACACCAGGCTGAAAAGTGCTGTGGAGAAGAATAAGGCCGGAAAGGGGAGTGGGAAGGTTGGTCAGCAAGCGGGGGTGTTGGGGGCTTGGCAAGTTGTAAAAGGGGTGTCAGAAGAGGTCTTGTGGAGAGGGCAGCTTGAGGTGGAGCCGGAGCTCCAGGGAAGAGCTGGATGATCTGAAGGCTCCAGGGCCCCGAGGTGTGAGCGGGCCGGGGCTGGCTGAATGGCCTTGTCTGAGGCCTCGGAGGCTGCGGGGAGACTGCGACCTGCCCCAGTGTGGCTGGGACACCAGCAGGGTTTTGAGGGCAGTGGGTCCAGAAACAGACCTGGGGTCCCAGGAGATGTGGGGAGACTGGCAAATGGGCACAGTCACAGGACAGATGGTGCCAGAGACTCTAACCAGGACTGTGACTATAGAAATGAAGTTGAACTGGGAGCCAGGAGAAGAGAATGACAGTCACTGAGACCACATCTCAGAAAGATTCGACGTCTCTTTCTGGGTGACTCCTTAAAAATTGAGTGGCTTAGCACAGCACTTACTACCTCACGGTGTGGGTCACGACTGGGAGTGGCTCAACTGGGGGGCTCTGGCTCACCATCACTCATGAGTCCTCGCTCAGGCTGTGGCACGGTGGCTCACGCCTGTAAGCCCAGGCCTTTGGGAGGCAAAGGTGGGAGGATTGCTTGTGCCCAGAAGTTTGAGATCAGCCTAGGTAACATAGTGAGACCCCGTGTCTACAAAAAATAAACAAAAATGAGCCAGGCATTGTGCACACCATGGTCCCAGCTACTTGGGAGGCTGAGGCAGGAGGATTGTTTGAGCTCAGGAGGTCCAAGGCTGCGGTGATCGTGCCACTGCACTTCAACCTCGGTGACAGAGCAAGACCCTGTCTCAAAAAATAAAAAAGCTGTGGGTGGGCTGTGGTCATCTGAGGGCTTGCCTGGGCACGGAGGGGCTGCCTCCCTGGCTCACAGGCACGGCATGCTGGTGCTGGGTTTAGCAGGAGGCCTCGGGTCCTCCCCACATGGACCTCTCCATGGGGCTGCTTGGGTGTCCTCACAGCACCGTGGCAGCTTGCCCCAGAGCCTTAGAAGCCACACACCATTTTCACGAGGTCTCACTGGTCACCTGGTCAGCCCTGTTCGGTGTGGGTGCAGTCTGCCCAGAGACGTGTCAGCTGGGAGGTGAGATGCGTTGGGGGCCCTCGTGGAGGCTGGCCACCTCGCTCGTCTTCTGCCTACAGAGAGCAAACTCAGAGGGCTTCTGGGACACAAGGTGGTTGTGCCTTGAGGGTGCCCTGGGAGGAGGTTGGAGCAGAAGGCTTCTGGACCAGGGACCTGTCTCCTGCCTGGGGTCATGGAGTTCCCGGTGCCTCAGCCTGGAAGGCCTCGCAGGGACAAGCCCACTCCTGAGTCTCCCTCCAGACCAAGGCTGCCTGCCCTTCTGGACCCCACCTTACTACGTCAGCCCTAGGGAGCGCCTGGAAGGGTGGGGACTGGTCACTGCTGAGGGTGCCGCCAGTGATGGGTCGTGGACTGGTCAGCAGGGTCAGCGGGCTTCCCACACCCTCTTGCCATGCTGCTGTGGCCCTTGTCTGCCAGCGGCTGGTGCGGGGGGTTCCCGTGGTTTTCATGGCCATGGTGTGTGTCTTGGAGGTCAGGCAGGTGGCTCCGGGCCGGGCCCGTCCTCAGCCCTGCTGCATGACTTGGGCTTGAGGTTGGGTGAGCTAAAGGCCGACCAAGCCTGAGGCCAGCGTCTGGAGACCGCCAGGTCCTGAGGCACGGTGTGCCTTGTGGCCCCCGGACCCCCCACAGGCCGTGTGGAAAATTCACCTTTAAAGACTTAGGGTATTAAGATGCAATGAAGCTTTCAATGTGGTGGGGCTACGTGCAGGGCCCAGGTAATTGGGGAAGGCATCCTGGGCTCACCTGTACTGCAGGTATTCTTTCTTTTGATTTAAAACCACCACATGGGCTTTGCTCCACCGCTCATCTGCTCTGCACCAATTTCCCTGGCAGCCTCGTGGGTGTGACCTTCCAGAACATTCTCTGTGTATTCACAATTTGTGCTGTGCACATCTCAGTGTGTGCAGTGACCCCTCAGAAAATGATCTTGCAATGTGTTAACTTGTTTTCTTTAACCTGCACATTTCTGTGACTCAATCCACGTCGGTGTGTCTAGATCAGCTTGGTTCCAGCAGCTGCGTGATGGTCCATAAAATCAGGCCGTCCCACTTGCTGAAGTAGTCGCCGCTTTATTCTTGTTTTCTGGTCGTCATCACCTCTCAGTGGTCCCTGTTCTGCATGGGGGGTTAGGTGGGGCTGTGGCTCCTGCCCACCGTTCCTGGCAGTCAGGAGCAGCTATGCTGGGCACCTAGCTCTGGGCCACCTCCCTCGGGAGGAGCATCCCGGACTCATGGTTTGGGCCCAGCTACTCTTGCTGGCCGTGGCTGGGCTAACTGTAACTGGAGCCGTGGTTCTCAGGAAGGACACAGGCCATGCAGGGCCTGAAGGTCTCAGAATTCCCGTTGAGGGCCCCGGGAAGAGCCCACCTGGCCTCAGGTGGGAATTCTGAGAAGGAATAGGGATTCTGGGGCCCCCAGTGGGGATTCTGAGAATTCCCGGAAGTCCCTGCAACACGTGAGGTTGAGGACCATGTAGTCTGAGCATCCCTGAAATCTACAGGCTCCTGTGGTCACCTGGGCCCTCCTCTCAGGGACTGTGTGCCGGGAGAAACGGGGCTGGATCTGGGTGTGAGGTCAAGAATCCAGGGGAGAGGCCATACTCTCAGTGTTCCTCGGCAGGGCTCTGAGTGCAGGTCTCTGAGGCTGCCCAGCTGTTCATCCCCTCCTCATAGGAGAAGCGCAGATCTCGTGCCTAAGTGTGCTAGGGTGCTGATGGGTGCCACCTACAGCCTACTGCCCTCACGCGGGAGTCAGACTGAACGAACTAGTCCAGATCCACAGAGACTTCTAAAGCGGGCTTGATGCTGACATGGAAAGTACACAGGGCTCAGATTTGGGGTGACTTAGTCTGGGGTCAGGGAATGTGTAAGGATTTCTCAGGTGGCTGTGACAAATGACCTCTAACCGTGGCTTAAGACGCAGAAATGTATTCTCTCACCGTCATGGAGGCACATGTCGGAAACCGAGGTGTCAGCAGAGCCACGCCCCCCGAAGGCACTTGGGGAGGGCTCTTCCTTACCTCTCCCCACTCCTGGGGCCCCAGGCACTCCTTGTCATCCCTGGGCTTGTGGCCGCATCACTGCAGTCTCTGCCTCTTTCTTCCCTTGGTCTTCCCTTCATACAAGTCTGCGTCCAAACCTCCCTCTTCTTCCTTCTGTTAAGAACCAGTCACTGGATTTAAGCCCTTCAATCCAGTATGACCTCATCTTAACTTCATTACATCTGCAAAAACCCTAATTCCAAATAAGGTCACATGCACAAGTAGGGGGTGGATGTGGGGTAGGACCCAAACTTGTCTTCATCGGGAACACAGCTCAGGCCACCACAGAAAAAAGCGGTGTTGGAGCTGGGGGCTGGCTGACGGGCTGTGAGCAGTGAGGAGCCGTCCAGGGAAGAGTGTTGAGGCTGGCGGTGTGGGGAGGTCAGGAGGCTACCTTGGAAGGCCTGAGGCCAGGTGGCCGAGGCAGAAGATGTGGGGAACGCCCGTTGGCCTGTCTGCACCAGCTCCCCTGAGGTGGAGCCTTTCTCAGGACTGGGCTCCTTGGCCATCAGATGTTCCCACCGGGCTGTGTTCAGCCTCAGAGTCTATAACTGTGTTTCCAGGCTGGGCACTGTGGCTCACACCTATAATCCCAGCACTTTGGGAGGCTGAGGCAGGCGGATCACTTGAGGCCAGGTGTTGGAGACCATCCTGGTCATCATGGTGAAACCCCGTCTCTACTAAGAATACAAAAATTAGCCAGGCATGGTGGCACGTGTCTGTAATCCCAGCTACTCGGGAGGCTGAGGCAGAGAATCGCTTGAACCCAGGGGGTGGAGGTTGCAGTGAGCCAAGATTGCGCCATTGCACTCCAGCCTGGGTGACAGAGCGAGACTCCATCTCAGAAGCAAAAAACCAATCTATAATTGTGTTTCCTTTTTTAAACAGGAAACTACTTTGCTTCGCACTTTTTCATGGGAGGAGAGAAATTTGACACCCCCCACCCTGAAGGTTACCTCTTTGGAGAGAACATGGACCTGAATTTCCTGGGCAGCCGCCCAGTCCAGGTGGGTCTGGACAGGGCTCTCACTGGGCTGCGGGGGTGGGAGACCCTGTCCCCAGTGGTCTGCATCCCAGCCATGAGGGCAGACGGGCACCAAATCACCCCTAAATGGGGCAGAGCTCCTGACAGGGTTCCAGTTGAGCTTGGGTGTGGACACATGCCCTGGAATGGGGTGTCCTGGTGCTGCCCCTTAGAGGCCAGATGGCCAGGGGCAGGTCACTGCGAAACAGAGCAGCCATACTGAACGGGTGTATCTGGGTTGCAACGGCTGCAGAACGTTGTGGATTTGATTCCAGCCTTCTTGGATGACTTTCTTTAAAAGGAAAAATAGTATTTACAGACCCCGGGCATTGTGGCTCATGCCTGTAATCCCAGCACTTGGGGAGGCTGAGGCGGGCAGATCACCTGAGGTCAGGAGTTTGAGACAAGCCTGGTCAAAATGGTGAAATCCTGTCTCTACTTAAAAAAAAAAAAAAAAAATTAGCCGGGCGTGGTGGTTTGTGCCTGTAATCCCAGCTACTCGGGAGGCTGAGGCAGGAGAATCACTTGAATCTGAGAGTTGGAGGTTTTGGTGAGCCGAGATTGCGCCACTGCACTCCAGCGTGGGCAACAAAGGGAGGCTGTCTCAAAAAAAAAAAAAAAAAATTGACTTTCCCTAGAACAGTGGGCAAGAGACATGGTCCAAAGGAGAGATACAGACAGCTGGCTAATATCTTCCCCTCGTTGCCAGAGGAGGGTACATTCGAACACTGTCATAGTACGCGAGGACTGTGAGCTGTCCGTTTGTTCAGCACACGTTTGGCACCTGCTGTGTGCCTAGCACTCTCCCAGGGCCTAGGGTGAAGGCAGACCCCGCCTCTGCTACCTAGTGGGAGTATAGACAATTAACACAGGACAAATGGGTAGAAGAGAGAAAGGGCAGAAAGGGAGACGCCACTGGAGAGGCCGTGGCTGAACCAAGCCGTGATAGGTGGGAAGAAGGCCCCTCCAGGAGGAGCAGAAAGGCGGGGGCCCTGGGAACAGAGGAGGAGGTGAGAGGGTGCAGGCCTTGGGGGACAGGAGGCCGGAGGAGCCAGTAAACGTTGGGGGATCTGGGGGCTCAGCCTGGGGTGGGGGTGCTCGTAGGAAGCTTTGAGGATGGAAAGGGTGGGGCCCAAGGAAGGGGCTGAGGTTGCTCCGGGCAGTGATGGATGTGGGAAGCCTGGGAGAGCAGGTTGGGGATGGGCGGCCCCAGCGTGCAGGAATCGGGCGTTGAGGCTGCCTGGCCGGATTTGCTCAGGGTGGTTTGGTCCTGGCTGTTGCATGTGCGGGCTGTGTGGCCTGCAGCTTCTACCTGTAAATGAGGACAGCGTACCCACGCAGCCTCTAACACGGAGACGAGAACCCAGGGATACTCGTTGGGGCTGTGGCCGCTGCACCCTGGCCCGTTTTCTGTCCTTGGCCGCTCCTGAGGGAGTCACCTGCGGCCCTGTGGTTTTCCTCCTAGTTTCCCTACGTCACTCCTGCCCCTCACGAGCCCGTGAAGACGCTGCGGAGCCTGGTGAACATCCGCAAAGACTCCCTCCGGCTGGTGAGGTAACCTTCGCCCTGCCCCTGGGGACCCTGTGGCTCTGTGGGCGCAGCCCGGGGCAGAGGTTCTGGCTTGCTTGAGGAAAAGGGCAGGTGGGAGGGGCCCCAGTTTCTGCACCCTCCCGTGTGGAATCAGAGGCTGCCCTGGGCTGAGTGAGGGAAAGGGCATGTGGAAAGAGAGCCATTTAGCCAGGGCTTCTCCGCTGTGCCTCACAGGGACCCTGGGCAGTGTCTGGAGGCAGCCAGGTGGGGTGCCCTGGCATCTCAGGTGGGTGCCAGGGGTGCTGACTTCCCGCCATGCACAGGACGGCCCCCCCACTGCCAGGAATGACCGAGCACCAGATTTCAGTAGGTTCAGAAACTGCCTAAACCAACTAGACTTGAGGCATCTGGGGCTGTCTCTGAACCAAAAGCATGTACCCCGTCTTCTGTGGGCAGGAAGAAGGAGAGGCAAGCCCTGGACCATTGGGCTTTCATGTCCAAATAGGAAACGGCCCCCATGTCTGCTGGAGAAGTGGGCTGTGTCCACAAAGCCGCCTCCACGGCCCTCAGCCTGGCAGGGCAGGAGGCAGCCTCCGCGGATGTGGCCTCTGATCCGCTACCTCTCTCCACCGCCTGGGGTAGGTACAAAGACGACGCTGACAGCCCCACCGAGGATGGCGACAAGCCCCGGGTGCTTTACAGCCTGGAGTTCACTTTCGACGCTGATGCCCGTGTGGCCATCACCATCTACTGCCAGGCGTCGGAGGAGTTCCTGAACGGCAGGGCAGTGTGAGTCCCGCAGGCGGCTGGCAGCAGCTGGGCTGGGGGTCCCCGGACTCCTTGGGGAGGCTTCTCTCTGCCTTAGTAACCAGAGGGAGAAAACGAATCCCTGCTCTCTTACCATACTCCCAGGACTTTACTACAATGTGAGGGGCTTCTCCCACCTCAGGGACTCGCCTCTTCTCTGCGGGAACCAGCTGGGGTCCTGTGACTCATTTCAGTTCCGATGCTGCCTGGAGTTTGTGCAGCACATGGAGGGTCCAGTCCCACAAGACTGCCCCATTTCAGATGCCAGTCATAAGCCCCCACTGCCACCTGAACTTCTCACCAACCAGCCGTAAATCAGGCTCCCACAGCCCACTCCTCAGGCTTGGTCAGTTGCTGATGCGATTCACAGAAGCCAGGGAAACACTTGGCTGATGTTTGTTGGTTGATTGTAAAGGATCCAGATGAAGAGGTTCACAGGGCGAGGTGTGGGGAAAGGGGTGGTGCGTGCCACCTTCGTATTCACCAACCCGGAAGCTTTCCCGAAAACCGCGTATTTCAGGGCCTTTTCTGGAGGCTTCATCACGTAGGCAGGATTGATGATTAACTATGTCTTCAGGCCCTGTCCCCTCCCTGGAGGATGGGGCTTGGCTGAAATTCAGTTCCAGGTTTTTTTTTTTTTTTTTTTTGAGACAGAGCCTCACTCTGTTGGTCAGGCTGGAGTGCAGTGGCGCGATCTCGGCTCACTGCAACCTCCGCCTCCCAGGTTTAAGCGATTCTCCTGCCTCAGCCTCCTGAGCAGCTGGGACTATAAGCATGCACCAGCACGCTTGGCTAATTTTCGTATTTTTAGTAGAGAATGAGGGGTTTGCCATGTTGGCCAGGATGGTCTCGATGTCTTGACCTCATGATCCCGTCCATCTTGGCCTCCCAAAGTGGTTTTGTTTGTTTTTGAGACGGAGTTTCACTCTTGTTGCCCAGGCTGGAGTGAAATGGCGCGATCTCGGCTCACTACAACCTCCGCCTCCCAGGTTCAATTGCTTGTCCTGCCTCAGCCTCCCGAGTAGCTGGGATTACAGGCGTGTGCCACCATGCCCTGCTAGTTTTGTATTTTTAGTAGAGACAGGGTTTCTCCATGGTGGCCAGGCTGGTCTCGAACTCCCGACCTTAGTTGATCCACCTGCCTTGGCCTCCCAAAGTGCTGGGATTACAGCCGTGAGCCACCAGCCCGGCCCGCCTGGCCCAGGTTTTTGTTTGTTTTTCCTCAGGAGCTCTTCGACGACATTTCCAAGTTTCTAATCCTGGCTTGGTCTTTCTGGCGGCCAGCCCCATACAGGAGCCGAGAGTCACCTCACTGACACATAAGACGCTCCTGCCACCCAGGACATTCCGCGTCACTGACACATAGACGTTCCTGCCACCCAGGACATTCCGCGGGTTTGGAGTTCTGTGTCGGAAGCAAAGATCACGGACCAAATAATAGAAAAAAGACGCTCGTAGCACGCCTGTCGCTCAGGAAATGACAAGGGTTTTAGAGGACTCCGTGTCAGGAACAGGGGCCGGGGCCAAATATTTATTTTTTATTGTGTCACAATTACATATTTGCACTTTCAGAGGTTTTATTTGAAATAAGGGTGCTTCTGGCCCTGAAAGTTTGAAACGTGTGACTTCAGCAGGAGCTGGCAGGACCGCCTCCAGCCTACAAAGGCACATCTGCCCCAAGTGGCTTTAGGGACAGGCAGGAGTGTACCCCCCACCTTCCTGCATTGGAGCACACTGCTCAGTGGTCAGCTTTGCATCTGGCGATAGGGTGTGGTTGAGAGCCTAGCCTTTGAATGCTGTCCCCACTGAGTGGCTTGGGGCACGTGACTGCTTGTGCCTCTGTGTCCTCAGCTGGAAATGCGGGTGGGTGGTGTGAGGAGGGGACCGTGTGTCCTGTGCACAGCTCCTCATGTGACAAGTGCTCCTGAAAGGAGCCTGAGTGCTCGAGCTGAGGGGCTGGTGGAGACGACTCGTGGGGCTTCTGAGGGAACCTGCCACCGGGTGAGGCCGCCCTTGGGCTCTGGCCCTGGGCTCCCCGGCAGCCAGGGCTCTTCCTGTGGACCAGCACTTGGGGGAGGAACAGGTCCCTTTTTCTGGACTTTGTTCTTTGAGGCTCTACCTTGCCCTGGCACTTGATTTTATATATATATATGTATTTTTTTTTTTTTAAGTTGGAGTCTCACTCTGTCACCCAGGCTGGAGTGCAGTGGCGCGATCTCAACTCACTGCAACCTCTGCCTCCCGGGTTCACACCATTCTCCTGCCTCAGCCTTCCAAGTAGCTGGGACTACAGGCACCCACCACTACGCCCAGCTAATTTTTTGTATTTTTAGTAGAGACGGGGTTTCATCGTGTTAGCCAGGATGGTCTCGATCTCCTGACCTCATGATCCTCCCACCTTGGCCTCCCAAAGTGCTGGGATTACAGGCGTGAGCCACCGCGCCCGGCACAGATCATATTTCTTTAATGACACCAGAAATGCATGCCTGTGTGCTATGACAGGCATGGAATTATTGGGTATAGGAGCATTTGGAGCGACCAGGGCAGGTCCCTCTGTCTCCTTCTTGCATCCCACTGCTTGGGGTTGAGTGTGTGACACCCACGGGGCCTGGTGTCCTCCTCAGGCCTGGCCAACGTGATGGAGGAGCTGGGCTTCTGGGGCCTGGTGCCCTCCTTGGGCCTGGCCGACGTGATGGAGGAGCTGGGCTTCTGGGGCCTGGTGCCCTCC
>NW_012101976.1:1981825-1984239 GCF_000951045.1 Mandrillus leucophaeus | reverse complement strand
AGCTGGGCTTCTGGGGCCTGGTGCCCTCCTTGGGCCTGGCCGACGTGATGGAGGAGCTGGGCTTCTGGGGCCTGGTGCCCTCCTTGGGCCTGGCCAACATGGTGGAGGAGCTGGGTTCTGGGGAGATGTCCGGGGGCTGCCACAAAGGGGGTGTGCGCCGAGGTCACAGGCCGGTGTGAGTGAGTGGTCTGCCCCCTGCCCCCCAGCGCTCAGGGGTTGGGTAACCATCTCGGGTGCGCTTGAAGAGAGGGTCCCGCTGCCACCAGAAAGGCTAGAGAGAACAGAGAAATGCCCTGCCAAGCCTGGCTGGTGTCACCCTGTCCTAGACCCCCGGGGGCTAGTGACGAGAGAAGTGCCACAGTCCCCCTGTCTCAGGACCTGGCGCAAGGCCAGCTTCCCCTCCCAGCGCGGATCACAGAGAAAACAGTCCCCTCCTCTCAGGACCTGGTATGAGGCCTGATTCCCCTCCCAGCAGGGATCACAGAGCAGGAGCAGCTCCAGGACCTGGAGGCTGTGCCCAGGCACCCAGACCCCATCCAGCCTGCCAGTGCTCCATCCATTTGAGCTGCAGGGCAAGCCACCCTCCCTGCCTCATGACAGGGAAACTGAGGCTCAGACAGAGGGGTGTGTGCAGGGCTCCACAGTTCACAGGAGAAAGCTGGGGTCCACCTGAGGGCGGTGTCTTAACTGTGCGTTTTACTGAGGCTGAGCCTGGGCCTCCCCTGTAGTGCCTCCTCCCACACTGGGCTCTGGTGGCCAGGGCAGGCCTCTTCTGCCTTTGTATGTACAGTGGTGGCCCTCCCACACCCCACCCCATCTCTGGGCTTAGTGTGCCTTTGTCCAGGAGAGCCAGCCCTGGCCGCAGGCAAGCAGGGCGATGTGGTGGAGGGAGGGGCTGGGGGTGTGAATTGGGTTCCTGCATGGAGTTTTATCAGACATGAAACTGCTTGAGACACCTGTCTTAGGGATGCACTCGCGCCTGGCCTGTGGCTAAGACATGCGGAAGGGTGTTAAGAAGAGTGAGATATTGGTGACCATCTCAGGGGCCCTGACGGAATGATAAAACCACAGCGGGACCGGTGTGGTGGTTCACAGGACACAGCCCCAGTGTGTGCGGACACATGAAAGAGCAGCGTTGACGCCTACTGCGTCTGAATGCTGAGGAAGAGAGACCCGCGGTGCATGTGGCCACCATTGTGCCTCGCTCCCCGGGAGTGATATGTGGGTCTCTGCTGGGGCGGAGAACGGGCCGCTGGGAGCAGGCGTGAGGGTTGGGGAAGGAGCATTTTGCACTGTGTGTACTTAAGTACTGTGTTCATTCTAAAAGTAAGCACTCAAGCTGGGCGCAGTGATTCACGCCTGTAATCCCAGCACTTTGGGAGGCTGAGGCAGGTGGATCACTTGAGGTCAGGAGTTCGGACCAGCCTGGCCAACATGTCGAAACCCTGTCTGTACTAAAAATAAAAAATTAGCCTGGCATGATGGTGCACACCTGTAATCCCAGCTACTCTGGAGGCTGAGGCAGGAGGAGCGCTTGAACTCGGGGGGCAGAGGTTGCAGTGAGCTGAGATCATGCTGCTGCACTCCAGTCTGGGCGACAGAGCAAGACTCTTATCTAAAAAAAAAAAAAAGTAAACCAGCTTAGCACCCCATCGAAAGGAAAAGCACAGCCACACTGGGGGATGTAGCAAAGGGATTGGGCAGGTGTGGGCTCTGGAAGAATCGTAGCCGGGCCTGACGTGGGCAGAGCTGCATGGTGAGCCGAGAGGCTGTGGAAGGCCCTGGAAGGTGAGGGCCACGTGGTCATGTAGGCTGTTTGCTGTCCCCCACAAGAGAGGGTCCCCAAAAGACAGATGTCTGCAGCCCTGCCAGCTTTCAGAGTGGGAGGGACGGGCACGGAGGGCCCTCGCCCTGCTGCAGTCTCACTGCCTGCTCTCGGCTCCCCACAGATACAGCCCCAAAAGCCCCTCACTACAGTCCGAGACCGTCCACTACAAGAGAGGGGTGAGCCAGCAGTTCTCCCTGCCCTCCTTCAAGATCGACTTCTTGGAATGGAAGGATGACGAGGTAATCCTGGCTGGGCTCCTCCTTGCCCTTTGCTCCTTCTCTGGAATTCTCTCCTCTTGGGGGTGGGGCCAGCGCAGTGGGACCTGTGTGTTTGGGTTCCTCCGGGCTTCATAAGGCCTGGGAACGGCTACCCCAGTCTATGTGCTCAGGCAGACGTGCGGACGGACTGGAGCAAGGCCTGGGCCACATGTTGGCGGAGTCAGGAGACCAGACGCCAACCAGGCAGCCACACTCGGAGGTTCAGACACTGGGGTTTCGGGAGACGTGAAGAATGGGGCCCCCTTTGCCGGCTGCAGCGATGCAGGGTCTGTTCACACCAGGTGGTGGTCTTTTTTTTTTTTTTTTTT
>NW_012101976.1:1976367-1980775 GCF_000951045.1 Mandrillus leucophaeus | reverse complement strand
GTCAGCCACTGTGACCAGCCAAAGCTGCAGACTTCTTTTAACGAGGCCTTTCGTAGGTTGTGGCTTAAGTGGCTGCTTTGCTAGTTTTCCCTCCTAGGCCCCTCTCCAGCTTTCAGTCAAAGCTGTATCCTCCTTCCTTCTCCCTTTGCCTTGTTTTCCAGCGTCCATGTGGTCTGCAGCTTGCAAAGACCCTGGTCCAGGGGGTTCCTGTGTAACAGTACAGACCTCGTGTGGCCAGGCACAGTGGCTCACGCCTGTCATCCCAGCACTTTGGGAGGCTGAGGCAGGCGGGTCATGAGGTCAGGAGATTGAGACCATCCTGGCTAACACAGTGAAATCCCGTCTCTACTGAAAATACAAGAAATTAGCCGGGCGAGGTGGCGGGCGCCTGTAGTCCTAGCTACTCGAGAGGCTGAGGCAGGAGAATGGCGTGAACCCGGGAGGCGGAGCTTGCAGCGAGCCGAGATCGAGCCAGTGCACTCCAGCCTGGGCGACAGAGCGAGACTCCGTCTCAAAAACAAAACAAAACAAAAACAAGAAACAGGATAGACCTTGTGGGTCCGAGGCCAGGAGGAGACATTGACCACATGCCCTCCCAGGAGGCCTGATGAGCTGACTTATGCTGGGGCCAGTCCTGTGGCTCCTCTCTTCCTGACCTGCAGCCACTCTCTGTGAAAAGCCTCCTTGTTCTTGCATTAAAAATTAAACAAGCCAGGTGTGGTGGCTTTTGCCTGTAGTTCCAGGACTTTGGGGGGCTGAAGTGGAAGGATCATTTAAGGTTGAGACCAGCCTGAGTAAAACCTTGTCTCTATGAAAAATATAAAAATCAGCTTGGTGTGATGGTATTCGCCTGTAGTCTCAGCTCCTGAGGAGGCTGAGGTGGGAAGATCGCTTGAGCTTGGGAGATCGAGGTTGCAGTGAGCCATGATCATGCCACTGCACTTCAGCCTGGGTGACAGAGCGAGACCCTGTCTCAAAAGTAAAAGCACCTGGGAGTGGGGGACCACCAGGTTGTCTAAGGAGGGGGGAATCTGCCCAGGCTGGAAACCGAACAGATGAAAACTCGCATGCTGAGGAGTAGTGGGATTGTCCCTTTGAATAGCCATTGTACTCCAGCCTGAGCAACATAGCGAGACTCCATTTCTTGGGAAGGTAAAAAAATAATAATAAAATAAAGGTAAAAGTAAAATAAATGTCTCCCCAGACTCCCTTGGGTGGGCGGAGTCTCTGTCCTCTCCCAGCATCACCGGTGTGGACCCTGCACGCAGCTCTCACGTGTGGCTGTGGGTGCTGGGTGGCGTGTGTGCTGAACTCTGGGGAGTGAGAGTTTGGGGGTGTCTCTGTTCCCTGTTTGTTTCATGTTCCCTGGGGTCCCTTCCCCAGCCCCTCTGGGGAGCCCCAGTCTCCATGCCCTGTGAGCCGTGGGTTTGCAGGTGAGGTGGTCGGGGGAGAGGAGTGGTCACTGTGGCCAGCTTCCTGAGGGTTCAGGGCCCAGAGAGGGTTGGAACCACGATGCCCCCAGTTGTCCTTACCTCTGTCCCGTACTTGGCACTGGACCCACCAGGGGCCCTTTGGTGAGGGTTTGCTGAGGAAGCTGAATGAGCGCCCGTGTGCTTGTAGCCCTGGCTCGTCCGTGGATGGCCATGCTGAGAATCGGCGCACGTCAGGGACAGCTGCTGCTGTGGGGCCTTCGAGGTGCTATCTTTGTCAGGACTTTTGTGGATGGAAGTGACAGAAAAACTCTTGGGTTTAAGAAAAGAAAACTAGAGACTTACTGGTGTAGATTCAGAGAAGACTGGGTGGCCTGAGGTTTCTTCCAGGGACTGTGTCATCAGGACGGGGATCTCTGTGGCTTAGCCTCCCACCTCCCTCAGCTGGCCCTGTTCTCAGCGAGTGCCCTGCAGGCCAGCGCGTGGCCATCCGGCTGGGTCCAGAGGTGCTTGGAGGCCGTGCGCCTTCTCTTTGTGGCCCCACTTGGGGCGGGGGCCTCTCGTCCTGCAGCCAGGCCACAGACACCTGGAGTAGGAGGGAGACACTTTCCCAGAGAGAACCTGAGGGGCTCAGATGCTGGGCCAGACGTGGCTTAGCATCGTTAAGAGCACAGCTGCAAGGACAGGCCACAGGGGTGCCCAGGGTGGCTGCACTGGCCTTGCCCAGGAGCAGAGAGGACATGTGTGGAGGGGCTGGGGGCCCACTTTGGTTCTGCTGCTTTCTCTCTCTAGAGCGTTAGGCCAGTTCTGCAGCTCTGTGAGCCTCGGTTTGCCCTTCTGCAGACTGGGGCTGGAAGCAGTTCCTCACAGGGTGGCCATGAGGGCTCTGTAATCAGCATGCAAAGGGCTTTACCCGTGGTGCCTACTGTAAACTCCAGTCTGCCAGCCGGCTAGTGGGAGAGAAGGCTACAGCTACCATCATGCACGCCTCCCCCAGACCATTGGTTTTTATTGCACACCAGTAAAGCACTGTCAGCACTGAGTTTCTGCAGTGTGGTGAGAAAAAATCACAGCTCACTCAGAGGCTCCTCCGTCAGTGCTGAGGTGCTGGCTGCGCGGATGCATTCCAGGCCTGGGTGGAAGCGCGGGGTGGGCAGGGGCGTGGGGGTGGGCGCGCTCCACAAAGCTCTGCCTCCCCCGTCCAGCTCCATTACCTAAAGGAGCGGCTGCCGGTGCGTGAACTCCTCCTTTCCGGGCTTCATGACAGCCCTTGTGGCAGCAGCGTGGGAGCGTTGCCAGGCAACCCTGGGACGATGGCTCCTGTGCAGACTCAGCGGAGTGGGCAGGAAACAGGCTCACAAGGGGCCTACAGTCCCAGCATCAGTCCCTGACAGGCTCCCCACGCCAGGGAAGGGAGTGTCCCTCCCTCTGGCAAGCCCAGGTGTCTGTGGTATCCCTCGGTTGGCTGGGAGCTGGAGGCCTGGTTGGGTCCCGGTGGGTGTGAACATGTGCCCCACCTCCCTGCAGCCTCCCCCTGCTTTTTTGAGACAGGGGCTCACTCTGTCTCCCAGGCTGGAGTGCAGTGGCGCAATCACAGCTCGCTGCAGCCTCGAACTCCTGGGTTAAGAGATCCTATCACCTCAACTCAACTTTCCCAGTAGCTGGGATTACAGGTGCCACCACTGCTGGCTGTTTGTTTGTTTGTTTGGTAGAGACAGAGTTTGACTGTGTTGCCTAGGCTGATCTCAAACTCCGGGGCTCCAGCAATCCTCCTACCTCGGTCTCCCAGAGTGTTGGGATTACAGGCCTGAGCCACCATGTGAGGCCCAACAGCCTGCAGCTTTCTGATGTGTGTGGACATTTGCACAAAGCTGTGGCCCAGGATTGGCCTCCTTGGCCACCTTTCGCACCCTTTTCTCCTTTTGCAGCCTCCAGCCCCTCCCAGAGGAGACTGGGTCGGCTCCCGTTGCCTGGACACACGGACTTCTGGGTGCTGGTGTTGACTGTGTGCTCTGCCAGCCACAGCACTTGGAGCCTTGCGTTAGGCGTGACTTCCGTTCCATTTTGCCAAATGGGGAAACTGAGGCTCGGGTGGGGACCTGTTTGTAGTGAATGGGTAAGGAGCTAGACTCATCGCCAGCAGCCCTGACTCTGGCCCTGGGCCAGTGCCCTGCCAACTCATGGCTTCACCCTTCCTCGCTAACAGAGACCACGGCACTTCTCAGCCTTCACAGCACAGCCCCCAGCGTCAGTGTCTCTGTCCACCTCTGTCCACGTGTGCGTTGGTATCCATACCACGGGACTTGTGGCTGGAGCCTGTGACCCTCCCTCGTGAGATGCAGGGCCTAGGCCCGTGTGGACTTGGTCTCCAGGCTTGTGGTTTGTTCAGCTGATGGCTGCCTGCCCAGGGCTTCTTATATCGATGGGTTACATGTGCCATTCATTCTGATCGGAATGGAACTCTTAGCTCCAGATGGCAGGAAGCTGCTGTGGCTGTGTGCCAGGTGCCTGTGGGTATGGAGTCCCTGCTGGGTGGGGACATCCTTGGGAGCGCCTGGGTACTGCCAGCCTTTGCCCTGTGTCCATGTCCATGTAGCCTTCCTGGTTGGCAGTCGGGCACACGAATGTTTCTCCCCGTCCCCTTCTCCTGACTACTCTGTGTGGTCCGCGTAACTCCTCCTCGTCTGTATTTTTGGTAGGAAATTCACTGTGTTGACAA
This sequence comes from Mandrillus leucophaeus, assembly GCF_000951045.1. Taxonomy (NCBI): domain Eukaryota; kingdom Metazoa; phylum Chordata; class Mammalia; order Primates; family Cercopithecidae; genus Mandrillus; species Mandrillus leucophaeus. The sequence continues at coordinate 1,976,626 of NW_012101976.1, read as the reverse complement.
ATCTTAGGAAGAAACATTTCTCTCTGTTCTTTAAATAATAGTAATATTTGGCCAGGGGCAGTGACTCATGCCTGTAATCCCAGCATTTTGGGAGGCTGAGTCAGGTGGATCTCTTGCGGTCAGGAGTTTGAGACCAGCTTGGCCTACAGGGTGAAACCCTGTCTCTACAAAAAATACAAAAATTTAGCTGGGCATGGTGGCAGGCGTCTATAATCCCAGCTACTCGGGAGGCTGAGGCAGGAGAATTGCTTGAACCCAG
>NW_012101976.1:1965489-1975377 GCF_000951045.1 Mandrillus leucophaeus | reverse complement strand
AACACCTTTATTGTGTTATAATTACCATCTCCTGCAATTCACTCATGTTAAGCAAATGATTCGCTGGCTTTTAGAATGCTCACAGTGGCGCAGCCAGTATCCCTTCTTTCAGTAAATCTTTATTGAGAAATAAATGATTCTTTTTCCTCCCAGAATAAACAGGTGCATGTGTCCATTGCTGTTCTGTGCCAGACACCGAGGATGTCATGGTCACTGGAGAGACAGGTTCCCTGCCCTCCACGGAGCGAGTCAGGGAGCCCGATGGTGGCCAGTGGCTTTCCTGGTTACCAGGGTCTGAATGATAGAAGCCCAGGGGCCAAGTGCTTCCTGAGGCCCAGAGAAAGACTTGGCCTGCAGAGGGCAGGGCGAGACCCGCAGAGCAGTACCGGGGAGTAGGGCTCCAAGAAGATGGTACTGTGCTGGGCTGACTGCTGGGGTCCTGGGGGCCGTGGGGAAGAGGGTGGCCTTCAGCCTGTGCATGGCAGGGTTGGGATGAAAGCAGGAGGAAGCTTCTCCTTGGACTCAAGCCAGCCTCGTGGTCTCCCTCGCTTGCCTTTTGTGTTTTCTGGGGCCAAGCCAGGTGCCTTCAAAAGTCACAGGGAGTTGCCCAGTGACCAGCACTTCCCCTCCAAGGCACGCACCCAGGAGAACCGAAAACGCGGTTCAGGCAGACACTTGCGCAGCACTGCTCACCGTAGCCAGGACGCAGGCCCAGTCCGGTGTCCGTCACGGAGGAATGCGTGCACAGCGTGTGGATGTCCACACAGTGCCTGTTACTTGGCCAGAAAAAGGAAAGCAGCACCGATGCGTGCTGCTCCGTGGGTGAACTTTGGAAATATACCTAGACAGAAGGTCACCTGTTGTGCAATTCCATGTAAATGACAGGTCCGAAAATGGCAAATCCCTTGAGACAGGAAGCACGTGGTGGCTTCTGAGGGCTGGGGGAGGGAACGGAGAGTGTGTGGGTGCTGATGGCTATGCGTGGGCTTTCTGTTTGGGTAATGAAAAGTTCTGGAAATGGATGGTGGCAGTTGCATGACATTTTAAATGTACTTTACTCAACGCTGTTGAAACGTGGTTAAAATGGCAGAGTTTATGTTTTATCTGTTTTAACACACACATTAAAAAGGTGCCAAGCCTGGCATCCGCCTTTCCTGCCATCTCGAGGCGTGTCCTCTGAGCTCTGCTGCTGCCTGCTTTCTCCAGCTCATCTGTTGACCGACTCCAGGCTTCCAGGCTTGGCTGTGTGGGTCCTGACCGTTCTTGCCAACTCTCTCCTCAGCTGAACTTTGACCTGGACCGAGGCGTGTTTCCAGTGGTCATCCAGGCTGTGGTAGATGAAGGAGATGGTGAGTGCATCCTCTTCCATCCTCCTGGGCGTGCAGGCCATGCAAGGAGGAAGCGCGTCCTGAGGGAGGAGTGCTTGCAGCAGTGATGAAGCAGGCCAGGCACAGGGCCTTGGGCTCGCCACAAGGCGGGGTGTGTGGGCAGCTTGGAGTCTGGGGCAGGTGAGGAAGTGGAAAGTGCAGGAGGGCGGGTCCCAGAACAGACTCTGGACTCTGGACTCTGCGCAGGCTGAGCCCTTGGTGCCTCAGGCCTGCCAGGCTCGGGGAGGTGAGATGCCTGGGTAGGGCAGGCCCGGATTCTTGACTGCTCTGCCCCTTTCTCCCCAGCAGTGGTGGAAGTGACCGGCCATGCCCACGTGCTCTTGGCCGCCTTTGAAAAGGTAAGTGCCATCTGGCCATCACCTTCCCGAGGACCTGGGAGCTGGGCAGGGGGTGGTCTTTTGAGATAAGGCTGAGCAGGGGTTGGGGCTTCGTGGGGTGGCTGAGTGTCAAGGGCCCGGGGCAGGTGGGGGTGTGCCTGTGGCTTCCTGCTTTCCAGAATTCTGGTCCCGAGGCTGAGCGCCGCTATCAGGAGGCTTTGCATTTGCTTTTTTTGTTTTTTTTCTTTTTCCTGAGACAGGGTCTCACTCTGTCACCCAGGCTGGAGTTCAATGACCTCGGCTCACTGCAACCTCTGCCTCCCCGGTTCAAGCAATGCGCCCGCCTCAGCCTCCCGAGTAGCTGGGATTACAGGCACCCACCACCACGCCCAGCTAATTTTTGTATTTTTAGTAGAGACGGGGTTTCACTGTGCTAGTCAGGATGGTCTTGATCTCCTGACCTCGTGATCCACCTGCCTCGGCCTCCCAAAGTGCTGGGATTACAGGTGTGAGCCACTGTGCCTGGCCTTTATTTTATTTTATTTTATTTTTATTTTATTTTTTTGAGATGACGGAGTTTCGCTCTTGTTACCCAGGCTTGGAGTGCAATGGTGCAATCTCGGCTCACTGCAACCTCTGCCTCCGGGGTTCACACCATTCTCCTGCCTCAGCCTCCCAAGCAGCTGGGACTACAGGCACCTGCCACCACACCCAGCTAATTTTTTGCATTTTTAGTAGGGACGGTTTCATTGTGCTAACTGTGCTAGTCAGGATGGTCTTGATCTCCTGACCTCGTGATCCACCTGCCTCGGCCTCCCAAGGTGCTGGGATTACATACATGAGCCACTGCACCTGGCTACACCTGGCTAATTTTTGTATCTTTAGTAGAGACGGGGCTTTGCCATGTTGACCAGGCTGGTGTTGAACTCCTGACCTCAGGTCATCTGCCTTCCTCGGCTTCCTGAAGTGCTGGGATTACAGGTGTGAGCCACTGTGCCTGGCCTTTATTTTATTTTATTTTATTTTTATTTTATTTTTTTGAGATGACGGAGTTTCGCTCTTGTTACCCAGGCTTGGAGTGCAATGGCATGATCTCGGCTCACTGCAACCTCCACCTCTTGGTTCAAGGGATTCTCCTGCCTCAGCCTCACGAGTAGCTGAAATTACAGGTGTCCACCACCATGCCTGGCTAATTTTTTGTGTTTTTAGTAGAGATGGGGTTTCACCATGTTGACCAGGCCGTTCTCGAACTCCTGACCTCAGGTGATCCACCCGCCTCGCCCCCCCACAGAGTGCTTGGATTACAGGCATGAGCCACCGCATCTGGCCATCTTTTTTTTAAACAGTTTCTTGCTCTGTTGCCTGGGCTGGAGGGCTGTGGTATGATCTCAGCTCACTGCAGCCTTGACCTCCTGAGCTTAAGAGATCGTGCCGCTTCAGCCTCCTGAGTCGTTGGGACTACAGGAGTACACTACCGTGTCTGGCTAATTTAAAAAAAATTGTTTTTATAGAGAGGAGGTCTCGCTGTGTTGCCCAGGCTGGTCTCAAACTCCTGGCCTCACGTGATCCTCCCACCTTGGCCTCCCAAAGTGCTGGAATTATAAGTGTGAGCCACCATACCTGGCCAAGACGCTTTTCAAAGGGTACTTGGAGTATGTCAAGGGAGAATGTTCTAGACTGAGGCCAGCCCTCTAGAATTCTGTAGAGCCTGCTGACACGGGCTGGGGCTCCCAGAAGGTGGGCTCCCTGCGGTAGACTTACTTCACCCTGGGGTGTGCAGAGATCAGCAGTGTTGTTACCTCCTTGGGCTGTAGCCTTTTCCCACCAGGCTCAGTGTCCTTGGGTGTCACCTGGCACATGTCACAGAGCCCCAGTCCTGCTGCTCCTTCCCCCACCTGGCTGCCACATCCTGACCGTGCGGACTGGTCAGGCCCCACTCCTTGCAGGAGGCTTTTCCTGACACCACTCAGAACAAACATCTGCTGTCCCCGCTTGATGTTCACGAAGGCAGCCCTCTCCTCTTGGATGTCGTGGCATCCTCAGAGCTGAGTTTGACACCTGGCACAGAGCAGACACTCAGGGAACGCTGGCAGGATGGACGAGGGGCTGCTGCCCAGCTGGCATTGGTTTCTCCTGAGAACTTGGCGGAGGTGATGGGACGCACCCTTGTTTGTTAGTGCCTCGATGGCCCCCCCCAGTGTACACTGACGTTCATCAGCACCCTGCCATTGCAGGTCTGCGTGGCACCATCCTGCGGCCCCGGAGTCAGGAGGGGAAAAGGATCCCGTGAGACAAGGCCCAGTCTGCCTGCTTCGGGCTTCACGCTGCCTCTGGGTCCTGCCTAGCCCAGGCTCTCCACCCACCTCCAGCCCCATGTGTGGCCACAGCCCCTGAGAACTCTTAAGTGCACAGTCCAGCTCCTCCCTGTGATCTGGGTCTTTCTAGAGCACCCCAAGGTCGGGGGTTCTGTAAGCTGAGTAGAGGACCCTTGTCTGTGTGTCCTGTGACGAGGCTGGGTCTGTTCTCTCCTGAGTCCAGGACCACAGACTGTGGTGACGCAAGTGCCCCGGGCAGAGGGCAGCCTTCTGCCTTTTTAGCACTGGGCTCCCCAGCTTCTCTCCCCAGCCCGGCCTTGTCAGAAGCCACGGTGACTGTTGACACATCTGCCCCCTCTGGCAGAGGCAGATGGGCCATATCTGGCAAACCGGTCCATTTTGTGCTTCGAGTACAGAACCCAGTGGGAAACTGCTTTATTTTTGGAGTCCAGCATTCTGGAAATTTCTGTCAGAACCCGCCAGCCTCACCGGAAAATTCTGAGTGCTGGTCATGGTTGACTGAGAAGGGATAGTGAGTGCTGTTGCGAGGTCGCCGTAATTAACCTTGTCAAGCTGTGAGCGGTGGTGTGTTTCCCTGGATACCACCGGGCACGCTTGTTCTATTTCGTTCCCGCGTTTTTAGAGCTCTGCGGTTCCCTGCGTGTGCACCCCTGTGCGTGGTCCCGCTCTGTCTTTCTAACTCAGCCGGGCCCTGGGAGAGCAGGAACCTGTTTTGTTTGTCTTGATTTTCGTTGCCAGGCGCTGCTTCTCGGTGTGCAGGAGGCCCTTGTCCATCAACTTGGCTGACGGGCCTTCAGCTTGAGTGTGCTTGAGACCAACCGAGGAGAGTTGGGTTCTGTGGGTCAGCGCAGGGTCCCAGGGCTGTATGTTCAGGAGGCTTCAGATAGTTTCACAGCCAGGCCTGAGGACCGTATTTTGAGAAATCTTGGCTTTTTAGTTTTCAGGTGGCCCCATCCTTTTCTTTTTTTTTTCTTTTTCCAGCTACGGGCATGGATTGGCTGGGGCAGGGTGGCCGACCCTGGAGGCCACACAGGGGTGCTCAGAGGCGCCAGCTTGACCACCTTAACCTCTGTGTCTTTCTCCCCTGCAGCACATGGACGGCAGCTTCTCTGTGAAGCCTTTAAAGCAGAAGCAAATCGTAAGTCATCAGAGGAAATACTGCCCGTTTGAATTAATACACACACACACAATCCCATACATACTCATACATAGACACACATACTCATACATAGACACACATACTCATACATAGACACACACGAACACACGCACATATACTCACATACTCATACATAGATACACGTACTCATAGACACACACGAACACACGCACATATACTCATACATAGACACACATACTCATACATACACAATCACATACATACTTGTAGACACATATACCCATACATAGACACAGTCATACATAGACACACATACATAGACACACACGTACACACGCACATATATTCACACACTCATAGACACACATGTACACATGCACATATACTCAGACACATTTGCTTGCACACATATACATAGACACATGCACATACATTCACATGTAGACACATGTACACACATACATAGACACACATACACATACATTCACACTCATACTCGCACACAGATATGCACACATACTCACACTCACATATAATCACACACACATACTCAGACACACACTCAGTCACACACACGTACATAGACACACTCATACGCTCACAATCACACACTCATACATAGACACACATGTACATATACACAGTCACATACTCATACATAGACACATACATATTCACACACATACATAGACATTCATACACGCACATACATAGACAGACATTCACTTCGCACACATAGGCACACACTGATACACATACACTCACGCACTCACATGCATACTCATACACATGCTCATACATAGACACACATTCCCTCGCACACATATACAGACACATACATACACATACACTCACGATCATTCGCACACATGTACATAGACACACAGTCACGGACGTATACAAAGACACACATACACTCACGTAGACACTCATACACACATATACAGACACCTACACACATACACTCACACAGACACACACACACACATACACAGACACACATAGACACATGTATAGACACACATACACTTACTCCTACTCACATATAGACACACACTCACACACACTCTTCAGTACTCTTCATGCACTGCTCTTCCTAGGCCACCCTTGCTGCCTTTGAAATAACTGTGCAGGGGCTGGGCACAGTGACTAACGCCTGTAATTCCAGCACTTAAGGAGGCCGAGGTGGGCAGATCACTTGAGCCCAGGAGTTTGATACCAGCTTGGCCAACATGGTGAGACCCTGTCTCTACTAAAAATAAAATTAACCGGGTGTAGTAACACATACCTGTACCATCTCAGTAGAGGTTGCAGTGAGCTGAGATCATACCACTGCACTCCAGCCTGGGTGACAGAGTAAGAGTCTGTCAAAAAAGAAAAAAGATAGCTGTGCAAGAGCCTGTTGACTTCCCTGCAGAGCTCTAAGCTGTGGGACATTGGGTCCCTGTCTTGGGTGAGCGTATGTGTATTGCATGCCCACCATGTGCAGGGACTCTTGCAGGCCCTGAGTTCTGTCCAGTTTGGGCCATGGTGTCTGGAATATAGTGTTGAGTAAATATTTGCCGAATGAATGGATGGATGGAAAAGGAAGGAAAGAGACCAGAAACAAAGTCTGCAGCTCCTTCTCTTCCTTACAAGGAAGTATTGGACAGAGACTTGGCTTGACTTCATCAATACTTGAAGGATAAAATAGCCTAGAATAAGTGGAGCTATAGAGTAGTCCATCTGTTCTCTGGGGTCAGTAATCCTGGGATGCTGTATTGGGAAGTGTTGTTCCTGGTGGCCTCACGTGTAGCCGCTGAGGATTTAGAGGATATGGGGTTCCCTAAACAGCAGTGTTAGATCTTGCAATGAGATGTCCTAGGCTGTGCCTAGCAGTTACCCTGTGTGTACTGTTGGGGCACGTAAGACCTATTTCAAGCCACCACTTGGGCATGATTTTTGTCAGCTTTTTATTTTTTTTATATTTAATTTAATTTTTATTTTTATTTTATTTTATTGAGACAAGACAGAGTCTTGCTCTGTCGCCCAGGCTGGAATGCAGTGGTGCGATCTCAGCTCACTTCAATCTCTGCCTCCTAGGTTCAAATGATTCTCGTGCCTCAGCCTCCCAAGTAGCTGGGACTACAGGTGTGTGCCACCACACTCAGTTAATTTGTTTTGTCTTGTTCTGTATTTTTGAGATGGAGTCTCACTCTGTTGCCCAGGCTGGAGTGCAGTGGCATGATCCCAGTGTACTGCAACCTCCACCTGCTGGGTTCAAGCAATTCTTGTGTCTCAGCATCCCGAGTAGCTGGGACTATAGGCACACGCCACCATTCCAGGCTAATTTGTGTATTTTTTGTAGAGATGAGGTTTTGGCGTGTTGGCCAAGCTGGTCTCGAACTCCTGGTCTCAAGTGATCCACCAGCCTTGGCCTCCTAAAGTGCTGGGATTACAGGTGTGAGCCACTGCACCTGGCCATCTGTTGGCTTTTTGGATGATAGGTTGTCCAGGTGCGGTGGCTCATGCCTATGATCCCAGCACTATGGGAGGTGGAAGTGGGAGGATTGCTTGAGCCTGGGGATTTGAGACCAGCCTGGGCAATGTAGTGAGACCCTGTCTCTATTTAAAATGTAGATCACAAATAAACAAAAGAGAGGTGGAGCAAACTCTAGCAGGTCCAGGTCCCTGCAGGTGCCAGGGGACTAGGAGACCCCGGTGGTGGGCAGGGCCTCGTGTTGAGGGAGCTGGCCAGCAGGCCCTGGGCTCCCTGGAGTGGTGGTCCTGGCCCGTGGTTCGCGGGAAACCCATCAGCACAGACTGCTTTGCAGTGTGGTCAGTATGAGGCTTTTGGGTTGCGAGTGGGCGGCAGGACAGAATCAGCTTGGAGACATTGCTTTGGTGGCTTTGAAACCAGAGAGGCTTTCATGTCTTGTGGAAGGAGGGTCTGGAAAGCAGTGAGCACCTAGGCTGCTGTCTGGTGCCTTTAGGCGTCGGCTCCTGCTGTCCTTGTGAGGCTGGTGGCGGTGGAACTGAGTGGTGTTGGGGGTGGTGAGGTGGTGGTGGTTGGGCCTGTGGGTTGGCTCCAGGCCCCCAGTGGTGGGGAGAGCCACCAGCTCCAGCCCTGTTCCAGGTGCTGCTGGTTGGGTGGGGGCAGGCAGCAGGTTTTCCCTGCGCCTTTCCTGGCCCCCAGGGGTTGAGCTGGACGGGCCCCTGGGACAGAGGCCTGGAACCTTGGAGGCAGGGCTAGGCCAGGTGGGTGTGGAGGAGCCCTTACATGGCGGTTGGCAAGGGCCCAGCGAGCCCCTCTCTGCTCTCCAGGTGGACCGGGTCAGCTACCTCCTGCAGGAGATCTATGGCATCGAGAACAAGAACAACCAGGAGACCAAGGTGTGTACCTGGGTGAGGTTTCCCTCGCCCACACTGGGGGCAGCTGGGGGACAGCAACGCTTGCCAGTTCCCTTCCAAGCCTTCCTCTGGAGTCCTAGACCACTAGACGCCATCATTTTTCCTTCCTTTTTTTTTTAAAGCTAACACTTTGTGGAACATTTTGTCCTTTCTCCAGCAAATTCACTGGCTTGTTATGTAAATTGCCATCCAGGTTCCCCAAGGCAGCCCAGGAATGGGGGCCAGTGTCTTACCCTCCAGGCTCAGCTGTGTGGCACCCTGCCGCCCGGCTCCCCGTAGACAGCGTGTCCCTGCAGCTCTTGGGATGCCCTTTCTAGATGTCCATAGAACCGGCCGTGGTGCCTGACAAATATGTCGTGGTGGACCGCAGCCAGGGAACGTAGCAGGGGATGAAATTAGTTTTTTTGTTTTTGTTTTTGTTTTTTGGGTCAGAGTCTCTATCTGCTGCCCAGGCTGGAATGCAGCAGGGAGATCCCAGCTCACTGTGGCCTCTGCCTCCCGGGTTCAAGCGATTCCCCTGCCTCAGCCTCCCGAGTCGAGTCGCTGGGACCACAGGTGTGGGCCACCTCACCCGGCTCATTTTTTTGTATTTTAGTAGAGACAGGGTTTCACCATGTTGGCCAGGATGGTCTCGATCTCCTGACCTTGTGATCCACCCTCCTTGGCCTCCCAAAGTGCTGGGATTACAGGTGTGAGCCACTGTGCCTGGCCTAATTTTTAATTTGTGTATTTTTAGTAGAGATGGGGTTTCACTATGTTGGCCAGGCTGGTGTTGAACTTCTGATCTCAAGTGATCTGCCTGCCTCAGCCTCCCAAAGCTCTGGGATCTCAGGCCTGAGCCACTGCACCTGGCCAATGCACTTTTTAAAAGGCTCACTGCCATGAGTGAAACTCCTGCCTCTTAACATCTCTTGGAAAGTCTCACAGGCCCGCTTCATTGTGGCATCTGGGCCCAGCACAACTGACGCAGCTCCACGTGGAGGGAGCAGAGCGCCTGGCCGGGCCTCGCCTCAGCCGAGGGCAGTCAGTGCATTCATGTTTCACACAAGGGGCGGCCGACTTTGCGAAAAGGGCCAGAGAGGGAATGTTTTCAGCTGCGCGGGCATATGGTCTCTGTTGCATCGACTCCACACGGCCATTACAACAGGAGTAGCGGGGACAGTATGAAAATGAGTGGGTGTGGCAATGTTCCAATAAGATTTTATTTACAGAAGCAGGCCGCAGGCCTAGTTTGTGGGTAACTGGTTTAGATTTTTGGCTTTCTCTTGGTCCAGTTGCTAATGTGGTTTCTGGTAGCTGCCATTAATGAAAATATTTCTTTTTTTTTTTTTTTTTTT
>NW_012101976.1:1960976-1962559 GCF_000951045.1 Mandrillus leucophaeus | reverse complement strand
GAGGTGAAAACAGAAAGTATACTGGGTAGAAAATTGTCCAAGGAATTAAATTGCGTTTTCTAGAGCACTCCAGACATTTCCTCAGTGAAAAGCCGTTGCATAGGGCCCCGTTCTGAGTGTCTTCCAGTAGAGGGAACCTGAATGTTCTCAGGTTGAAAAAACCACCAGTTTAAAATGCACATCCCGCTGGCAGGTCCTTGCCCTGGTTCCTGGGATCCCTGGCGTGGGTCCTGGCAGCTGGACTGGGGCGTGGGGGGGATTTGCCTACGCAGCTGCAGGACATGTGCACTTAGTAGACCAGCAGACCTCCGAGCCAGGTGTGGGGCTGTGCGAGGACGCTGTTCTGTGCAGTCAGGCCATGGGGTCACGAGAGGTGTCCAGATTCCAGGAGGAAGTGAGGAGGCTGCTGGGGCCTGGAGGGAGAGGCTGGCCGCCCAGCCTGTGGCAGATCCTGTAGCAGGGAGGGCTGGCCCAGGCCTCTGTGGTCTGTCAGCCTGTGCTGTCTGAAAGCCACAGAGTTGTGGGGGTGGGGACCAGGAAGTGGGGCCAGGGGTGGGTTGTCTGGGAAGGTCCTCTGTGCCTAGGAGGCAGGGAGTGTTGAGGACTGAGCCTCAGGGTTGCTGTGTGGCTGGAGATACAGCAGGGCTGCTTTCCAGGGAGGGTGCCCTGACCCGAGTGCAACTCTGGAATCTTCAGGTGTGTGGGGTCTGTGGGTCGGGGCCGTCAGACTCGAGTTCAGAGCCCCCTTGTGGCTTTGAGCCTCAAGGAGGTGGCAGTAGGGGTGCCCCTCACAGGCGGCCGAGGACAGGGCCTGCTGTTCTCAGTAGAAATGAACACAGAGGCGGCCTGAGGTCCTGTCCCTGGGCTGACTGCAGATGCTCTCCCGTTTTGGTTTGCTGGAGGTGGCTAGTTTGGTTTGGTGGTTTGGTGGTTCGGTTTCCTGGCCTGCATACATCACTAAAGGTGTCTCTGGAACATTCTGCGGCAGTCTGTGGGGCCCTTGTGTGAGCAGGACTGGCACTGTGGGATGATGGGGCATCCTAGGTCCTGGTTTATCTTCCCTGCTCCCAGTGGCTGCTGTCTGTGCCCCTCGGCTTCCCCAGTGTGATGTTCTTGCCTCAGTTTCCCCAGCGTGACTCCCCACCTCAGCTTCCTCAGCATGATGTCCTTGCCTTAGTTTCCCCAGCATGACATCTCCACCTTGGCTTCCCCAGTGTGATGTCCCCGCCCGCCATCCTGTCCAGCAGCCAAGGGCTCCTCTGGGCTCAGCCAGGACTGCTGATTTGCAGTCACATCCTGTCTCGGGTGCAGCCTGGAGCTTCAGAGGTGTGACGCCTTGGGGGTCTTGGCACCAGCCTCTTGGAAACACCCTCTGGAGCCCCTCCTTGGGCAGCACTGCGTGGCCTCGCCGCGTCTCCTGTCTGGGGCCATTTCATTAATACTGTGTTTGCGGAGATTCTGTCTCTCGTCTTTGGAGCCCCCCTCCCTGTACAGGCGAGCTTCCTTCTTTCTTCCCCCTTTTTTTCTTGCCTGTTAAACCGCCTTTTAAAACTGAAAGAAAAAGAAAAAACTGTGTGTGTTCT
>NW_012101976.1:1959320-1960926 GCF_000951045.1 Mandrillus leucophaeus | reverse complement strand
TGCCATCCTGTCCAGCAGCCAAGGGCTCCTCTGGGCTCAGCCAGGACTGCTGATTTGCAGTCACATCCTGTCTCGGGTGCAGCCTGGAGCTTCAGGGGTGTGACGCCTTGGGGGTCTTGGCACCAGCCTCTTGGAAACACCCTCTGGAGTCCCGCCTTGGGCAGCACTGCGTGGCCTCGCCGCGTCTCCTGTCCGGGGCCATTTCATTAATACTGTGTTTGCGGAGATTCTGTCTCTCGTCTTTGGAGCCCCCCCTCCCTGTACAGGCGAGCTTCCTTCTTTCTTCCCCCTTTTTTTCTTGCCTATTAAACCGCCTTTTAAAACTGAAAGAAAAAGAAAAAACTGTGTGTGTTCTGATGTGGAAGCGGGGTTGCCCTGGGACCCCTGTGGTGTGTGGGGGGTGTCGATCCCTGGGGCTTCGAGGGTCCCCTCGGGGCTGGGTGTGTCGCCCGGGCCTGATCCCAGCCCTCCTTCTGCCGCAGCTTTCCGGGCCCTCCTGCAGATCCGGGCGGTGCGGAAGAAGCCAGGAGCCCTGTCCCCCGTGTCCTTCAGCCCTGTCCTGGCCCAGAGCCTGGAGCACGATGAGCACTCTGTAAGTGCCGCCTCCTGCCTACGGGATGGGCGGGCGCGAGAGGGGCGTGAGTGCCTGGGCCAGGCCCGAGGCCCAGACGGTCCAGCCAGCAGCCCCGTGTTCTCGTCTGTCCAGTGAGCAGGCTTGGCCCCCATGGGTGACCGTGAGGCATGAAGGGGGTGGCCAGGCTGGGCCCTGGGATGCCGCTGCTGGGAAGAGTGCTGCTGCCGTCAGTACCCAGAGCCTGCGACAGGGCTGAGCGCAGTCGAGGTCTCCAGGTGCTTTTTTTTTTTCTTTTTAAGGCAGGTCCTCGCTCTGTCACCGAGGCTGGTGTGCGCCCAAGGTGGTGCAATCTCAGCTCACTGCAGCCTCGACCTCCCAGCCTCAAGCGATTCTCCCACTTCAGCCTCCCAAGATGCTGTGACCACAGGCGTGCACCACCATGCCCAGCTCATGTTTTGTATTTTTAGTAAGATGGGGTTTCCCCATGTTGCCCAGGCTGGTCTCAAACTCTTGGGCTCAAGTGCTGGTCCTGCTTCAGCCCCAAAGTGCTGGCATTACAGGCCTGAGCCACTGCCGCTAGCCTGTGGTTCTTAGTGAATGAGCCGTGCTCTTTCCCTCATGAGTTGCTGTGCAAGGGGCGCCGGTGACCCTCCTCCCACGCTCCAGGCCCTCTAGGCTCCCTCACCGGGGGCCTTAAGGGCAGACCCTGCTTCAGCCACACAAGGAGGTGGAACCCTGGCTTCAAGGACCCAAGGAGAGAGACAGAGACATGGAGAGACATGCACAGAGAAACACAGGGACGGGGTGAGAGAGAGGCAGAGAGACACAGGGAGAGACAGAGACAAGTATGGAGAGACACAGACAGGGCAAGAGAGATGTGGCGAGACACAGGGAGAGACTGACGGAGAGATAGGAAGAGACAGATGTGGAGAGACACAGGGAGAGACTGACGGAGAGATAGGAAGAGACAGATGTGGAGAGACACAGGGTGAGACAGATGTGGAGAGACACAGAGAGAGACTGACGGAGAGA
>NW_012101976.1:1943892-1959270 GCF_000951045.1 Mandrillus leucophaeus | reverse complement strand
AGAGACAGATGTGGAGAGACACAGGGTGAGACAGATGTGGAGAGACACAGAGAGAGACTGACGGAGAGACAGGAAGAGACAGATGTGGAGAGACAGAGACGGGGATGGGTGGCAGGGGCTCTGGTGGGCAGGGAGCAGAATGGGGGAGTTGGACAGTGACTGGCTGGGCCTGGGTCTCAGGCCCACTGCTCCCCACAGGCCACGTGCATTGTCAGATTGAGTCCCTTTCTTGGCTCTTAGCTGCAGCTGTTTGGAGCCGTTGGTTCTTCCAGGCCTGCTGCCTCTCTAAACAGAAAAGAGGAGCAGAGCCCCGAGGACTGGCGTTCACAGACACCGCCTTTGCTCTTGAAGGCTCCTCGCAAGCTCCCTTGATCAGGGCCTTGACCTGGGCCCCATGGGCCTCTCTGGCAGTAGGTGCAATGTTTCTGAAATGGGGCCAATGTTTAAAAGTCTGGAATTTCCCTTAAAACCCAGATTTTGGGATTGTCTTTTAAAATCTGACATGGTCTTGAAGCTAGAGGAGAAACATGGCTTGGGGGTCCCTGTCAACCCGGGTGCGCTAGGTCCCTGCCATCATGGGGCTCCTGGGACCATGCCCTCCGCACTTGTGATGTTGACTTGGATTTGGAAACGCTGTGTGCGCTCAGGTTTTTGGTGGCGAGAGAAGCAGCCCCTGAGGGATTTGCCTCTGAGAGAGTTTCCTCTCTCAGGCAGGGACAGATGGCTGCTCAGGCATGGCTAGCTTTATTTTCACTTGTTTTTGCCCTTCCTCATTTGTGTCCTGGTGGCTGAGGGCCCAGTAGGTCCCTCTGTGTTTGTCCCTCTTAGGCTGAGCTGAGATTCCCCTACAGTGCAGGGCGGCCGGGGTCCGAGGTGTGACCAGGCAGCTCTGACCTCCAGCCACCCAGGGAGCCGTCCTCCCCTCTGCACGGAGTGAAAGCAAATGCTCCTCGTCACCTGCCAGGTTCCTGTCGGAGCCGCTTCCACATAGTGCCAGAAAGAGCCACCACGGGCGTTCTGTCCAGCGAGTCCCTAAAGACGATGGTGGGTGGGTGGGTCTGGGGCTGACTCTTCTCCCCAGTCCTCTTGAGGGGTTTGTCATTGTGATGAGTTAGCACCAGTGCCTGGGCACTGGCTGGGGGACTTTGACCGCAGTGGCTTCAGGATCCCTGCCCTGCACCCACCCCGCATTAGGGAGCGTCCAGCTGCCCTCACGTCCACCTTGGCCCAATCTGCTGCCCAGGTGACCCAGACTGTGAGGGGCCACAGGCACTGGGGGTGAGATTGGGCTCCACAGCCTCCCCACTCCAGCAGCACAGCTCCTGGGAGCTCCCGAGATGCACACATGGCCCGCCCAAGGCCCGAGTCAGAACCCGCACTTAGGACGTTCCCAAGATTCACGTCCACTGGAAGCTTTTGAAGTTCTGGGCCGCGGTGTGGCGAGAGGACAGCCAGCCAGAGAGACCTGTCCAGCCCACTCCAGGGCCGCGTGGGGGTGGTGGTTGTAAAACATTTGATTTTTATCTTGACAGTGTCCCTTTAAAAAATCAAAGCCGCACCCCGCCTCCCTGACCAGCAAGAAACCTAAAAGGGAAACAGTAAGTGTCCGGTCCTCCGGCTGCGTTTTTTTGCCCCTGCCCTCATTTTTACGTCCATGACAAGTAGGGGAGATGGTTTCTGCCCCAGGCTAGTGTCTGATTCGTGTAACCCATCCGCTCCGCTCTCCCGGTCACGGCCTCCCTGCTCAGGGAGTTTGTGGAACCAGAAAAGCTCTCGGTCTGTGGGCGAAATGCCAGGCTCGCTGGCCCCGCCGCCCTCCCCTCAGCTTTGCCTCCGCCCCGCGTGGCCCCCGTGCCGTTTCCCTTTTTTTTCTTGCTGGCAGTGGAATGGACGTTGCAGGCGGAACTAACGTCGCTGCTGCGTTTTGCAATCGCGCCCCACGCATGCTTCTCGGCCCCGCGTCCCACTCCTTCACCCTGTGGGTTCGAGCTCTTTGGGCTGAGGACTTTGGTTTTCTTGGGCTGTCCCTGTGCCCCAGGGAGCAGGCAGGGGGACCAGCACATGATTACCTGGAGCCTCCGTGGCCCAGGGAGACCCAGCCGAAACCTTGCGGGCCTTGGTGTAGAGAGGTGGAGGCCTCTCCGGAACCACCCAGAGCGCATTTGCCTTTCTAGAGGGGTGAGGGGCTTCTGTGTAGTTATTTATGTTTAACTTGGAGGCAGGTACGGGAGCAAATGTGGGGGACACAGAGGTCCAGAAAAGCATCCCAGGCTCAGGGCCTGGGCCATGCCCACTCCCCGATTTCTCCCCCAACTCCCCGCGGGCCCCAGGCCCCCCCCCCCCCCACCCATTTCACCTTCCCTTCCAGGAGCTCGGTCAGGCAGGCCCGGCTGTCCTGAAGGGAGCAGTGACTAGCGGTTTGCCCCTCAACCTGGTTTTGTGGGGACAGAGCAGGGGCCCCTGCAGTCTGACTTCCGTTCCCCGGAACCTGAGCATTTTCCTTCTTCGTCAGCCTTGTCGATTCTGCTCCCAATGAGGGGAGAACAGTGGCTCTTAGCCACGGCACCCATTAGAATTGCCTGGAGGAGGCCAGCCCCCAGAGGCCCGGGCGGGGCACAGCTCCCGACAGCTCAGCTTTCCCTCGTCCAGGACACCCCGACCGTGTCTCTCGCCTCTGGCATGGCTTTGCTCTGCCCCTGCTCCCAGCTCCTGTCTGTCACTAACCCTTCACTCTCCACCTGTGGCCAGGCGGGACTGAAAGCCAAGGAGGGGCTGGTTGAGGCCAGGGCTGGGGCGGCTCTTGGCAGATGCCCTCGTGCCCATCATCCCGGGCACCAGCATGGGCATTTGGGCATCCGGCCCCGTGCTGGAGCTGATGTCTGAGGCAGGGAGTGCGTCAGTGCTGCCAGGGAGCTCTTGGCCACCCTCTGAGGATGGGGGAGTCTAAATCCCCCAAAGGACAGAGTGGACAGGAGGTCATCAGGAGGAGGGTCTGGGGAGCAGGTGGTCCCTGGGCATGAGCCCCCTCACGCACCCTGTCCCTACAGAGCTCTGACAGCGTCCCACCTGGCTACGAGCCCATCTCACTGCTTGAGGCGCTCAACGGCCTCCGGGCTGTCTCCCCGGCCATCCCCTCGGCCCCTCTTTATGAAGAAATCACCTATTCAGGCATCTCGGACGGCCTGTCCCAAGCCAGCTGTCCGCTCGCCGCTATTGACCACATCCTGGACAGCAGCCGCCAGAAGGGCAGGCCGCAGAGCAAGGCCCCCGACAGGTGAGCGGCAGCCAGGCTGGGTGCATGGCGGGCGGTGGTGCCACGTGTGTGGAGCAGGCGTATTTGTAGTTTCAAATCACTTTATGATGTGTTCCTTGTGGTGATCCCCCAGAAGGACTCAGAGACCCCACATCAGGTTAGACTCGTGGATAAAGTTTCTTACAGCAAAGAACGCAACAGACGAGGCAGGAAGGGCGTCCGGGCAGCCGGAGGCTTTGACCCCCCACCGGGGCTACACCGGCGTGCAGGCGCATACACACTGTCGAGCGGGAAGCTGCAGGGGTCAGTGCTGTGTCTCTACTGAGGGGAGCCCCTTTGAGCCTCTGGGTTCCCGGACTTCACTGGGGGACTGGCCACATAGGCCCACTCTGCGGGTGACCAGCCAGGGCATCCGAAACTCGGGACCTGACAGTGACCCAGGCACACTCACTGCTCTTGCCGTTCGCCCGTGACAAGCCACGGGGCGTGGCTCTCCAGGCGATGATTGTATCATCCGTCACTCATACGACAGACTTCCGAGGGCGCGGCTCCTGGGGTTGGCCACGGCTCATTTGTGGTTCCCCTGGAGCCTCGAGGTGTCTAGAGCGGCGGCTGCCAGGGGAACTCCGTGCCTCAGGCCTGTCGGGTCTCGTAGAAGAGTTTCAGGAAGGCGGGGTTCTGCAGGGCCGTCCTGGGCACCCTCCATGCCCACGAGGAGGCAGCGCCAAAGCTCAGAGGAAAGGGGGCCTCTGTCCCTGCTGCTTCTCCCCGGGAACCACCAGCGGTTTCTCCTCCTTCAGAAAGAAAAGGAAACCCAGGCCTGTGCCAGTGTGTGGGAGCCCTCTGTCAGGCGGGTCTGTGGGGGCCGCTGCTGCCTGTTGGCCGTTGGGGTTGGCCCCTATGGCTGGTGATGCCCTTCTCCAGGCAGTGCCCTTGTGTGGGTTCTGGCAGGTGTGTGCAGGCCCCCAGGTGCCCTGCGTGGCTTTGGTAGGGTTAGCCTTCCTTGTTGCTGTCCTCTCACCCCTGCCCACCCTCCTCTGTCCCCAGCACCTTGCGGTCCCCGTCCTCCCCCATCCATGAAGAGGATGAGGAGAAGCTCTCCGAGGACGTGGACGCCCCTCCCCCACTGGGTGGTGCAGAGCTGGCCCTGCGGGAAAGCAGCTCCCCTGAGGTGAGGCCCCCCAGGGAAGCTTTGTGTGCCCGCCCTGGCCAGCCCTCCTCCAGCTTCTGTCGCTGGAATCAGACCCCATCCCACTGCCCGCCTGGGCACTCCCGCACTTCTAGGCCCTTGCTGAGCTGTGTGGCTCCTTAGCCTCGGTCTGTGGATGCAGCAGCCCCGGTGGAGCGGCTCTGTGGGTCCCGGGAGGGCCATACCCGATGGCAGCTTCTCCTGGAGGGGTGGCCGAGGCTCTCTCCAAGCTCCAGGCCACTTTACGCTTTGTTTTCTAGAGTTTCATAACAGAAGAGGTTGATGAGTCGTCGTCACCAAAGCAAGGTGAGCCCCTCCTTCCGTGGGTACAAACCGCATGCAGGGACCAGGCAGCCCTGGCTCACTGGGGTCTTAGGGCTCCAGGTGGCGTTGGGCCAGCACTTCTTCTGCCCCAGGAACCCTTGGCCAAGAGGCCTCTCTCGGCGGCACTGGGATCCCGGCTGGGATGGACTGAACGGGTGACAGGGTCAGGCCGCGCTGTTCACCCTGCAGGGCCGTCTGCCTGGGATGGGAACACCTGCCAGCGTTCAGTCCTTGTTTTGAAACATGAATGTGTGATGTTTCTATGATCAAAACAAAAAAGCCTCATGCTCTGAACACCCAGGACACAGTGTGAAAAAGGGGAAAAAAAGCCCCGTGCGGGGGATGGGAAGGAGGGAAATAGACGGGAAACACCTGGCTTTGGGGTCCCTGGAGAGCAGGTGGGGTCACGGTGGAGTCCTGCTGGAGCCCAAGCCTGGGGCCCCCACAGTGGCTACAAAGCTCTTGGGTAAGAGAGACGGCCCTGAGCCTCCTGCCCGGAGGGACCTGCCGGGACCTGGCCCCTGCCTGTAGATCCCTGACCTCGCCCTCCACCTTCAGGGACCCGAGCGCCTTCCATTGAGAATGTCCTGCAGGACAGCAGCCCTGAGCGCTGTGGCCGAGGCCCACCTGCTGACATCTACCTGCCAGGTAAAGGGACTGGGGTCTGGGGGTGGGGAGCTGGGTGCCTGTCTCAGTGTCCGGGGAGGGGGCCCTGCTCTGATGGTCGGTGCGTAGCAACAAGGGCTGGTCCATGGGAGCCCGGTTCTCTCCCTGGCTCTAAGCCATGCCCCTGCTATTGACCCTGAAGCAGGATGCGGGCCAGGGTCACGGCCGCAAGGCAGCCTCGTGCAGGGCCTGGCTCTTCCCTCCCTGGGGCCGCCTTGGCCACAGGAGGCGAGAGAGGCTGCCTGTGAGAGGCTGGGGTCCTTTTCCCTCTGCCTCCTGCTCCCTGCCAGGAGGGCAGATCCAGCCCCTCTGGGATCACCACATCTTCCCCCACCCCTGGTCGTATCAGGCGTCCACAGGCCCCATGCTGGGTGCCAGGTGAGCTCCTGGCAGTGCCTGAGAGCTGCAGACAGAGCAGGAGCAGGTGCCACATGCTGTGCTGGGTAGCGGGGGCCCTGGGCCACAGAGAGCAGGGGCAGTGTCTTCTGGGTCACCCTGCCCCAGGCCTGACATAGGCCACCTGATGCAGCAGCACATCCCAGGCCAGGGCACAGAGGACAGGTGGGGGCACCAGGCGCCAGCGGGGGGCAGCAAGACTGGGAGAAAGGGTTCCTCTTTTCACCTTGTCCAGAGGCTTGGGCCCAGGCCCGGTCAGCTAAGCACCTTCGTGTTCTGCTCTGCTAGGATAAGATCCTCAGTTTCGCATCCTAAGCTCCAAAGACTGGGAGGGAAGTGGGGCGCGTGTCTCAGCGCCTGCCGTGAAGCTGTCTGTGGCTCTGAAACTGGGATGAACAGCTACAGCGGTGCGTTCAGACATGACCCCAGAGCCACTGCGTAGGGGCAGGGCTCCTCCCTTGCGGCTGCCAGGCCTCTTCCCCCCCCTCCTGGCCCCAGGGCCCACCATTGCTCAGTCCTCCTGAGTCACCCGGTGACCTGGGCCTGGCATTGGGTGGCTGTGACGTGCTTTAGTTGGAAAGGGGCTCTTGTGTCTCTGGACTCTGGCTGAGCAGTGGCCTGTGCTCACGGGCTGAGAATGACAGGCTACAGGAGCAGGCACTGCCTCTGGTGCCCTGACGGCCACAGCAGCCTGCCCCCAACAACTCACAGCACAAGGCGTGTTTAGGACCAGCTTACCTTAAAGTGACACAGAATTCAAGTAAGGTCTTTCAAAGGACCTCAGATATTTCATTCTGTTGAAAACTTGGGGGGTGATCGGGGAGGGGCCAGGAGAAGGACCTCAGCTTCTGGGAGCCACGAGCGTGACATCTGATCCTGCAGGGTGGCCCCGTGGGGCAGCATCTCGGAGGCTGCGCCTCCCCTATGTGGCCAGGCCTGGGAATGATCAGGACAGCCACTGCCGGCCCACACAGATGAGGCCAGGACTCCGAGTCTCATGCCCCACTCCCAGGGGAGGGTCTCCGGCCTTCTTCAGGTCCACAGACGGGGGCAGGCAGCAGTCATCTGTGGAGGTGGCAGAGAAGAGGCCTAGTCTACATCGGGGCAGCCTGAGGTGAACTCCTGGGCCCCGGGCCCCCTCTTGGAGTCGGCTGCTGCTGAATGCCAGCAGGTCAGCCTGACGGCCTCAGTTCTGAGCCACGGAGAGCGTATCTGCCTTTGGGAGCCGTGTGGCGCCATCTCCATGGCTGTCAGCCTTGTCAGCACAGGTTTCTGTGTGTTTTTAAATCCATGTGGTGGCTCCTCTGTTTCAATGGCTTTTTCACTTGTCAGAGCCCTGGACTGTCTCCGTGTCTGTGTGTAAGGCATGATCACACGCAGGAGCCTGTGGTTTCTCATAGGGGTGCAGCCGCTGCCTGGCGGGGTGGGCAGCCTCAGTGAACCCTGGTGTCCCTGTAGATGGGAGGGCCCCTGAGATGGTGAACCCCGGGGCCCTGGTGTCCTGGAGTTTCCCTGGGCTCAGTCCTGTCCGGCCCCAGCCCCCTACCCAGGGCCTTCACGCCTGAAACCAGAGGTGGACTTCGCCCTCCAGCTCCTTCACGCGCCCTTCCCTCGGCTGCGGCGGCGGGAGCTGCGGGAGGGAGGGGCAGGGCCAGTGCGCTCCTCTGCATTGAATTCTGGCCGCGCTCTGCCTCCCAGCTGTGGTTCTCCTTCTGGGTTCTCTGTGGTTGCAGCAGAGCATTTGTTTCTAGACGGCCTTGACCCCGTCCCCAAGCTGGTGCCCTTGCTGTGGCTGTGCCAGCTGCTGCGCGCTTGCTAACCGAGCTTCCGTCTGTCTCTCCTCCTCTCCGCGCAGCCCTGGGGCCCGACTCCTGCTCTGTTGGTATAGACGAGTAAGCCGGTACGTGACCTTCCAGACGCGCTTCGGGGGCTCTGACGCGCGTCCTTGGAGAGAGGAGCCTCCCCTGCTCTCTGGCGGGGTTCCTTCTGGTTTTCGGGTCTTCGTCCGCATCCGTCTTCCCAGGGGCTCTGGATTCCGAATCCAGAGCTCTCCAGTGGCTGCTGCACCTTTGCCCAAGAAAGTGGCCTCCTGGGGGGTCCCGACTTTTGGGGCCAGAGGTCTCTCCATCTGGACTAGGCGGCCAGTCAGGCTCTTCTTCCAGCCTTGAGGGGCCCTGGAACAGTCCCAGCCCAGGCAGGGAGACAGACCCAGCCCAGGCGCGCCAGAGCCACTGTCCCCTGCAGGAGGCAGGAGCTTGAAGGATCAGGGCAGCACCGTGGAGGGAACCCCAGGGAGATGTGGGGCGACGTGTCCCGAGGGGAGAGCCCCAGGCCTGGGTCTGGCCTTGTTCTCGGTGGTCCCACCATGAGTTCCCATCGGTCCTGCAGCAGATGCATTAGGGCGCTCGGCAGGTCCTCTCCCGTGTTCTGGTCATGGCTTTAAGTAACAACTCATGGGGAAAAGAATGCGCCCCAGATTGGGAGAGCCCCTGTATCACCTGTTTCCAAGCTCAGTCCCCGTCTCTTGGAGGGAGTCTGTCCTTGAGGGGCCCTCTGGTGCCCAGGGCATAGTATCTTGTATCCTGGCCTGAGGGCGTCCGCTCACACAGCCACCTGCTCCCTCCTTCCCTTGTCAGCATGGCCTCCGTGGGCCTGGCGTCACCGTGGGCCTGGCGTCACCGTGGGCCTGGCGTCACCGTGGGCCTGGCGTCACCGTGGGCCTGGCAGAGAGTGCCTTGTGGGCTGCCTTTGTGCCATGAGCTGCCGACTCACTTGTCCCTCCCAGTACTGGAACCTTCTGGAACACCAGCACTTAGTGATAGAAGGCCCTGTGAGGCTGGCACTCCCCATTCCCCCCCTAAGAGGCCCTCCCCATCCCCCACAAGAGGTACCCTCTACCAGGGTGGCCAGGTGAATGTTTTACAGAAGGCCGCTCTGGCCAGGCAATGGTTCACACCTGGAATTCCAGTACTTTGGGAGACCAAGGGGATAGATCACTTGAGCCCAGGAATTCAAGATCAGTGTGGGAAACACAGACCCCCTCTCTATAAAAAGTAAAAAATTGGCTTGGGCGTGGTAGCTTGTGCCTGTGGTCCCAGCTACTCTGGGGTCTGAGGTGGGAGGATCGCCTGAGCTGGGGAGGTCAAGGCCCACTCCAGCCTGAGACCTGTCTCAAGAAAAAACACACACACACACACACCCATTCCAGCCTGAGACCTGTCTCAAGAAAAAATACACACACACACACACACACGCGCGCACACGGGGGAAAGAGAAGGCAGCTCCAAGAGTGCTAGCAAAATGTAGGCAGATGGATTGGTGACCCTCTGCCTTCCCGAAGGGTCTTGGCACACAGGCTGCGTGCAGCTCTGGTCTGCTGAGGCCCGTGCAGCCTGCTAGGAAGTGCCTGGCGGGGGGTCCAGGCTCTAAGAGGCCCTTTCCCCTTGGTGGACTTGAGCCAGGCCAGGGAGAACTTCGCTTCTTTTGACTGCGCTCTGCATTCCCACGAACCTCTGTCTTCTTGAGCCCAGCGAGTCCCTCTGTTGACCCCTCTCCTGAGCCATCATACCCCTAGACTGAAACGACACTCAGCACCTTTCAGAGGGGCCCGGCCAGCGCGTCGGTGGAAGGTGCTATGCGAATGTTACGATTCAGGTCAAGCTTCCAGAGGCGGGAGTGCCAGTGTGTTCTAGAACAGGGCTCACAGCCTCGGAACCCTGCTCTCGTCGCAGTCCCCGAAAAAAATAGCCGTCCTTCACCTGAGAGTGGGGCCTGGGCCCTGTCTACTGGGAGCCATGCGTCAGGGCTGGTGGCTGGGTATCGGGCAGCCCTGAGGCCATGCTGGCCCCGTCCCAGGCTCCGCACCAGCACTGTTGCCCAAGCCCCAGGGACGCCAGACCTATTCGGGGACAGCGCCTGGCGGCACCGTGCAGGCCAGTCTGGGTATTGGGGCTCTGTGGGAGGCTCCTCTTTCTGCCTTGCAGTAGCCACCTGGGGCCCACTCTGAGCACAGGCTTGTTCTCATCCAGGGCTGCT
The DNA here is from genome assembly GCF_000951045.1 of Mandrillus leucophaeus. Lineage (NCBI taxonomy): Eukaryota > Metazoa > Chordata > Mammalia > Primates > Cercopithecidae > Mandrillus > Mandrillus leucophaeus. The sequence continues at coordinate 1,949,407 of NW_012101976.1, read as the reverse complement.
CCCCACCCCTGCACCCTAGGCTGACTGAGTTCCACTAACCCAGCCAAAGGACCTTGGCAGGACAGCGGCTGTTACATCCCAGGAAACTGACCAGCGCAAGGGCAGGAGACCCAGAGGGCAGCAGCCACGGTGCTGTGTCGCATTCTGACACGGGGCTGCAGCTCTGCTGCTGGTGTCGGGGGAGGTGGGGTCATTGTCCTGAGAGGGACACAGCGTATTTGGCTCAGCCGGGGAGTCCTCCGGCCCTCGGTGTGCTCTCATCTGAGTGAATCTGCTCTTCTGGCCACGGGCGGCGGGAGTGGGGGTGCCGGATGGCCCAGCCCCTTGGGGGGGCTCCAGATGGGTAGGAGCGGGTGGCGCGGGACCAAGCATCTGAGTGTGACCCTCCTCCCCTCCCTCTGCTCCCACCTGCAGGATGGCCCGCCTCCATGGAGACGGCCCACGGCCTCGGCACCACCAGCCCCACCTGGCCCCCACCTGGTGGCCCCAGCCCCGATCCCAGCACCGCCGAGCTGGCCCCACTCTGAGAGCCTGGCCGAGCTGGCAGCATGGAGTCCTCAGCTCCCCAGACTTTGCCGAGGGGCTGCCCCGGACCCCGGTGTTAGCCGGCCTCTCCTGTCTGCATGCCCCCTGTGGCCACCAGGCTCCGAGGGGCCATGGTGACCCTTGATCAAAGAGCACAGTGGACTGTTCCCTCCAAGTCTCCCTTTTCTACAGTTGATATATTTGTAACTGGTACAAGATGAAGGACAGCAGCTTTCCATCCCTCGTTCAGAGCCCTGGTTGCCCAGGGTCCCGCGGGCTGAGCGGCTGGGGCTGGGGCTGCCCACGTGCGGCCTGTGCTGGCTCTGCCTGCCCCCGCAACACTGCGGTCACTGCCCCAAGAACTCAGCAGACCTGCAGAAGGGATTTACCAGTGGTTGAAGCACTGTCTTCACAGATGTTCAGGGGCAGTGGGGGCTCCAGGCACGGTCAATGAAGGAAACAGTGCCTGTCCGCCCACCCTGCGTCTCACTGTGGCGACCTGGCTGTCGCTGCTTTTTGTCCTCTGCCGTGTTTGCGTGGCCTCAGTGCCCTCTCTGGTGCGTCTCCGCTGGGGCCCTCAGTGCTCGGGGCCTGGGGTGCACGGGTGCCGCCCTGGGCAGCTAATATGTCAGCCCAGTGCTGGGCCTGATCGAGGGGCGGAGACACAGCGGCTTCCAGCATCCAGTGACCTTGTCACCCAGCTCCATACCTTCTCATGGTGCTGGCTTTGGTGGCATCACCAGGTCTTTCCAGGTGCGGGGGCTTCTGTTCGACAGGCTACTGCCAGGGAGGACCTGGCGGCCTCCTTGTTCCCCTTTGCCATTGGAATGTCCCCTTGCAGTTTTTTTTTTTTTTTTAGACGGAGTCTCACTGTGTCGCTAGGCTGGAGTGCAGTGGCGCTATCTTAGGTCACCGCAACCTCTGCCTCCCGGGTTCTAGTGATTGTCCTGCCTCAGGCTCCTGAGTAGCTGGGATTACAGGCATGCACCACCACGCCCGGCTACTTTTTTTGTAGTTTTAGTAGAGAAGGGATTTCTCCATGTTGGTCAGGCTGGTCTCAAACTCCTGACCTCAGGTCATCCACCCGCCTTGGCCTCCCAAAGTGCTGGGATTACAGGCATGAGCCACTGCGCCTGGCCCCCTTGCAGATCTCTTTGATTTGGTTCTATAGCAGGCTTCTGTGGCAGGACTGGCTTGGGGAGGAGGGAGCCAGCAGCACACTGGGGAGTGGGGTCCCAGCTGGGAGGCTTGGCCTCTGGGCGACTTCATCCTGTTTTTTTTTTGGTTTTTTTTTTGTTTGTTTTGTTTTTTTTTTTGTTTTGTTTTTTGTAAGGTAAAACTCCTGGGCAGCAGATATGCAAAGGGAGAGTGCGTGGGCCTGGTGACCCAGGGCTGGAGCTGTCCCAGTAGAACCCTGGGCCGGGAAGGTGTGTGCTGCTCCCTGGCCCCGGAGGGCTGCCCTGCAGCCGGGCCTGCGGATAGGACAGCCGTGGGGCAGCTCAGTGCCCTCCCCTGAGGCTCACGGTGGCTCTGAGCACAAGTTCTGCCTAGTGGGCACTTGGGGGAGACCCAGCAGTGGATAGCACAGTCCCCACACCCAGCTCCCTGCACACCCAGGCCAGCCACCCCCCCTGCTCGTGCACACGCACGCACATGCTCTCACCTGTACACGCTCACACATGCACGCCCACTCGCACATGCTCACATGCACACGTTCACACATGCACACATGCTCACATGCTCTCACCATACACGCACATACTCAATGCACATGTTCCCATGCATGTGTGTGTACTGGGACCGAGCATCTCCCACGCACCTCTCCCCGCCCCACGCACCTCTCCCCGCCCCACGCACCTCTCCCGCCCCACGCACACACACACCCTGCACCAACCCCCCGACCAAAGCCCCAGCCTCTGGCCATCGGTCCTGGTGCCAGAGCTCTGCGTGAAGTTTGGGCCGCAGAGTGGCCCTCTGGGACTTCCATGTGCTGCCGTCTGATGTGTTCAGATGGGCTCACCGTTGGTTCGTTTTTACTGTATATTTATAGTAATAAAATCATGCAGCAATATCCTGTCTGCTCCTTCCTCTGGGTGCAGCCCTCGGGATTGTGGCTATTTCCTGACCCGGAGTTTTGCCGCTGGGTAGTTGGTGGTGGCTCCCACACCCTGGCAGCTCCATGGCCTCTGCCTGGCTTCCCTCCGGGGCAGTGAGCAAGGTGAGGGCTAATGAGAACGGGCAGCTTCCAGCCATCCCTGTCAGGGCTGGTTGTCTGGTTGGAGGGAAGCCACAACCTTGAGGTTGGGCTGTTTCCTGAACAGGTGGTGTGGGAGCCCAGGGCCCCCAGCTGTGAGTTGTCGTTCGGTCCCCATCTCTAGCCCCGGCTATTTCAAGGCGTTTGCTAAGTACCTGCTGTGTGTCAGCGGAGGCGGAACAGTCGAACAGCCGAGGGCGAGGGCCTGGCCGCAGGCTCCTGCCTTGCAGGCAGTGAGGTGCCCAGCAGCTCATCAGAATCCTGCCAGCTGTGGTTACTATTAGGAAGAAAGCGAGCGTGGTGGTGAGACGAAACCGTACAAGGACTCACTTAACCGGTCGGCAGGGAGGGCCTCTCCGAGGAGACTTAAACAGCCCTGAGGGCTGAGGAGGAGCTGGCCCTGGAAGAATGTTCCAGGTGGCAGGAGTGAGCCTGGTGTGTCCCCTGGGGACAGCTCCTGGCTGGAGTGAAGGCTGCTGGATAGATACTGAAGAGCTTGTAGGGGCTGCTGGAGTGTTTTTATAAGGGGGAGTCAGAGTGTTAAGAACAGGTTTCCAAGCAGAGGAGCAGTGCTAGAGCCCTGTGGCTGGTGTGTGGAGCCTGGACGGCGGGAGCAGGTCTAGCCACCCATGGTTGTGGGCTTGCAGGCTGGAGCCCAGCCCCAGGCCTTTGCACGGCCCCTGCTCCCCGGCCCAGGGAGTGGCCAGTGCCCCAGGGCACCCATCACACCACCGCCTACCACTCAGGGCCCCAACTCCTTTGGCGCAGGTCAAGCTGCCACCATAGCCCTTCTTCGACTGAAGACTGTGAGGCTGGAGGGGAAGCCCATGTTCTGGCCCATCAGTGCCTGCCCTGAGAAGGCTGCCACCCATGGACCCTGCAGCTGCTCTGACACGCCTGGGTCTGGCCCCATCCCAGTGTGGGTAGAGGGGTACCCAGGGTGTCAGACGGGTGCTTGCATGGGCCAGATTGGCTCCCCATCTACCTCCCAACAGACACAGCACTTTTTTTCATGTCTGGTCTTGGGGAGGAGCTGGAGCAAGGGGAGCCTCCCCTGCCGTGCGCCAGCGTCCCACAGACCCTGGGCACTGGCAGGGCTTGGCTGCCTAGGGGTGGGGGCCCTCTTTGGGTGGGAGGACCCTTCCCCTTGCTGCCCTCTCGCCTTCTGACATGGTCGCTCACCCTGGAATCTGGACTTCCCCTGCTGCCTGCAGCTGTCCCATGTGGCCCCTGACCCACTGGTGGCCATAGGAGGAGACAGAGGTGCCCTCTCTGGGTTCTTATTCTCCACATCTAACACCACCATGGACCTAACAGGTGAGTTTCCAGTGCCCACCCTCTGCCTACCTCTCCTCCTGCTTGGCTCCACTCAAGGCAGCCTTCTCTGTGCCGGTGAGCTTGGCCTCACTGCACAGCTCTCCTGAGACTGTGCCCCAGCCCTGGGCACCCATGCTGTGAGTGCAGGCGGGTGGTTCATGTACTTAGCAAATCCATTCCCCCCCCCCCCCGTGGGGAGGAAAGTGGCCTTGGGCCCTGTTGCTGGTGAGGTGAGCCTTGCCATCATGGAGTTCAGCGGACCTCGCTCTCTCGGCCTGTTTCTGATGTTTCTGAGCCTGAGACATCTCCAGGACAAACACAAGGTAAGTACCTCAGGCTCTTGTGGAATCGGGATCCTGTCTCTGTCACCAGCTGCTGGGTGTACTTAGGCAAGTTCTGTCCCTCTCTGAGCTCCAAGTTCCTCATCGTAAATTGGGGAAGCCCCTCTTCCCCCAACAGCACGGGGTGCCTGGCATGGAGGATGCTGGAAAGCTCCAGCCCCGGAATTTAAGTCACTTTCTGCTCAGCAAGCTGGGTCCACAGAGCCCCAGAGCTCCCAGTCGTCTGCCCTGACCCAGCGTGGACTCGGGGACTGGGGCGCTCAAGCCCTGCCTGGCCCTGCTTCCTGTGCTGTCCTGGATCGATCCGGCCAGCAGGGTGGGTAGGTCGGGACTGCTGTCGTGCGTGGCAGGATAAGGCCGTCGCCCTCCGGGCTCGGGTCCTGTGGCGCTGGCGGAGCAAGGCTCCGGGGCATTTCTGGCTTGTGTGGTCGTGTCAAGGGCGCCATTGCGGATGCACAGGGCCATGCGGGCCGGGTCCGCCTCCTGGGGAGAAACGGGTGAGCGCAAGGGGGATCGGCGCCATTGAGGGTGGAGAAACCGCAGGGATTTTCGGCTGTCTGCTTTGGGGCGCCAAGGAAGATGTTCGTCGCCCACAGTGTGAACCTTGAGCCACCACCGCACCGACCAGTCGACTGGGCGATCCCGTCGGAGGCGGGGCCGCCGCCCGGGGTGTACGACTATTGGGTGACGGCTGACGCTCACCGCCTGCCTTTGCACACCGCTCGCTGCACCTCTCGACGACGCGCCGCGGCGCTGCGAGGGGCTCGGTCCCGGGGCGCGCCGGCGATTGGCGGGGGAACGGGACCTGGGGGTGCGGCCGCCCGCGGATTGGTGAGGCGCGGCGGGGGCGGGCTCGCGCATGCTCTTAAGTGGCAGCGACGGGGACGGGGTCAGTGCCAAGATGTCGACGGCGGCGGTTCCAGAGCTGAAGCAGATCAGCCGGGTGGAGGCGATGCGCCTGGGGCCGGGCTGGAGCCACTCGTGCCACGCCATGCTGTACGCCGCCAACCCTGGGCAGCTCTTCGGCCGCATCCCCATGCGCTTCTCGGTGCTGGTGAGGACGGGAGCGGGCGTGGGC
>NW_012101976.1:1930729-1943218 GCF_000951045.1 Mandrillus leucophaeus | reverse complement strand
GGAAGGGATGGGGGAGGAGCGGGGCTTGCTTGGGGAGTTGGGAAACTTGAGCACAGCGGGGGTCGTAAAACTTGGGAACCTCATGGGGGGCGTGAAGGCTCTTGGGATTTGTGTTTTGTGGTCTGGAAGGGTTGGACTCCAGGTGTTCAGGCTTCGTTGGGTGGACGGGAAGCATGGGGTGTGGACCCCGGGTGGTGGCCGAGGTACGAGGGGAAAGTGCATGGGGTCAGCCTCCACACTTGCTTGGGGAGGAGGGGGCTGCACTGCTCCAAGGGAGCTGGTTGGCTTCTGCCAGGTCCTGCCTGGGTCTCCCATTAAGTCCTTGGCAAAGCTGGCTGCTCGTACCCTGGCCTCCTAGCTTCCAGGCCCCTCCTGCCGGGGGTGCCATTGCGTGGCAGGCCTGGCCCCAACCCCTACCTCCTGTCTGCACAGGTGCTGGGCCTCGTGCGGGTCCCGCTGTACACCCAGAAGGACCGAGTCGGAGGCTTCCCCAACTTCCTGAGCAACGCCTTTGTGAGCACGGCTAAGTGCCAGCTCCTCTTTGCCCTCAAGGTGCTCAACATGATGCCTGAGGAGAAGCTGGCTGAGGCCCTGGCTGCGGCCACCGAGAAGCAGAAGAAGGCCCTGGAGAAGTTGCTCCCAGCCTCGTCCTGAGGGCTGCCTGGGCTGCTGGCACCCTCCCCTGGGCCGGAAGACTGGGAATTCCTGCCAAGTGTGGCTTCCAGAGTGTGTGTGTGTACCCCACTTCTGACTGCCTAGGGCAAAGGGGTATCCTGTCATCTCCACTGTCCCAAGCAGTCACTAGGTGGTGGCCAGGCCAGCTGGGACCCAGCCCATCCTCTCAGGCAGAGCAGGGTGGTCTGGGCACGCTGGGCCTGCCTCTCTAGCCTCAGGATGCTCTTGTTCATCCCAGGCTCAGACCCTCCTCTGTGTGTGTGTCTCATCCCGGCTGGTGGAGGCCCACAGGGACTGCGCACAGCTCCAGGGCCACTCGGAAGACGGGATGTGTGGGTGGAGGATGCCTCGTCTAGGTCAGCATTCCTGCCTCCTTCCTGAGCCAGCTCAGAGCCTGGGGGAGAGCCAACTTGGGGTAGGAAGTTAATACTGTTAATTTGGGTTGTTGTTGGATTTACTTTGCTAGATTTTCTCTTTCACCACGTGTGAACTGTGGGTGAGGTTTCAAAGTAGCTTCACCCCACGTGGCTTGGTTCCCAGGGACAGTCAGGGCCTCGGGGGCCCAGCTATGTACGACGAAGCTGTCGAAGGAGAAGACAATAAAGTCACTCCTCAGCTGCTCTGTGTGGTTCTCAGCTACTCTGTGTGTTGCGGTTCTGGATGGAGCCAGCTCCGGCCTCCTGCCCTAGGGGGAGGGAGGAGCCGCCCCAGCCGGAGGCATGTTTGTCCCCAGTGCTGACTGGGGGCACTCCCAGCATAAGCGCTGTGCCCATCAGCCAGGTTGGGGTATCTGGGCTGAGACCTTCAGGGCAGGCTCCCCTTCCTGATCCTGATGGCCCTGGCTGCACCTGAGCTGACCTGCTTTGCAAACCCGCCCTACACCACCATCTGCAAGCAGCTCCAGGGGCTGGTGTAGCAGTGCAGGCTTACTGTGCAGAAGGACAGCAGCAGAGCCATCCCTCGTGGTCTCCTACAGCCTCACATCTGGAAAGACTCCAGTGGCATCGTCAGAAAATGTTCACAGCCCATGCCTGGCCTGGTGAGGGAGGTGGTGTTCCCAGCGCCATCTCAGCGCTCGGTGTGAGGGCAACATGTCGGGGGAGGCCCTGTCCTATGGCGGGCCAGGGATATTCTTGGCTCTCGAAGCCTTGTCTTGAGTCACGTGGGCTCCAGGAGCAAAGGCGCTCCCGAGCAGCAGGGGACAGGGCAGTCACGGTTGCTGCACTGGCCAGGGCCTCATGTCATGTGACCAGAACTGAGCCCTTCACTAGCTGTTCAATTTTATTTTCCAACAAATGGCATTTTCGAGGCGCCCCAGTCCTCACCCCTAAGGTCACACCTCAGTTGGCACCTGTGTGTGTGTATGGATATACTTTTCCCCCAGGGCCCTGCCTGGTCTGGGCCAGGGCAGCCCATGAACTCTGGGCCTCACCACCAGGTTCTGGGTGAGACCCTCGTCCCGCCTCAGTGCTGGCCCGAGCTGCTCGGCCAGGGCCGCAGCCCCTGTCTTGCCTCTGTCTGCCGGCTGCTCCCGGGGCCTGATCCTCTGGCCCCCACTGGGCCTGGGCTGCACGTGGCAGCTGCCTGCTTACTGTCCTCTTCACTCCCTGGCACACAGCTTCAGGGTGGACCAATCACCCAACGTCAGATTCTGAAAGAAAAAGCCCTGGTAAGAAGAGAGGGGGACAGGTGGGTGCATACGCACACCTGCAGCTGCCCAGACAGGCCCTGCTGCTCCCGCCACGTGGGATGCAGGCTGGCAGACACTCACCGGCCCGCGGGCTAGGGCTCCCGCCACTTCTTCCCGTTCAGCACCTGCAGCTTCTCCAGGCTCTGGGTCACTGAGCACAGTGCTTGCCCTGAGGAACGATGACCTTGAGCCTCTCCCTCCCAGGCTTGGTAGAACTGGGTAGTGCTGCCCAGGGCTCTGAGCTGCAGGATGTGACCTGCCCCTCAGCTGTCATGGCCACAGCCCCGAGGTCAGCCTTGGGGTAGAGGGACTCAAACTTGCTTTCCCTGGAAAGGGGTCCCTCTGCCTCCCTTGGAAACAAGGAGCTCTTAGTCTTCAGCAAAGTCTGGTCCCCGGAGACTCACCCATCTCGTGGACACGGTCCTCCAGGGCTCCCGAGAGCTCGGGGAGGCTCATGGCCTGCAGGGACACTTGCCATCCCTTGGCGTCTGTGGTGCAGGATGGAGATAGCTGTGGGTCTGTATCCCCACAGGCCCTGCTTTATTCTGAGCCCATGCAACCAGGAGAAGCTGCTTGGATCAGAGCCTCCCCACCCGCCTGGCAGTGTCGAAGCGACCTCCTAGGGCCGAGGCTGGGGAGCCCTGTTGTGCCCTTCCTCCCACGGGCTAAGCAAACACTACGAGGCCCAGGTCAGCCCAAGAGAAGACAAAGCTGTGCCGGTGGGGACCCAGGTCTGGGCCCTGGCTGGAGGCTGCAGGAGTCACTGGCGGTCTCAGCACAGCACAGGCAGCCATGGCACAGTGCCTCCCACCCCTGGGGTAGGCGGTTTTCCCGTCACAGGTGAGGAAGTGGGCTTGGGTGCCCAGGGGCCCCTCTCCTTGGACTCTGGGATCATGTGCACACAGGGACCTGGAGAGTGGCTGCCGGCCAGAGAACCAGGCCAAACCCACTGGGTCAAACCCCGCTTCAGGGCTCCCCGCTTTCTCCTCTGCCCAGTGCGGAGTCAGGCCGCTGCTCTTACCAGCTGCGGGGAGGCCTGGGCCCAGGGTGGCTGCACCAGGGGGATGGTCCCGCCTCACTCGGGATGACAGCTCAGCTTGACAGGCTCTACCAGACACAGGAACAAGTGCTGGTGAGGGCAGAGGCCTGGCCGCCGCAGAGCCCCCACCTCAGACCTTCAAGGGGAGGGAGGGGCTCTGCCCTGTCCCTGCAGCTGGCCTTCGTGAGCTGGCCCAGTGCCCCATGAAGCTGTGCTAAAGAGCAGGAGGGAGAGCGGTGCAGATTCCCGACCCCGACTGCTGCCTGGCTCTGCCTGCAGGAAGGAAGGGCCTGGATGAAATGTGGGGGTGGCTCCAGGCGCTGAAATCCACCTCTCAGTTACAAAATCAGGAGGAAAAGATGTCTGGGGGCCCAGGGGCCACGCGGCTGACCACTGGACACCCAGCCCAGGCCAGCTCAGAGCCACTCACCGCAACTGGTCCAGGACAAGGGCAGCGTCCCGGGCCAGGGCCCACGTCTCCTGCAGGTGGGCCTGGAGGTCCTCGCGGGCACGGTCCTGCTCCAGCAGGCAGCTCTCCACCACGGCACGCAGCTCCTGCTCCTGGCACACCTGGCCCCGCATGGCCTCTACCTCCTCGCAGCGCTGCAGGGGGGCGGGAGGCTGGGAGGTAGCCGGGCAAGCCAAACCCCTGGCCACAGCCCTGTCCTCTGCGGCCTCTCCCCTTGCATCCACCTGACCCCTCCACACAGCGCCCACCTTTATCTGTCAGAGATGGGGCCAACTCAGGGGTGTCGCCCTGCCCCCCATCCCCCACCCACAGCCACTCACCTTGTGCAGCTGGATGGCGAGCTCCTGCATCTCAGCCTCCAGCCGGTCAGCGTAGGCCAGCTCCAGGGCGTCCCCGGGCGGGCGGGCACTGCTGTGCCAGCGGGCAATGGCGGACGTCATTTTCCTCTTGGGCCCAAACAGCCTGCAGGGGGAACATGACCAGGACGTGCTTCAGCCTCCGAGGAGCGCTTTACATGAGCAGGAGTTTGCCCCAACCCCAGGCTGAGGGCCAGAGCAGCCCCTTCTGGACGCACGTGATGCCGATTTCCTTCAGGTCACTCTCAGTGAGGGTCAGAAAGATGCGGAGGTCCACGTCCTGCTCCTCAAACACCTGCAGGTACTTCAGACACCCGATCTGCTCCAGCAGTGTGGCCAGGTCCTGGCAGGCACAGGGGACGGGTTGGGGGAGGTAGTGGCCGACGACAAAGCAGAGCCATTTTCCTCCGCTTGGAGCCCCACCGCTTCCCCAGGCTTAGCACCAAGACCGGGCCTGTGTGTAGCCCCCAGGCTGTCCCTTCCTACTCTGGTGCCTCAGGCAGGGCAGGACGTAGCACGCAGGTGAGTCCTCACACTATGGTTGGCCACCTGGGGACACTGTATGTTCATCACGAGAAACTGGCCGCCTCCTGCCTCACGTGCTGAGTTCTGTGAAGGGGCGATGGAGCTGCTGGTCTGGACAATGCTTTGTACACAGAGAGCGCTGTTCTCTAATTCTAGTCTCCGTGTCCGACGTTCTGATTTCCACTTGTCTAAGCGCAGCTCTTCTCCGAGTTCACCTGCCTGGAGTTCACCGAGCGCCCTGGATGTAAGATCCGTGTTTCTGATTCACCTGAGATGGCCAGGCTGTGTCTTACCCGTCATTTCTGCTTTTCTCTTCTTCTGCAATGCCACTGTGTGGACACTGTCAGCGTGCTTCAGGGGGTCATGGGTTTCTGTTCATTTTTTTCACTTTCTTTCTGTTCCTCAAGCGAGATGATCTCAGGTGACCTGTGTTCACAAGTTTTCTGATTCTTCTGCCTGCTCAATTCTGCTGTGAGCCCATCTAGTGATATTTTCCTTTTAGTTTACTTTTCAACTCCAGAAATCCTACTTTTGAGAGTTTATTGCTTTTAATGGAGAAACGAATGTTACTCTGCCATTTTCCTCAAGCTGTTTTCTGAAAGAAACATACTTAGGACACTACCCTGACCAGACTCCCCTCAGTGTATGTTGAAGGGACCGAGGTGTGCGCCTGCTCACTGAGCCGGGGGCTGCAGGGAGAAGCCGGCATAGCAAGGCTCTACTGAACAGCACAGCCGGTGCTTTAACAAATAACCAGCCAGGCCGGGCGTGGCGGCTCATGCATGTAATCCCAGCACTTTGAGAGGCCAAGGCAGGCAGATCACAAGGTCAGGAGCCTGAGACCAGCCTGGCCAACACAGTGAAACCCCATCTCTACTAAAAATACAAAAAATTAGCCGGACATGGTGACACGTGCCTGTAATCCCAGCTACTTGGGAGGCTGAGGCAGGAGAATCACTTGAACCCGGGAGGCGGAGGTTGTAGTGAGCCGAGATCGCGCCACTGCACTCCAGCCCAATGACAGTGCCAGACTCCATCTCAAAGAAAAAAAAACAAATAACCCACCAGAGCTTCCCTCTGCCTCTCTTCTCCGTGTCTCTTCTGACTGCACAGGGTAGGAGAACTCAGCAGACACAGGTGAGACAGCTGAGTTGTGAGTCACACCTGTCATCCCTAAGGTAATGCGTGGTCAGAGGGACCACAGCAAGGATGAGGATGGTGGCAGCTGTAACCATCACCAAGCACACACCGTGTGCGGTCCCTGTCTCTGCTTCAACCGCATCTCGTCAGACTCCTGCAGGCAGCTCTGAGGTCAGGTGTGTGTTTCTTCTCCCCAGGCTCAGGGAAGCCAACTCCAGTATGGAAAGCAGGGAGACAGGTCCTTGGAACAATGCAGAAGCCGTGCAGCTGGGCCGCCAGCCACGGAGCCGGCTGTGAGCCTGCAGAGCCCAACAGGCCATGGGGACGCCGCTGCCATTCTGTTCTCCAAGCAGCCTGGCACGTTATATACACAACACATGCCTCATAAGTCACAAAAAGTGCCGTCTCTGAGTGTAACCTCCAGTTTCACAAGCGGTCTTACCTGCGGTCCTGAGTAGGGGGTCCTCTGAGTCTGGGGGCTGGACTCAAGGGGAAAGTCTTCCCTGTCAGTCCCAGTGCGGGGAGGCCACTGGCTGTCAGGATTCTTGGTCTTCATGTAACTTTTAGCTTGTTTGCGAGCTGAGCTTTTACAGGCGTGGTCCGAGTCCTGCGGTGAGAGCCATGTATCTGAAGGAGCGCACAGACTGGAGAGCCTTGGTGAAACCCCCCACCCGCCACACAGGGGCTTCCAGTGCGTTCACTGTCGTCTGAGGAGCCAGGCCCTGGACACAGCACGTCCCAGTGCGGCACACACATGTAGCACGTGCTTGTTACAGACGTTCTCATCTTAAAGTAACTGGGGGATGTCAGGCATCCCAGCCAGGGACCGGCTATGGGAGGACGAGAGAGAATCCGCACCTCATTGCTCTCCACAGAAGCCTCGCTGCTGAGCCCCTGGGCTCTGGCCAGGCCCTCGCTGCTGCTGCTGCTCTGGACAGGCTCCAGGTTGGCACAGAACGCATGTTCCTCTGAGGGCGGGAAGACAGGGCGTCCGCTTGCAGGCCTCACCGCGGTGCTGTGCATGGGCGTGCCCCGGGCTGAGCCACCTCCACCAGGGCACTCCTTGGGGCCTGCAGCGGTTGCTTCCTTATGTTTCAAGCTTCCTGCCTGTTCTAAACCCTCCCCTCTATACAGACGGGCAGGGCTTGTTTTTTGTTCACTGATAAATCCCAAGCACGCAGGGCAGGGCTTGGCGTACGGTGGGCACTATGTCAGCAGCTGCTGCACGGAGGTGCAGTTATAACAGGACATTCCTATTGGAGCCTGTCCGGAAAGCCTCAGGGAGCTCCCAAGCAAGGAGCTAAACCTGTTGGTGTGCAGTGGCTCCCCCAAGCTGCATGGGGACGCTGGAACAGACGCTTCTCCCATTCCTCACAAGAACCCGGGCTGCCCACGCCTCCCCTGTGCCTGTCCTCTGCTGGATGGCTGGGCTGTGTCCCAGCACCAAGCCCAGTGGATAAGTGGGGACGGGCACACAGGAGCTCCAGGACCTGCCTGAGCCGCGGGCTGGACAGGGGTGGGGGTGCACATACCCCGGCTGCTGCTGCTGCTGCTGCTCTCCACGTCCCGCTCGTTAATGGGGGAGGTGACGTCCCGGCAGCAGAGGCCCTCTTCTTCCAGGGGGTTCTCACCACTGCTGTTGAAGGTGACATAGCCCCGGGGAGGAGCCTGCTCTGTGTACAGAATAGAGCCCATAAGCCCAGGGAACTCCAAAGCGAAACCGATCCTGGTTCCAGATGCCCCCACCGCCTCAGAGGCCAAGGCCCCGGATGGAGGCAGGCGACTTCCCGCTCATGACCTCACCTACTTGCCCCGCGACCTGGCATGGCTCTATCTGTGGTGTGTGGGTGGAAAAGTCGCTCTGAGGGTCAGTGAGTGGCCCAGACAAGTGCGTGGTGGGGCCAGGGCTGGCAGCCAGGTCAAGCCTGGGCCCTCTCCTTTGTACCGAGCAACCTCTTTTTCAAAGGGAAAACGTAGGAAATGGTAAGCTGTATGTACAGATGCCTGACCAGAGAAAACTATACCACTAGTGTTCCTTTTAGCAGGAGGTATCTAATGACCTCACACAGACACCCGTCAACCAGGTGTCTTTATGTCCCTATGACCTTTAACCATAGGCTCTTAGCGGGCTCCTCGGGTCAGTCAACCCCAGCGAAAAAGAGATCTGGCTGAGCAGGAAGGAAAAAGGCCTTGGGCTAAAAATTAACAGCAATAATATGAAATTACCTAACTCTACCTTCCTCTAAAACCAAGCAGAAAAAGGGGGATGGAGGCCGGGCACGGTGGCTCAAGCCTGTAATCCCAGCACTTTGGGAGGCCGAGACGGGCGGATCACGAGGTCAGGAGATCGAGACCATCCTGGCTAACACGGTGAAACCCCGTCTCTACTAAAAATACAAAATTAGCCGGGCGTGGTGGCGGGCGCCTGTAGTCCCAGCTACTCGGGAGGCTGAGGCAGGAGAATGGCGTAAACCCGGGAGGCGGAGCTTGCAGTGAGCTGAGATCCGGCCACTGCACTCCAGCCTGGGCGACAGAGCGAGACTCCGTGTCAAAAACCAAAAAAAAAAAGGGGGGGCATGCATACCAGGCAATTTCACTCCAGTTTTGCCCCTTCATTTACATAAAAAGACTGACTTGACCAGGCACAGTGGCACACGTCTGTAATCTCAGCTACTCAGGAGGCTGAGACAGGAGGATCGCTTGAGCTCAGGAATTGGAGCCTGCAGTGAGCTATGATCGTGCCACTGCACCACAGCCTGGGCTACAGTGAAACCCTGTCTCAAAAAAGAACCCAAAGGACTGGTTGGTGGGACCATGGGGAACTAACTTACTTCTTTACATATTTTCCTAGTTATGGAGAAGTTTTTACAATCAGCACGTGCTATTTATCATTGCCCCCTAAAATTTTTTTGAGTCAGGGTCTTGCTCTGTTACATAGACTGGAATGCAATGGCACCATCATGGCTCACTACAGCTTTGACCTCCTGGGTTCAAACAATCCTTTCACCTCAGCTTCTCATGTAGCTGGGGCTAGGGCTACAGGCATGGGGATGATATCTAGCTAATTTTCAAAAATTTCTGTAGACATAGGGTCTTGCTACATTGCCCAGGCTGGTCTCACAACTCCTGGGCCCAAGCAATCTTCCTGCCTCGGCCTCCCAGAGTGCTGGGATTACAGGTATGAGCCACTGCACCTGGCCCCCCAGTTTTTTTTTTTGGTTTTTTTTTTGAGACAGTCTTGCACTGTCGCCAGGTTGGAGTGCAGTGGTGTGATCTTGACTCACTGCAACCTCCGCCTCCTGGGTTCAAGCGATTCTCCTGCCTCAGCCTCCTGAGTAGCTGGGATTATAGACGCCCGCCACCACGCCCGGCTACATGTTTGTAGAGACAGGGTTTCACCTATGTGATGAATGAAATCTGAGCGGGCTACATTTCTGCTGCAGGAGAGAAAGTTCTATTCCTAAATTTAGCCAATGAAAAGGAAACTCAAGGAGATTTAGCAAAAAAGAAGAGCTAGTCTGTGACCAGTGCATTTCCATCCGTGGACTCAATCCTGAGTCTCCCTGAGCATGAAAGCTGGGCCACCTATCCCGCTGCCACCTAAGGTCCAGCGACCCATGTTTCAGGAGCCTAAGAGCTATTCCATCCTGGCCAACACAGAATCTTGGTATGCAGGGAGAAAGAGCCCCGGGAAACGCGGGCCACTCACCATAGCGAGGCCGTGGGGCTCTGCCGCCCAGGCCAATGCCTGTGATCCTGGCCAGCGCTCGCGGTCCCTCGTGGATGCTGACGCCCTTCTTCCGGCACGGCCTCTGTCTCTGAGGAGCAGGGCAGCACTCGTCAGAGGAGCTCAGATCTTCGTACTTCTCTGTGGTCAAACACCAGGATTAAGAGAGTCTGTTCAGTGATGGACTCATTTACTAATCCTTATGGCAAACTGAAAGAAAGTAACTGTCGCCGGTTTTGTTAAATTAAGGAGAAGGGTATCTGCCAGGGCATCACTTTTGAGAAATGCCCTAACAGGCCGGGGCGCCGCTCCAATGGGCCACAGGGAGCTGCAAAGTTAGTGAGGATGGGAAGTTTCACTTTTCTTGAGACACAGTCTCTGTCCCCCGAGCTGAAGTATAATGGCATGATCCTGGCTCACTCACTGCAACCTCCGCCTCCTGGGTTCAAGCGATTCTCATGTCTCACCCTCCCAAGTAGCTGGGATTACAGGTGCGTGACACCATGCCCAGCTTTTTCTTTTTTTTTCTTTAAGCAGAGACAGGCTTTTGCCATGTTGGCCAGGCTGGTCTCCAACTCCTGACCTCAGGTGATCTGCCTGCCTCGGCCTCCCAAAGTGCTGGGATTACAGGCATGAGCCACCACACCTGGCCCAGAGTTTCATTCTTATCTCTGTTGAGGTTTGCAAAATTGTTCACAAGCCTGTATTGTTCATAATCAGAAATTTTGTTCTAATTTGAATAAATAAAATTCATCTCTTCATTAAAATACATGGTAATATCAGAGACAACTTTTTTTTCCTGATCCCTTCCTCTGGAAGCAACTTTTTTTGTTTTTTGAGATGGAGTTTTGCTCTTGTTGCCCAGGCTGGAACTTCTGCCTCCTGGGTTCAAGTGATTCTCCTGTCTCAGCCTCCCGAGTAGCTGGGATTACAGCCATGCACCACTGTACCCAGCTAATTTTTGTACTTCAGTAGAGATGGGGTTTTATCATATTAGTCAGGCTGGTCTTGAACTCCTGACCTCAGGTGATCCACCCACCTCAGCCTCCCAAAGTGATTATAGGCGTAAACCACTGTGCCTGGCTGCAAACAACTTATTAAGGAATTCTGTTTTTTTCTTTTTTTCTTTATTTTTTTGAGATGAAGTCTCGCTCCATCGCCCAGGCTGGAGTGCAATGGCACGATCACGGCTCACTACAAGCTCCACCTCCCGGGTTCACACCATTCTCCTGCCTCAGGCTCCTGAGTAGCTGCGACTACAGGCGCCCGACACCATGCCCGGCTAGTTTGGTTTTTGTATTTTTAGTAAAGATGGAGTTTCACCATGTTAGCCAGGCTGGTCTTCATCTCCTGACCTTGTGATCCGCCCGCGTTGGCTTCCCCAAGTGCTGGGATCACAGGCATGAGCTACTGTGCCCGGCCGCAATTCTGTATTTTCTAAAGCATGGCATGTGTTTGCTATGATTATAAAGTGTTTCAAATCACTGCCCAGTCTGAGCTTTCTGAGCTTTCAGAGCTCAACCCAGAGCTTTTACTATTTTGTAGCTTTTCAGTTTTTCATATTTGACTTGTATAAGGCTCTGATCTGATTCTACTTTTACGAGATACGTGAGTTGGATGCAGGAGGAAATGGTGAGATCTCCTTGTGGAGCTGGTAAGCTGGGACGGAAATGAAGGCAGAGGTCCCCTGCGTTACCATTTTACCACCTGAGCTGTTTACTATGAAACAATCCCAACACCAGGGAAGGAGCTGGGCTGAGCCTGACCCTGAGAAAGGAGCTGCTCACTCAGGTGCAAACTGACAGGATAATTCAGGGCAGGCCAGCAAACAGGGAGAGCTCAGGCCCTGAACGTGGGCCACTCTGTCCTTCCCCATGAAGAGGCTCACGCCCTGGCGACTGAGCTAGCCATGTGGACACACACCCCCTCACACTCAAAGATCTACAGCACCCCAGGGAGACTGTGCTTCCATCCAAGCTAAAGGGTAGGGAGCTGTAAGACAAATGCACAAAGGTGGCAATAAGCAAGGGAACGGCAGCTGCGTGAATCTCAGCACCCAACACACCCTCAGAGCAGCTTAAGAATTACAGGCAGATGGAAACCACAAAAAAGCCAGAGCTGCAATCCTGCTATCAAAGTGGAAATCAGGGCAAAACGCATTAAATATGACACAGAAGGACTTTTTTTTTTTTTTTTTTGAGACAGAGTTTCCCTCTATACCCAGGCTGGAGTGCAGTGGCACAATCTCGGCTCATTGTAACCGCCTCCTGGGTTCAAATGATTCTCCTGCCTCAGTCTCCCAAGTAGCTGGGATTACAGGTATGTGCCACCATGCCTGGCTAATTTTTGCATTTCGAGTAGAGACAGGGTTTCACCATGTTGGCTGGGCTGGTCTCGAACTCCTGACCTCAGGTGATCTGCCTGTCTTGGCCTCCCAAAGTGCTGGGATTACAGGCATGAGCCATGCCTGGCTAGAAGGACATTTCTAATACTGAAAGCCGTAATTCACAGTGAATCTATAACAAGTTATGAAAATCTGTCACCAAAAATGCATCAACTTCCTTCATAAATCAGAAACACACTAATAGGTAATTTTGTAGAAAATGAACTAAAAGTACATAATCCTAAATAAGATACTCACAGATACGCTAAATTGTATACACAGAAAATAGAAAATAGAAGAAGAAAACTTCTCAAGCAAAACACAGAATGTTAAAAAATATTGATCAGGGCTGGGCGCGGTGGCTCACGCCTGTAATCCCAGCACTTTGGGAGGCTGAGGTGGGCGGATCACTTGAGGTCAGGACTTCAAGACCAACTGGCCGACATGGTGAAACGCTGTCCTACTAAAAATACAAAAAAAAAAAA